>NC_059341.1:73642475-73955131 GCF_018350155.1 Leopardus geoffroyi | reverse complement strand
CCTTTGATATATAACACTATGAAGAATAGAGAATAAGTTTATGTATTTTATGTTGGTACTATTAGTAAAATGTACCAATAAGCATACCAAGATAATGCTTGCTTAAGAGTACCTCACAAGATTGTGGTAAAGGATAAAAGATGTTCTGTGCTGAGTAAATTTTAATTTATAAGCTATTATAAAAGTTGAGAGATAGTAATTATGGTTGGGCTAACATCATGATCTTCACACAATGATCCTATTAGGTCTTTTAATTAATTGTATGTGATCTGATAATCGCCTCTGTATTTCAGTGAAATTGTAATTTTTTGCTTCTTGAGCTCAACTTGCACTTCCTGCCTCTGTGCCATTGACCATGTTCTCCTTTACTGAGACGTCTCAGCTCAGGCCCCATCTCTAGTCAGTCACTTGTCTGTCAAGCAGTGTGACTGTCCAGCAGTAAAGGTTGGATGTCAGTTTATGGCACAGTCAAGCAGATAAGCAAGCATTTGCAGTAATGGTGTAGGCCCGTGTTTACTTTCTCAACATAACTCAGGGTAGGAGATCATATCTTGTTAAGTGAAAAAATACGTTTTAAAAACTCTGGTACAATTTCCATGTTTGTAAATGTATACCTATTTTTTATTTGTATTCATTCTTTTCATTTCACAGGTATTTATTGAGTGCCTGCTGTATGCCAGGCACTGTATCTATGTGCATAGAAAAGCCCTGGAAGGTCATACTCCTGTATATGTACAGTGACCATCTCTGTTTGCTGAGATACGAGGTGACTTTTTTCTTTTTACTTGTGTAACAAACATGTATTTTCTAATTTTTCTATAAAGGTTTATATTATTTGTTAATAAGGAAGTAATGTTTTTTTTTTTTTTAATTTTTTTTTTCAACGTTTATTTATTTTTGGGACAGAGAGAGACAGAGCATGAACGGGGGAGGGGCAGAGAGAGAGGGAGACACAGAATTGGAAACAGGCTCCAGGCTCCGAGCCATCAGCCCAGAGCCTGACGCGGGGCTCGAACTCACGGACCGCGAGATGGTGACCTGGCTGAAGTCAGACGCTTAACCGACTGCGCCACCCAGGCGCCCCAGGAAGTAATGTTTTTAAAAAAACATTTCTATTCTCCAAAATGCCTATAATGTAATGCTACATGAAGAAAAGTGGGTTAAAAAGAGTCTAAAATCCCAATGTTAATAAAAGAGAAAGAGGAGGAGAGGGAGCTAGAGAGGGAAAAAGAAAAAGAAGGAAAGGGGAATAAAAAAGAAGAAAAGAAGAGAGGAAACACACCAGTATCTAACAGTGGCCCAATTATGGATGGTGGGATTTCTTTTTTTTTTTTTTTTAATGTTATTTTAAGTTTATTTTTATTTATTTTGAGAGAAAGTTAGAGGGCAAGGCGAGGGGCAGAGAGGGATATAGAGAGCAGAGGAGGGGCAGAGAGAGATCAGCACAGAGGGGCTTGAACTCACAAGCCTGTGAGATCATGACCTGAGCCAAAATCAAGAGTTGGATGCTCAACCTACTGAGTCACTCAGGCTCCCCCGCAGGTGGGATTTCTTTTGCAAGTTCTGTTCTAAAGATTATACAGTGAGTATGTATTAGTTTTAGAATCAGAAAAAAAAAAAAAATTCTTTTTCAAGAGGCAGTCCAAATGTGACTTTCTACAAAGCTGCCTCAGATCCCTGAATTTGACCTTTTTCAACCTTTTAAATTCCTTAATCATCTAGCCTCAATAAATAAACTGAATAGAGAGTAATTTCTAAATGTGACCTCAGCCTTGGTGAGAGGTGTCACTAACTTTGTTAATTTACCCCATTTTCCAGTTTTCATTTTCAAGAACAAGTTAGATTTCAGATAGGTTATTTCATAACAATAAAAATTTATTCTAAAAAAAAAAAAGAAAGAAAGGAGATTAAGACACAGACAACACACAGACAGTGGGAAGACCACGTGAGGACACAGAGAGAAGGCAGCTGGCCAGAAGCCGTGGACAAAGGCCTCAGGAGAAACCAAACTTGCTGACACCTTAATCTTGGACTTCTGGTCTCCAGAACTGTGAAAGAATATTTTCTCTTTAAGCCAAAGTGGGCGGGGGGGGGGGGGGGGGGGGGGATTAATTCTGTGTGATTAACTTTGTACTGGGATTTGCCTAATACATATTTTCGTGGCCAGGACTTCCTCTAGTCTTTTTATTCTTTTGCTTTTATGCCCATTTATTAAATGATTTGTATACACACACACACACACACACACACACATATATTGATATGAAAGTTGAAATTCAAACAGGAGACTTTAGATCTATTATCAGTCCATCTTTTCTGTCCCCAGAAAATTTTTGTCCAGCGTCCTATTTTCTACCAATTTGGAGAGAGAAAAGGACTCAACCCAAATTGGAAACGCCATCCAGTGAATCAACTTTCTACCAGCCCTGTAGTGTCACTTCAGTATCTGAATCGGTATCACTTCATGTCACTTCAGACTCTGAGGAAGTTGCACAGGAGACAGCTAGTGTGGCAAGACTCCTGGGAAGTGCCCAGTCTAGCCCATCCGTGCAGCTTTCGTTAAGGCGGTCAGCAAGTAAGAGCACATGTTAACGCACTTCAGCTTTTATGAAGTAAAGGCAGTTGTAAACATTGCTGCTGTGTGAAGGCACAGAAAACAGAGAGGCCCTGTTGCTAGCTGGCTAGAAGAATCAGCCCTGAGCTGCCAGGTTTGCCTTAGCCCAGGAGACATGGCACTCAACTCTCCCTGTCCTGGCTTCCTGTTTTCCAGGAGAGGCCCTGCCCTGCAGGCAGGTGAGGCTCTCAAAACATGAGGCATTAGGAAATGTTTTTTTCCTTTTTTTTTTTTTGAAGCCTACCTTCCCCAGTCTCACTGCTAGTGGGCAGTGAGAGTGTCTTCACAAGCAGAGGACAAAGATGTCCCCCTCTCTCTGGGGGCGTGGGAGGAAGCTCCAGGCCCCCACTCCGGGGTCCATTTACCCTGGCCCCATGGATCCCCATCCATGCCTGGTGTCTAAGGTTCTCCCCATCCTTTTGGGGGTCCAGGCTCAAGAGGACAGGTACAAAGGGGAACAGAAGGTCCCCAGCACTGGGGGAATCTCCCTGCTGGAAGTTGTAAAGGATTCTGGAGCCAGGAAAGTTTCATTCTAGATGTGAGTCTGCATGAACAAACGAGAATACTGTGTGGCCTGGTTGTGGGAAAGAGAAGAAGAAAATTTCTAAAAAAGGTATCATTCTAAGGTACTTTCTGTGGGTCTTGAAAATTTTATCAATTCGCAAAATGCTTCTTGGGATATACTAGGATGCTTAGCTGGGCACATTAGAGTTTTGACCCTTTATTTTTTTTAAGTTTATTTACTTATTTTGAGAGAGAGTATGTGTGTGAGTGGGGAGGGGCAGAGAGAGAGAGGGAGAGACAGAGAATCCCAAGCAGGCTCCACATTGTCAACGCAGAGCCGGATGCAGGGCTCAAACCCACAAACCGCAAGATCATGACCTGAGCCCAAATCAAGAGCCAGACGCTGAACCAACTGAGCCACCTAGGAGCCCCTAGAGTTTTGACTCTTAACTAGGCTACCGTCATCTTACAGGATTCCGGATCAGACAAAATGTCATCCAAAAGCGTTTACCATTGGAGGTAAAAAGAAGAACAAACTTATTGGCATTCTGCTTCATTCCATGGTCTCTATCCCCTCACTGGGATGATCCTGCTGAGGCTCCTCTATGTGCATAGGCCTGGCTTTTTAGGTTGCGTTTCTTTTTTTTATTTTTTTAACGTTTATTTATTTATTTTGAAAGAGAGAGTGAATGAGGGAGGGGCAGAGAGAGAGGGAGAAAGAGAATCCTAAGCATAGAGCCCAACACAGGGCTTGACTCCGTGGACCACGAGATCATGACCTGAGCTGAAATCAAGAGTCGGCTGCATAACCGACTGAGCCACCCAGGCACTCTGCCATCTGCTTCTTAATTTGTGATGTTGTGTGTCTGAAACTCTTTTCCTCCTTCTACACCATTGAAATGTAAGTTCTGCTCATCCATGTGGGGGAGAATATGAACTCTGCAAGTCTTTCGTTTCTGGAGAAGAAATATAGTTTTAGGTGGATTAACCTAAATCCCCAGAGTATGAGTTTTTAATTCCCTAATTCCCTGACATGGAGTGATTTCATTGAAGAGATTGATTTAATCTCTTGCAGTTGATGGATAAAGTGTTTGCTAAATTTCAAAACACAGATTTGTCCTTTGCTGCTTGACCTCCAGGTTGGGTAGTTGATCCCTCATGATGCCATTTATTGAGGATTTGCATTGTTATTAAACTGGGATTGCTAAATCAGAGGTGCTTTTGTGTCTTTGTCGTCTGCACCCACGATGTGTGTGCCCTGTGATCAGATGCACTAAAATAACTGAGTCGCTTTCATTTTAAACACACTGTTTCATAAAAGGGCATCGGTATTGCCTGCAGCTGACATGGTGTTCCTATAAACGTGAACACAAAGATTACAGCACATGATTCCCTCTGTAGTTGAGATGGAGAGAGATTTATGACAGGCATAAAATTTAGAGATAAGCCTCTATAACTAGATGTACAAAGATTGCTTTAATGCATTAGATAGCAAAATGTGTTAAATTATCGGTAAACTTTTTTTTTTTTGCTTGTAATAGTTTATCTTTAATCAGTGACGGTATTCATATGTTTAATAATGTTTTCTTGTGTTGTATTTTAGGGGTGTCAAGCTTCTATTTTTGCTGCTATCCCTTTGTAATACACTCAGAGCAGAATTTGGACTAATTTTTTGACCACAGATACTTTCTAAACATGATGCATTTCAAAAGTGGACTCGAATTAACAGAGTTGCAAAACATGACCGTGCCTGAAGATGATAACATTAGCAACGATTCCAATGACTTCACTGAAGTAGAAAATGGTCAGATAAATAGGTGAGTATTTTTCCACTAACACTTTCTATCCAATGAAAGAAATGTCTCTAAAATATTATTCTGGTTTTCAGTTTTTCCCTTGAATTATTCATTACTAAAGTTATGCTCCATTTGAAAATCTAATCTGAATTTCTTACGTGACATCTGTTGGGCACAGTATGCAATAGCAGATGAAACAAATAGGAAAGTAATTTATTCATCCTTTCAATTGAGTCTAATAAAAAAATGTCAATACACTGGACCCCAACCAGCCCTAACTTTTCAAAGCTCTGTGCTTGTGAATTAGACAGACTACTGGAATTTCGCCGCATCCCGTATCTGAGTGTGTAACACTCTCGTCTGCCCTCACCCACATACTAATCAACAGTGGTCCACGTCTTATTTGCCAATGTTCCCATTTTAAAACTGCAAACACATTATTGCAAGCATCATTTATGACACAGCTTTTAAATAATAATAACAATGGGTTAGCCCCAGTGGCTCTCTGAGAAAATGTAGTAGAGAATTAGTACATGAAACAGAAAGAAAACAGAGCACGAGTGAGAGAAAGTAGGGAGGCAGATGGGAAGAGTCTGCCCTCAGAGTTCTCGGCCCCAGTTGTGACCTCAGCATATCCTTGCAGCTCTCGGGTCCTATGTTTCTTAAGTTAGAAGAGTAGGACCAGTGTCTTTTTTCTTTTTGGTTTGTTTATTTATTTATTTATTTTGAGAGAGAGAGAGAGAGAGTGCAAGCAGTATAGGGGCAGAGAAAGAAGAGAGAATCTGTCAGCACAGGGCCTGACATAGGGCTCTAACCCACGAACTGTGAGATCATGACCTGAGCTGAGTGCAGACGCTTAACCAACTGAACCACCCAGGTGTCCCAGGACCAGTGTCTTTTTTAAAAAAGTGATCTGAGGCATTCTCTGACATACTGATTTTATAGCCAGCATATGTAGATCCCTTAGCAGGACGCTCTCCAGCTTGGGGCTCAGTGTTGTGGTTTGCTTGAAGAATGCAGCCCTCCTAAAAGACCAGGGGAAGAGAGCAGAGTAGACACGACCCCTTATTAGAACACCACCGATCTACACATTTGGGGGGTGGGTGGTCAGAAGGAAATTGGGATTGAGGAAAATGAAAACATGTCAGCTCACCAGGCATCTTTGTGGAAAGTGTTTCTGGAAATCTGCTCTGTGTTCTGATACGGTGTACAGTTGGAAGTCCAGCAAAGGACTCAGCTGCCATCATTTACAAACTCAGAAATTCCGACCCTGCCTCATCTCCCTTTTCCCTTCCTTAAATGTTCTTAGAGGTTAAGTCTGCAACCCAGACACTTCCTCGTTATTATCCAAGTTCACTGTGTTATGATGTTTCTTATTGTTGGATGCAAATTTGCTTCTTGCACCTCTTCTGAGTAATTATCAATAATAATTACCATTTCTTGAGCGTCAGGTGTTTTTACATATATTGCCATTTTTCCTTATAACATCATGCAATGCATTCTTTTGCAAATAAGGATGGTTTAAAAATGCGTTTTACAAATAAGGAAACTCAGGCTCCGAGAAATAAAGTAACTTGCCCAAGGGCACACGCAGGACTGTGAGAAATCCCTGTCATTCTGCTCCTCTCCTCCTGCCGCCTCTGACTATAATGCTGGGGCATTAATGAAAAAGATCGTCTTTACTGGTTTTATTTAACTCTACCAGTGCTATTTTAAGCTCTGTATACCTGGAGCGTCCCGCAGTCACTGCTGACCTCCACTTAATGGTGCATGGGATTCTAACCATTTCACAACTAGGACACTTTGGTTTGGTAATGAAGCTTCATTCCCAAAGCAGTGCAAACCTGGAGGACCTTCAAGTGAGTCATTGATAATATTCAGTTTAGAATCTGAGCCAGATCTTTAAATGTTGTACTTACTAAACTGAAAATACTAAGTTTTTGAGGAGGTTACAGCTTGCAGTGACTGGAAATATCCATTCTCGCCTGTGGCTTGGGCACCTTGCCTGGGTGAGCTCACTTCCTCACAGGCTGTGACTCAGGCAGTAAGCAGCTACAGCGGGAGAGCTGGCTGGTGCTGACCGCTTGCTTTGTGGAATTTGGTTCCGCTGCTGCAAATACAGTGTGAGGCATTTCTTTCTTTAATATCCTCTCTTTCACTGACACAGTTCATGAATCTTGCTTCATTCCTGGCTCTAGGACAATTCAAATTAAAAACAGGATATGACAACGAGAAGCCAAAAAAAAAAAAAAAAAAAAAGGCAAATTAAAAACAAAAAAACAAAAAAGACACCCATCATGATTCCTGCAAAAGCTGTACCTAAATACCTTTCACACTTCTTGTGGCTTTTTCACATTGGTGAGAGGAAAGTAGGCTCAATTATATGAATCTAAGAGAGCCAACTCCCAAAGGAGTGAGTTTTTAGGTCACACTGCCTCTTTTTAGGAAGCTAGAGAGAATGTTGAAAACAAATGTTGGTCTCTCCTTACCTGGCATGTAACTGGTAACTTTGCCCAGAAACTCCCCGCTAGGATACTATGAGAATCATCTTTTTTGGGGCACCTGGTGGCTCAGTTGGTTAAGCATCCGACTCTTGGTTTTGGCACAGGTCATGATCTCATGGTTTCATGAGTTCAAGCCCTGCATCAGGCCCTGCATTGGCATTGAAGAGCCTGCTTGGGATTCTCTGTCTCCTCCCTATCTCTGCGCCTCCCCAGCTAGCACTGTCTTTGTCTCTCTCAAAAAATAAAAAAAATAAACTTAAAAAAAAAAAAAAGACTAGTCTTTTTAAGTTTAGTTAAAAATAGAGTAGAGCCATTTTGGTATTAGGACACCTGCCCTTATTCCAGTTCATTTGTTTTCTTTCATGCCCTAATTTTTGGGTTGTAGTCATATTAAACTATACCTGAAACAGCAAATCCTTTCAAAATGTCCACTAGACCAGTAGTGGTGATATTTTAACGTGCGTATGAAACACCTGGAAACCTTGTTAAAATGCAGATTCTGGTTCAGGAAGTCTGGGATGGGTCCTGACATTCTAATTTCCAGCTAGCTCCCAGGTGATGCCTTATTGTTGATCCATGGACTACACTTTAGTAGTAGCAAGCTCTAAACTTTCTAGGTGTATTAAGAGAAAGAGCCATCTTAATCATCTTTCTATTTCTTATACCTTGTAATGGTATGATATGGTATGATAATAGTGCCTGGTACAGGGTGGATGTTACAAAATATCCGTTAAATGAGAGAGAGACAGACAAAGACACACACACACACACACACACACACACACACACACAACAGTTAGTGCATGGTTTGGATTTAGACTTGTATTGAATCCTGGCTCCATCAATAGATGTTGTGTGGTCTGGTGCTTCAAACCTTAGTGCCATCCCTGTGGGACAGGGATAATAATAATACCTTACCTCATGGGATCGTTGGGGAATATTAAATGCAATACTGTTATACTGTTTGTAGGTTAAAATTCAGGCTCTGCATTCAGCCAGCTCATATTCAAATCCTGGCTCAAGAGTTTTAGTTGTTAGCAATGTGACTTTGGTCAAGTTACTTAATTTCTCTAAAATGGAGCTAATAATAGTACTAGCCCGTGTAATTATTGTGAAAACAGATGAGAAAACCCATGTAAAGTACTTGGCAGTGTCCGGCAATAGTAAGCTTTTAGTATGAGAAAAGTATGTATCAATAACAGTGCAACCCTCTTTCTTTGGTAAGCACGTCTGTCTTCTCCACCCCAAGGAATAACAGCATTGCTTAAGGTTTTGCATGGTGGCCGGTTATTGTTACCTTAAAGCTGTTGAAATGTTAAAGTTGTCGAAATATTAGTAGATTATTCTGTGTCCATGCACATATTCATGTATTTTAATATCTATCTACTGCTATTCTCATCTCGATGTAGAGTTAGTGTTGTTACGACCCTAGAAGCATCTAACAAAATTTGAGTGTCTTACTAAGATTTTTCTTAAAAGAATCTGGGACAACTCTTGTCACTATGCCCTGTACTAGCCTTTGTTTTGGTCCCTCTGTATCTTTCAGAATTTATGTACTAAATATGTATCACTTGGAAGGACCCTTGAAAATTTAATGATCTTGTCTAAACCTTAGGGAAGGAGATTCCATAACTTCTTGAATTCAATTTTCATGTCAGAAAATTCTTTCCTTTCTTTAATGGATCCTGTTCCAGTTAAAGTCTCCTTCCCCTCCTTTTTTTCTCTTTTCAGTAGAGTTTACCCATCAAGTAAGGCTTTGTTTACTTCTCAGTCTTCTCTTTATTTATTTTTAATTTTTCATTAATTTATTTTTTAATTCCAGTATTTTTATGTATGTATTTAATTCCAGTATTTTTATGTATGTATGTATGTATGTATTTTTTAATTACATACAGTGTAATATTAGTTTCAGGTGTGCAATATAGTGATTCAACGGTTGTATACATTTTGTACATTACTCAGTGCTCATCACAGTAAGTGCACTCTTTGATCCCAGTCCCCTATTTCCCCTATCCCCCCACCCACCTGCCCTCTGGTAACCATCAGTTTGTTCTTTATAGTTAAGAGACTGTTTTTTTGTCTCTTTTTTTCTTTATTCATTTGTTTTGTTACTTAAATTCCACGTATGAGTGAAATCATGGTGTTTGTCTTTCAGTGACTGACATTGTACTTAGCACAATACCCTCTAGGTCCATTCATGTTGTTGTGAATGGCAAGATTTCATTCTTTTTTGTGGCTGAGAAATATTCCATTGTAGATATATACCACATTTTCTTTATCCATTCATCTGTGAATGGATACTGGGGTGGCTTCCATAATTTGGCTATTATAAATTATGCTGCAATAAACATAGGGGCGCATATATCTTTTCAAATTAGTGTTTTCATATTCTTGGGGTAAATACCTGGTAGTGGAATTACTGGATCGTATGGTATTTCTGTCTTTAACTTTTTGAGGAACTTCTGTACTGTTTCCCACAGTGGCTGCACCAGCTTGCATTCCCACCAACAGTACAAAAGGGTTCCTTTGTTTTCACATCTTCACCAACACTTATTGTTTCTTGTGTTTTTTAATTTAAGCCATTCTGACAAGTGTGGAGTGATATCTGTGGCTTTGATTTGCATTTCCCTGATGATGAGTGATGTTGATCATCTTTCCATGTGTCGTTGACCATCTGTATCAGTCTTCTCTTGAAATGCCTTCCTGTGTCTTTCATTCTTTCATGTTTTCCAGTCTCTTTGTTACCTGCTTCTTTGCTCTTGTTCTTTTTTCCTTTTCCTTTTTAATAGATTGTTAACATTTCAGGGAAGGAACTCACAAAGGTCATTTAAGTTCAACCACTCATCCCTTTTGTGTGACGAATCTTCAAATGAAACACTATAATCTAGTAAGAACCTGATTGGTGGAGATTACAATAGGAAGATTTTCTTCTTGTTGTACAACCCATCCTTAACTGGATTGTTGTTGTTGCTGATTTATTTTTGGTTTTAAATAACTGTTCTATGTTTCTCTCCTCCTTTCACACTACCTCAGTATAACGCCTACATCCTCTTTAAGGCTTTGTCTATTGAAGGTCACCACGACAGACACTGTAGGTTTTTGTTTTGTTTTGTTTTGTTTGCAGAACAATTGGCTACCTAAGAGTTGGTTGAATTCTGCTTTGTGGGTACAGACCGACCCTGTGGAAACTCTTTTTTTAATAATACCTTTATCATCTGAGACCACATGTCAAAGGCACCCTTGCCCATAGCCCATTTTTAAGTCAGTAAATAGAAATTTTATTTCAGTTTCTTTGCCAGAGGTCAGTGCTTTTTAACACGCAATTGCATTTTTTAAATGGTGAGATAACAGAAACTTGTGATAAGCTGCATGACCTAGTTATTTTGAATAGACTTTTCCATTACAAAAAAGGTTGGCTTTATTTGTTTTTAGAAAATAGTTTACAGAAATACAAAGATATAAAGAGATATAAAGAGGAGAACATTTTGGAACAACACAAAGAGAATAAAGAGGCGTTCTTTCAGTACTTCATTCTTACTGAGCTAGATTTCCCTGCAGCCTAAGCTACTCCATAATTCCTAAAAAGAAGATGCATATTTGGTTTGTGGAGGGTCTTCTGAGTTGCTACTGCATGGGCAGGTACATTTGGAAGGAGAGGGAGTGAGGACACCACATAACCGCTCGGGATGCAAAGTGACCTCATGGCTCAGTCTGTGCCACAGAAAAATAGTAAATAGGTCAGAGTCAGAAAACTCCATTCAGACCAGAGTATAAGAAGACTCATGGAAGAAGAGGGCTTTGAACTGGGAGGACAGGGGTGCCTGGGTGGCTCAGTCAGTTAAGTGTCCAGCTCTTGATTTCAGCTCAGGTCATGATATCAAGGTTCTTGAGTTTGAGCCCTGCGTCAGTCTCTGTGCTATCAGTGCAGAGCCTGCTTGGGATTCTGTCTCTGCCTTTCTCTCTCTCTCTCTTTCCCTCCTGCAGTCTCTCTCTTTGTCTCTCTAAATAAATAAATAAATAAATAAATAAATAAATAAATATACTTTTTAAAATCTTAAAAAAAGAAAAAAAATGTATTTTGAACAGGCAGAACTGCACTGGCTGAGAGGAGGGTCTCCTGAAGAGAGAGTGGATTCCGACTATAGTTGACCCTCGAACAACACAGGTTTGAACTGCATGGGTCCAATTTTTTTAGCAAATACAGTACAGTACTGGCAATAATTTTTTTTTTAATTTTTTAGAAGTTTTTATTTGTTTTTGAGAGAAAGAGAGAGAGAGCAGGGGAGGGGCAGAGAGAGAGGGACAGAGAGAGAATCCCAAGCAGGCTCCACACTGTCAGTGCAGAGCCTGATGCAGGGCTCGAACTCACAAACTGTGAGATCATGACCTAAGCCAAAGCCATGAGTCGGACGCTTAACTGACTAAGCCACCCAGACACCCCTGGAAATAATTTTCTTAATACAGTTTTCTTTTCCCTAGCTCACTTCAGTGTAAGAATACAGTATATAATACATGTAACATACAAAGTATGTGTAATCCATTGTTTGTGTTATCGGTAAGTCTTCCAGTAGGCTATTACTAGTTAAGTGTTGGGGGAGTCAAAAGTGATACGTGGATTTCTGTTGCAGACTATGAGTCTGGAGTGCCCTCTTGTCCAGAAAGAGAGCAGATGCAGAATTGAATACAAGAGAGGCTAATGTCAGGGAGGAGACAAGAGCCCCAAACAGGTGTTTTGTCTCCGTATTTATTGAGCTCACAGGATATTAGACACATGGTGAGCATGAAGAAAACCAGATATTACACACGTGAGCATGGAGAAAACAGTCAGACAGTAATCATTAACTTATGTGTGTAAGAAGCAAAGGGTCTGGGGGACAAGTGGAGTTTGTGATCAAAGCACAATAGTATATTGGCATCAGATGGAAAGTAATTTCCTGCAAGTGATATAACAAGGTACTCGTGATCCCATTATAATATCTTGCTAGCTAACCTTGGGTGCTTTCACCCCATGGTGGCGGCTTTCTGTCCTAAACTTCTAACCCATTTATGTAAGCAAAACCTGTTTCCCCACAGATTTCCAACTGCACAGGAGGTCAGCATTCTTAACCCCTGTGTTGTTCAAGGGTCAACTGTACTTGTTTTTCAGAGTTTTCAGTCTCTGTTCTCAAAATGCACTGGTCTTGTCTCAGGCCTCACCCCTCTTAGGAAGATCATTTTGAGAAGCAGGGGGAGCTAAGATTGGGACATTGAGACAAAATTAAATTAAGCAGTACAGGGAATCCGTACTTGAAGCTTTTTCAGTGGGGAGCCAGTGAAGATTTTTGGGAAAACCTATTAAGCCTAACCTCCGCAGAAAGTAGACTGGAAGAGGCAGAATCAGGGAGACACTTGATACACAATGTTTTCTAATGTGCTTTTTAATGGTTACTTGCTACTGTAAGTCAGTTTATCATACTTCCCCTGTAGAAGTTCCGTAGGAAAGACCCAGCAATCATGCAGGGACTTTATTCTTTATCCTTTTACGTTGCACAGTGTTTGACCCTACTGAATGCCCCTGGTGTCAAGATGTCTGCGGTCCATCCCCTGCCCACCAGTCCTCTGCCACCAGCTCTGAGTGCCGCCAGGCTAGGAACTTAGATCTGCTGTCACAGGCGTTTTATCGGTGTTTGGTTTGGTTTCTTTGAAAATGTTGGGGTTTTTCTTTTGACTTAAAAATAATAGAAATTCTTGGGGGCACCTGGGTGGCTCAGTCAGTTAAGCATCCGACTCTATTTCAGCTCAGGTCATGATCTCATGGTTTGTGAGTTCAAGCCCTGCATTGGGTTCTGTGCTGATGGCACAGAGCCTGCTTGGGATTCTCTCTCTCCCTCTCTCTCTCTCTCTCTCTCTCTCTGCCCCTCCCCTGCTTGTGTGCTCACTTGCGCACACGTGCGCTCTCTCTCTCTCAAAATAAATAAGTAAACATTAAAAAAATAATGGAAATTCTATTTGGAAAACAGGTCCCTCCACAAGAAAGGCAAATGGGGGAGCTTCTAGATGAAGATTTGGTTAGAATTGAGTTATTAAAATTAACCTGATTAAATAGAGCCTTTTACTTAATAGCAACGCTAAATAGGAGTCCATTTCACCCTGGCAAGTCCAGCACCCACTTTCTTTGGGCTGCCTGTGTGAAAAGGAAGACACCTTTCCCTTGCCCCTCTTCAGCCAGATCTGTAAACCTCAGTTCTGTGTAAAGATTTAAAATGTTAAGGGCAAAAGAAGGGCCACACCAATCATTAATAACAATGCTATCCAGCTGCCAGATTGGTCTTCAAAGATACTTTCATTATGTCGTTCTCTTGCTAAGAGCCTGCAATACTATTTCTAAAGGCGTCTGCCTTTAAGTTTCCTCTGGCTGGTCCCACCCAATAGAAGAAGCGTTTCCTTCTCTGGATTCCTGATCTCATCTCAGGTTTGCACAGTCAAACCTATTCTGGTTTTAGTGGCACAGTTTCTCCTGAGTTTCAGGAGACCGAGGTTTCCTTCTACCTCCTTTCGCTCTCTCACGGTAACTGGACAGGTTGTAGACACAGGCAGATGCTGAAGGGAATAAGCCAGAGATTGTGCTGCTTATATGAGGTGATGGTCCCAGAGGAAGTTCATAGTATGTATATTACTTGTCTTTAGTTTGTCAGGGCAAAATGAAGCAAACTCGGAGAAGTAATGCCAGGGAGAAGCCAGACCTCTTAGATTAAAGATGAAAAAGGTATGTAGCTATAGTAAACCAACATTGACGATATCTGTCTTTCGTTTAAAAATGTTTTATTGTGAAATACCACATCATTCAAAGCAGCTTATGAAAATCTAGTGTACGGTTTAAAGATACCTGCTTGAAAATAGTCCAGTTCAAGCGGCTTCATGTTTATTAGTGAAAAAATTTACTGTGACTAGTTCTTGCTGAGACCGGACAATGACATTTTCAGAAGAAGAGCCTAAAAGCATCCCTAACGTGTTTTACTAATACATACAACAGTTTACCTATGAATGGCCCTTTCTTTGACAATAATGTTTGTTTTCTTAATGGGGAATTTTCTTTTTTAATTAGAAATTTAGGCCATAAAGTTCTCATATTAACCCGGAATATATTTGATGATTCTTAGAGCTTTCTGAATTCCTGCTTCAATTTTTTAAAACATACTTTTTAAAATTTTATTTATTAATTTTTTAGTTTTATTTATTTATTTATTTATTTATTTATTTATTTATTTATTTATTTTTTAACGTTTATTTATTTTTGAGACAGAGCATGAGTGGGGGAGGGTCAGAGAGAGAGAGGGAGACACAGAATCTGAAACAGGCTCCAGGCTCTGCACTGTCAGCACAGAGCCCGACGCGGGGCTCAAACTCACGGACCGCGAGATCTTGACCTGAGCCGAAGTCGGCCGCTTAACCGACTGAGCCACCCAGGCGCCCCTCTTTTTTTTTTTTTTTTTTAACGTTTATTTATTTTTGAGACAGAGAGACAGAGCGTGAGTGGGGGAGGGTCAAGTTTTTTTTTTTTTAATTTTTAAGAGAGAGACAGAGCATGAGCAGGGAAGGGGCAGAGAGAGAGACACACAGAATCTGAAGCAGGCTCCAGGCTCTGAGCTATCAGCACAGAGCCTGACGTGGGGCTTGAACCCTCAGACTGCCAGGTCATGACCTGAGCCAAAGTCAGATGCTTAACTGACTGAGCCCCACAGGCGCCCCTATTTTTATTTTTTTTGAAATGTTTTTATGTATTTTGAGAGAGAGTGTGTGTGTGCGAGTGGGGGAGGGGTAGAGAGAGGGAGAGAGAATCCCAAGCAGGCTGTTAGCTAGGAGCCCAACACAAGGCTCGAACTCACAAACCTTGAGATCATGCCCTGAGCCAAAATTAAGAGTCAGACACTTAACCAACTGAATCACCCAGGCGCCGCTCCAGTATTCTTTTAAATGCCAGCTTTATAGGGCATCTGGGTGGCTGTTGGTTAAGCATCCGACTCATCGTCTCACGGTTTGTGAGTTCGAACCCCACATCGGGCTCTCTGCTGTCAGTGCGGAGCCCACTTTGGACCCTCTGTCTCCCTCTCCCTCTCTCTCTCTCTCTCTCTCAGCCCCTCCCCCACTCTCAAAAATAAATAATCATTTAAAAAAATAAATGCCAGCTTTATAGTATCCTTGACATTACCTAATTTTCAGTTAGAGAAAAATCTACATAAAAGTTAACTTGTATTGTGTATAGTCATTTATTAGTATTGAATGATTCGAATCTGAATGATTTGAGATTATAGTTCTTTTTGATTTAGGGTTGTCTTTCATTTCATCTCAGGATGAGCACCTGCTGTTAATAGTGTTTTGTACTAAGTACAGTGAGGGGTATAAAAACAAATGAGGTGGGGCCCCTGGGTGGCTCGGTCAGTTGAGCGTCTGACTTCGGCTCAGGTCATGGTCTCGTGGTCTGTGAGTTCGAGCCCTTTGTTGGGCTCTGTGCTGACAGCTCAGAGCCTGGAGCCTGCTTCGGATTCTGTGTCTCCCTCTCTCTCTGCCCCTCCCCTGCTCATGCTCTCTGTGTCAAAAATAAATAAACATTAAAAAAAAATTTAAAAACAAATGAGGCAAAGTATCTGCCCTTGGGACACTCATAGTTCACTTGGTAAAACAAGAGTGTAAACAACTAATACTGGCAAGGGACAAAGCAAAATAAAACAGGTGGTTGAATAGGGCTGTAAACTCTTAAGTAATTGACTGATAACTTTCCCTGTGTGATGTTTTGATAAGTAATAATGTTAACCTTCAATCATTATTGTGAAATTAAATTATTCTGCATGTCTTTACAGCAAATTTATTTCTGATCGCGAAAGTAGAAGAAGTCTCACTAACAGCCACTTGGAAAAAAAGAAATGTGATGACTATGTAAGTGTCATTATAATAAAGTTTGCTTATTTGTTTGAATCCCATAAATTGGGACAGATGTTTTTAATGCATGTAGCATCCTACCAAAAGTATAGCTATTTATATTCCCCAGGATATTCCATGGACCCTGTGTGTTTTCTCCTGAAAGCCATTTTGGAAAATAACCAGACCACTAAACAAGTATTTCTTGAATTTTATTTCTGCACTGGTTCCTAATAGTGCTTTAAAGACTTTGACATGATGAACTTTCTTGGGGACGGTTTTGCTTATGTTTGTCTCTGTGTTTAGATTCCAGGAACAACCTCCTTAGGCATGTCTGTTTTTAACCTAAGCAATGCCATTATGGGCAGTGGGATTTTGGGACTCGCCTTTGCCCTGGCAAACACCGGAATTCTACTTTTTCTGTGAGTGTTGACAGTGCTGTAATTTCCATTTTAAAACTGTATTTTCTGTATGTTCCTGTTCATGTACAGAAGACACTGGAAATATTTCCGAGTAGTTTTTATTTCATTTTATGTTTTTACTAACTTGGCTAAGTTGTGAGTACATACTTTTATATTGTTTATTGGAATGATTTTCCAAGTTGCACCTAATGTTTATAAGAAAGTGGAAGGAGAAAATCTTTTCATTAATCAAAAACACCAAAATAAGCATTTATAAAAAGGGTTAAAAGATTTCAAGATAGCATTTTTTTGGTATTTTTGGATTCTTTACCTGTCATTTTAAATCTCAGCTAAAAGGTCAAAATATTAAGAGGTATTTAATCCAACCACTCACCACTTCGGTGTTTGGATTGCAGTGGAACATGTACTATCCAAAGGTGATTGTAAATTTGTTTGTAATAAATAGCCAAGAAGCACAGATGAGAAATTAGCATGTACTTTTCTCTGAGAGTTAGTTAAAAGAAATTAGGCAATTTTGTTTTTAAATAACTTTTTCTCACACTGTTGAATGGGATTTTCTGCAAATGTACAGAGAGCTTATTTTTAGTTGGAACAAGATGAAAACAGACATAGAATTTATACCAGGAAAATTCTCACCCAGCCTGATTCCCTTCTCAAACCTCTAAGGAGTGTCAGGGGTGTTTTGCCTGATGAGGCAAGGAGGACATTCTCTTCTTCCAGCCTTTTTCCCACAAGACTACACTCACGTCTTTGTTGGCCTTGCTGAGTAGTCTGTATCCCTGGGTCGTTTAGATAGGAGCATCATCTATGCTTGGAAGCAGTGACCGAAATGGCTAGTAATCCTACAAATTGTGTATACACCTTTAGAAAGACTTAGAAAACTGCAGTGAAAGTACATTGTTACCCATTCCATTACTCAGGGATCAGTGATGTCCAGCCATGCTGTGCCATACTGGTCAGTAGCACTAGGGATTAATACTCTTTATAAATTAAAAAAAAAAATGTTTTTATTTATTTTTGAGAGATAGAGCACTAGCTGGGGAGGGGCAGAGAGAGAGGGAGACACAGAATCCGAAGCAGGCTTCAGGCTCTGAGCTCTCAGCACAGAGTCCGATGCGGGGCTCAAACTCCTGGAACTCGTGAACCGTGAGATCTTGATCTGAGCCGAAGTCAGACGCTCAACCGACTGAGCCACGCAGGCGCCTCTAGGGATTAATACTGTTATGTGTAAATCACTAAAGATGTCCTTCCTAGACTTAAAACTCTGTATAGGACAGTGAATTCAATGCATTTCTTCTTTATTGTCCATCCAACTCAGTAAATCCAACTGTAGCCTCTTCTCTTTATTGCCCTGGGTGGATCTTTCTATGTAGCCTTTCTGTTTATGTATATCTTGAGCCAAGTGCCAGGTTTTAGGGTAAAATGATAAGAGTTGGACAAAATATTTCTCTGGTGATTTTTTTATTGGTATCTGTGGAATTCTGACCCTCTGACGATGCCATGGGGTGGCTTGTGCAGCTGCGCTTGTGGTTTTCAGAGCAGTGGCAGGAGACACCTGACTGCTAGTCCCAATTCCTCTTCTAAATGGCTGTGTAGTCTTAAGCAAGGGACTTGGCCACTCTGAGCTTCAGTTTCCTATTCTGTAAAACAAGGAAATTGCCCTAGAAAAATCTCAGAACCCTGCCAACCTCCGAAACCCTATGGTTCTGTGACTAATTTTAGTTATTCCAAAGCTGGAAATATGTTCAGCTCAGAAATGTGTTTTACATTGATTTACTTTTTTTTTTTTTTTTTTTTTTTTTTAGTTACTGCAGTATATCAAGTAGTTAGTTCTATGTTTAACATAGTGAAGGGTCCATTCTTTGATGGTGGTAACAACAGCAACTCTTGCAGCTCTTACTTTGTAGCAGGTACTATTCTTAAGTGTTCTCTGCTGAATCCTTGCAAGTTTGTGAGATAGGTCCTATTAGTACTTCCCTGCTTGATGGATGAGGGAACCAAGACAGAGAGAACAGACTTTTAGTTTGGAATCTCTCTTTGTCACCATTCTGGGAATCCCCTTCACCTCTCTTCTCTGCTAGATCCCTTCCCTTTTTCCCCATGTTCCATTTCTTCCTCTTTCTGAATGTTCTTCCTTTTGTTGCTGAGAAGGGATGAATAGAAATAATTTTTTGAGGCCTCCATGTCTGCAACATGACTTTATTCTGACTTCACCTTTGATTGGCAGTTTGGCTGGATATAGAACTCTATATTGGCAGTAAGTTCCTTTCAGAATTTTGAACGTATTGCTCCCTCGTTTTCTGGTCTCTTCTGGTGTGAAGTCCCATATCCTCCTGATTCCCGGTCCTTGTATAGCCAGAGTTTTTGTTTTATTTTATTTTGTTTCTGGAAACTTGTTGAATCTCTTTGTCCCCCATGTTCTGCAGCTTTACAGTGATGTGTCTTGATGTGGGCCTGTTTTCATCCATCGTGTCAGGCTGTTGGTACATCCTTTTCTTTTGGAAGTTCATGGTCTTCAGTTTGGGGACATTTTCTAATATGTTTTTAACGTTTATCTATTTTTGAGAGAGAGAGACAGAGGCTAGGGAGGGAGGGGCAGAGAGAGAGAGAGGGAGACACAGAATCTGAAACAGGCTCCAGGCTCTGAGCTGTCAGCACAGAGCCCGACATGGGGCTTGTACTCAAAAACTGTGAGATCATGACCTGAGCCAAAGTCGGAAGCCTAACTGACTGAGCCACCCAGGTGCCCCAGGGGACATTTTCTTATACACTATTGTGTTAATGAATTTCTTCCTCCTCTTTCCCCTTTTTACTCTTTCTGGAACTACTCCCCAGATTCTGGACCTTTCTGGACTTGTCCTCTAATTTTTATTCTTTTCTTAAATTTTCATTTCGATAATTTTTCTCTGTAGTTTCTGGAATATGTGCTCAAATTTTTTCCCAGCTCTTTACTGAATATTATTTCTGTTATTATTTTTTTATTTACAGGAGCTTTTAAAAAATTCTTGGAATGTTCTTTTTTGATATTCTATTATTTTGTTTTATGATTTCAGTGTATTCTCCAAGGATTCTAATGACAGTTTTCCTCTTTTACTAAAAATTTTGAACATAAAGTAGAAAGAATAGTATGAGATTCCCATGTTCCCGTCATCTCCTGGCCTCACTTATTTAATCATCCACCTCACCTAGATTCTCTCAAAGCAAATCCCAGCTCTCATATCATTTCATCCATAAATATTTCAGTATATTTCTCATTATATATATATGTGTATTACATATATGTATGTATTACATATGTATACATATGTATATTTATTACATACATATGTATTACATATATATGTGTGTGTGTATATATATGTATATATGTATGTGTATATATATATATATATGTATATATATGTATACACACACATATATAATGGACTACTAAAACATAACCATAATAGTCGTACCTAAAAATTATCAACAGTTCCTTAATATCATCAAATAGCCAAACAATATTTGAATCAATCGCCTGTTTATCTCATTTTAAAAAAACCAATTGGATTTTCCAAATGAGTACTCAGATAAAGTCCATATAGTGCAATTGGTTGACATGTGTTCTAATTTCTTTTAATCTATAGGTTCCCCCAATTCTCTCTCTCCTTTGTATTCTATTCCATATATTTGTTGAAGAAACTGGGCCATTTGTCCTATAGAGGTCCCACAGTCTGAATTGTGCTGATTGTATCTCTGTTACAAGTTCATTTTTGGTTTGTTTGTTGGCTTTGGACTCTATCTTTCATTTTGGAATCCTTCCTTGGATATCAGGTGGTCTTTCTTTGTCTGTTATATTTAAAAATAAGGGATGGGGGAAACCAGCCTAATTCAAGCCCGGCACAGGTGAGTGGGAGCTTGTTGGCAATAGCTTCACTTAAAAGGGTTGTCTACAGCCCTCTACTTGGGGAACCACCAGTGTCAGTAACTCTTCGGCTGTTTCAGATTGCCCAGCATCTTCCTGTCTCCTGCCGGAGGGTCTGAGCATTTCTGCCATCTTTCTGGGAACCAAGGTGGGGGTAGGGCTTGTGGTGAATATCTCACTTGCATGTGTTCACCGAATCCCTGCTTTCATGACAGTACCCACTCCCCAACAAGTTGTATTGAGTCCCTCACCCAGAGACCTATATTTTATACTTTCCAGAGAATGTATCTTCACGTATATACTTCTGCCAGATGGAGGGGGAGCAATCATAGCTTTACAGAACAGGGGTCTGGTCTGGGGAATCTCATTATCTCTTGAAGATCCCCTTTATTCTAGCTCATCCCTTCCAGTGTTCCCTATTTCCAGTAATGCTCTCAGGGCCTTTTGGGAATTCTGTGGTGAAAATTAGATTGGTCTTGGCTTTCTCCACTGCTAATTTAAGGTTCAGCTTTGTCTGCTTTCCAGTTCTGAAATTTTGTTGTTATTGTCCTCTCATGCTCTTAGGAGGGAGCCGGAGTAAGTTCTTGTATTCAATCTACCATTCCTAGAATTCAGTTGACTTTTAATTATAGTGATTCAGGGATAATTGATCTCTTGTCTCATGACTCTTTAGTTTCCAACTGAAGCAAAGAAGTGGAAAAACTTGACTCTTATGGTTGCAGGAAGACTTCCCCTACATAAAATTATTATAGATCATTCGGTTATTTGCAAGATGCATGAAAAGCGGGCGCAACAAATCATCAAGTGAAAGCTCATGAAGGTAGCTGTATAAAGACCCAAACTTAAAGTTTTTCACAAAATGCAGAACAAGGACTCACTCTGTGTGTTGTAAAACCAGCTGCTCCTACAGCTGCTCAAAGCCAAGAAGCAGTTGGCAGGATCAAGATATTTCATCTGGTACAAGGCCCTGTTCCAGACTCATATTAGCCAACATGGAAAAAGAGTCCAAGCCTGTCCAAACTTCTTTAGAAAAGCAGCCGGAAGGCTCCTCCGAGTCTCCCTGAGGCTGGGTGCAGAGCTCTTCACTGGAGTCATCTGAAAACTTGCGGGAGTGATTTCTTTTTCTTGGATGAGTTTGGGGCTCATTTTTTTTTTTGACCTAACCATAATGGCTGTCATCCCTGTTTAACACACATCTGATTCAGTTGGATTCGGCGAACTCTGCCCTGTTGTAAGAATACAGTTCAGTTTTGTGTTTTCCTGAATTCCGAAGCCCTATAATTCCATCTGAGGAACAGGAGGTATGGGAATGGGGAATCTCAGCTGACCGTTGTTCTGACAGTAGGTGTTCTCTGTTGGAAACAAAACGGGGCCGTACCCAGAGGCAGCTGTTTGGGGATGTGCTGAGGCACAAGTATCTCAGGGTAAAATGCACCCAGTGAAGTGAGTTTTCCTAAGAGTGGGTATCCTAGGAAAATGCAATGGGTGCTGAAGGATCTTCCACTGTAACTTCCTGTTCTACCACTGATTTTTTTTTTTTACATAGTTTCTCCTTAACTGTGTCATAGCCAAAGTGGCATCAAAAGTAAATGTTGGCATGTAAGAATGGCAGGTTTTGTTTTTATTTCACTTTACCGTCTCCCTCACTCTGGCCCAAAACAGGAAAGTTACATTTCTAAAGATATCTATTAAAGGCATACATTATATAGAAAGTTAATGTCTTTAGAACGTATCATCTCATAGTAGTAGGTAAATGAGAGGTTTATTAAACGACACAGAATCTGACAAAGCAATAAATGCTTTATGTTTTCCCATAACTTCTTAGCAGGTGTTTTTGTTTATTATTATTTTAATAATGTAGCCCTTAGGTATAAAACCACGAAAAAGGAGAATGTAATTCATGATACTTCTGAGAGCTCAGTGATGTCATCATTTATTGTAAACAGTGCGTTTTTAAGCCATCTGTTTGAAATATAATTCTAAAACAACATAACAATCTATGTAGACAATAGTTTAAATTTTATTATGGTTCATTACAACTCCAGACTTTTTTGAGTCTTGTTTTCTATTTTCTATGGCTGTAAGGATACAAAAGATAAATAGCTAAAAACACTTTGAAAAGTGGCACGCAAGAAGATTATGTACTGTTCCAACCTCATAGGGCTGCTATGAGAGAGCATGTGGGTGTGTGGGTGTGGGTGTGTATGTTGTGAGTGTGTGTGTGAGGGAGAGAAAGAGACGAAGAGAGTACCAGTAATGTAACACCTGGTATTCAGTAGCACTATATAGTAAGTATTTGCTGAAGTATTAATTAGGTAGTCACTAAATAACGGTTAACATTTATTGAACACTATTCTACTTGCCATATTATCTCATTTAATCTTCATCACCACTCAGAAGTATTAGCTCCATTTTACAGATGAAGTAACTGAGGCTTAATAACTACTTAGCAAGTTGGGGAACCAGGGTTCCATCCAGGCTTTCTTGACTCTAGAACCTGTGTGATCTAAAACTATATACTATAAAACTAAAACTATATACTGCTTGGGTGCCTGGCTGGCTTAGTTATTAAAGTGTCTGACTTCCGCTTAGGTCATGATATCATGGTTCATGAGTTCGAGATCCACATTAGGCTCTCTCCTGTCAGCACAGAGCTTGCTTTGGACCCTCTGTCCTCCTCTTTCTCTGCACCCCCCTCTTCTCCTCGTGTGCTCTCTCTCTCTGTCAAAAATAAACATTAAAAAGAAAAAGGGACAAAACACTATACTGACTTTTAATGATGCCTCTTCCATAACCAAATTTGTGTTATTACTGTACATCACAAGAGAAATTTTATTCTTATCAATAGATACTAGCAAGTTAATATTTTAGCTTTAAAATCACTTTGTATAGGAGGGCACTTGTTGTGATGAGCACTGGGTGTTATATGTAAGTAACGAATCACTAAATTCTACTCCTGAAACCAATACTATATGTTAACTAACTTGAATTTAAGTAAAATCTTGGAAGAAAAAAAAAATAAAGTCATCTTGTATAATCTGTCAGTATTCTTGGATTATTTTACTGTTTCGAAAAGAACCATTGTAATGGAAATAGTTCTGTAATATCAAATGCACCAAATTGTAGATCAGCAGTGGTCAAGTTCCTGGTCACAGCTAGTAAAATATATGCCTAAAGTATATTATAAAACCAGTATAACTTCTGAACTGCTTCATATTTGTCATATCTACACCCGACTTGGTCTCCTGTGGCTATTTAAGATTCCCCACTGTCTTCATGAGCCCTTGAATTTAATTCCTTCCAAAGATTTAAATTTTCTTACTGAGAATTAAAACACAAGTACGAGCAATGTCAGTTGATGCCAAGTCCATTATTAGGGAATTGCTTACATAATCATAGTAGTTCTATAAAATAAAATATTAGACTACTATGTCAAAGAGTAAACTAGATTTATATGTACTGGTGTGGAAAGATTTCCCCGGAATATTATTATGTGAAAAAACCTGAATGCTGGGTGGAAGTGAGCAGAGAGGGAGACTGTATACGTGTATACCCTACAGACTAGTCGGGAGGGCACATAAGCAAGCTGTGGACAGTGGATACTTCCGGAGAGTGACACGGGGTCTAGGGTGGAGCAGAAGTGCAAAGTTTACACTCTTTGTATTTTCTTTCTCTCTCTCTTTTTTTTTTTTTTAAAGTAAAGTTTATTTATCCTGTGAGAGACAGAGAGAATGGGGGGAAGGGCACAGAGGGAGAGAATCCCAAGCAGGCTCCAAGCTGTCAGCACAGAGCCTGATGCAGGGCTTGAACTCATGAACCATGAGATCATGACTGGAGCTGAAACCAAGATTTGGATTCTTAACCAGCTAAGACACCCAGGTGCCCCTGTATTCTCTTTTCTACCATGTGTTTTTGGGGGACGAATCTAGTTGGAAAAAAACCTTGTGTTTTAGAGAACTTAAAACCAATGCAATAAAGCTTTTTTTCTTCCCTCTTGCCTACAGAAAACTTGAGGAAAAACAGATTTTCAGTGTTGATGTTTAGACCACGAGAGCGAGAATAAGCTGTTGGTGCTGTGCCACCCATTCCAAACTATATTTTCAACCCCATCTCCCTTTAGATTGCCTCCCTTTCAGCTACACTAATCCCCTTCTTTTCTGTAAAGGTCACCTGCACTGTCCTTGTCACCTTGATTTTTTCACCTCCCTATTCCCGTCCCCATCTCTGCTGCTGAATGCCAATAGGCCTGTAAAGCCCAGATGGATGCCATCTCCAAAAATGTTTCCCTGATCCTCCTACGTGCAGGGGAAGCTCTCCCTCTCTTGTGTTTCCAGTGTAATCTCTACCTTTCTAATTACAAGTATTACTTCCATTAATTAGGCATATATTTTACCTTCCCAATTGAACTCTGAGCCCTACAAGAGCAGGACTAATGTCTAATTCTTCCTTGTTCAAACATCCCCTCTGCCCCGACAAGATCTAGAATAGTTGCTTGCATATAAGATGATGCTCAATAAAGTTTCATTGAAATGAATGAATGAACGAATGAATGAATATATAAGAATTAGATTTTGCAAAACAAAAAACAAGGCTTTAGGGCAAAACAAGGGCTCTCATAATTATTGCAGACTTATCAGAGGGAAAATATCAACCAAAACCCTTAGTTCACCCTCAAATTTGAAATGGGCTTTGGAGATGTAATGATAATAACAAGGTTAGCACGGGACTCACCACAAGTGGTTACTTGGTTACTTTCCTGGGATTGCCTCCTTCATGTGAAAATTCTAAATAGTTCAGAGGCTGTTAAATACTGTAAGAGGTTGGTATTGCGTTGCTAAAAGGGCATTTGTTGTTAAATTGCTACTTGCAAAAAGGACAGTAATTGTCATTTTTAGTTTACAGCAATTACCTTCACTTTGTGGTTGAGTGTTTGCCTCAATTGTAGGTGAATTCTCTCTGTCTATTTCTTACTATTTACCTTTGTGGAGCGTTTTTTTCATTATCCTTCCACCAAAAAGATGCAACATTGTATTACCTATAATTACAGTGTTTACAAACATACCAGTAAATAGCCATGCCAGTAAGGGTAAATCTAAAATATAAGGATCTCTGTAAACCAAGATCAGACTTCCAGGGGCCTTCGCCTACATAAAGGAAGACAGAAATGGAATTGGAACCAGAGACCCATCAGCACAGTGCCCTAAGTCCTGTTCATGTCTTACAGGTATTTCATCGTTATTATCCTGTCACCAAAAATGGGCTTCTCCTGATATCAGGAGGCTTGCATAAGGCTTACATAAGTGCCTCAGCATAGCTCTGAAGTCTGCATCTTTTCCAGCAAATTCTATGAGGTCGGGTGAGATTGCAGCACAGCTTCACAAATATGTACTCTGCACGTTCAAGAACCGCCATTGCTTCGTTACTTTATGTAGATTCCAAAAGTACGAATCACATTCGCCAAGAGGGTCACTTTGCTCTTAGCAGTAATGAAGATGGTCTGTGTGGCTATTTATCAGGTTCTTCCTTGTAAATGTTAAGTTGTCTTCCCCTGTGCGCTCCTAAGCCGGCAGTTCTTTGCCTCTTGAGGAGAGACGACGCTGGATCTTGTGATATAAAAATGATGCGATTAAAGAGGAAGTCAATAGGGAAGCCCTGCTCTTCCAGTGATCCTGGGAGGCCCATCCGTATAGTCACATTCATCTACCCTCTTGTCAATCAGTTACTTGTTTTTAAAATTCTTTGAGTTATAGTCACCGTTCCTTAGAAATGATCTGAAGAGAAAATTGTTGCCCTTCAGCTGGCAGGGAAAATCACTGGCATCAGAGCCTCTTGTTTGGGAATAATAATGCTGGAAGGGGAGAAGTGGCACATTCAGGCTTGCCAACATTTGAAATACATGTAGAAAGGACAGTGGCAGTGCCATTGAACTCTATTGAAATGCATTGGATTAAGAAGCTTTTCAGAAATAGGGAAATAGGAAAGTGGTTAATGTTGTGCTTAAAACGAGTGCCTCTTTTCTAAACGGAGAGCGTTGGCAAGCGTAGGAGAGGAGTCCCACCCATTGTTTTTAAAAGTTGAGCAGTTATGCTTAGTTGGTGAGTCATCTAAGATGTGTCTGATAAGGGGTTCCGAGAAGGCAGTTCTCGGGGCCCCAGAGAGGTGGGCGTGTGTGTGCAGCGCGGGCGCAAGAGCATGTGCGGAGAGTGGGCTCCGTCCTATCGACGCTGAGTTGCACCTGCTGTCGGGCAAGGACGAGGACCCAAGGAGAAGAGCATGGCCTCTATTTTGTAGCACTGAGTTTTTCGTAGCCTGCAAGAGGCAACTTAAGTGTACTCTCTAAGGTCTTACCGGTGTTAATACCTCTATGATGCACACGGCCTTTTCGTTCACTTTCCTGGGTTGCAGTAGCCCAGATGTGTATCCGCACTGCAGGTCAGCATAGTTCAGAAATTGGGATTTCCGAGTTAGCTTGAACTTTTACTACTCAGAGTGGTAGCTGGTTTAGTAGAGTGGAAAACTGCCCTTGTGTGGGCCAGTTAGTTTTGCCTTGTTCTATGACCACAAGCTTCACCTCACATCAGGTACCTCGTATCAGTGATCTACGTCTATACCCAGGGGTTGGCAAACTACAACATACTGACCAAAACCTCTTTTGACCTGCAGCCTCTTTTTTTTTGCGTGGCTTGCTGACTGAGAATAGCTTTTATTTTTTTTAAGAGTTAGAAAAAAAAAGAAGCTAGTTATAAAGTATACATGTGTCATGGGATCTTTAGAACAACCCCTAGTTATCATTCCTGTTTTATAGGTAAAGAAACTTAAGAACTCACGAGGCTAAGGAACTTGTTAGGATGACAGTGTGATTGGTGGTGGGGCTGGGGAGGGAGGGGAACAAGCCCCTGGTGTAGTCCTCTGAACTCTTCCATCTCTCCTTAAATGTGCATTGTTACCAAGGAAACAGAATAATGGGGGGGCACCCGGGGGGCTCAGTCTATTTTGGGTCTGACTCTTGACATCCGCTCAAGTCATGACTTCATGGTCGTGGGATAGAGCCCCACATAGGGCTCTGCCCTGAATGTGGGGCCTGTTTGGGATTCTGTCTCTTTCTCTCTCTCTGCCCCTCATCTGCTCACTCCCACGTTACAGAATAAAGAAATAAACATTAAAAAAAAAAGAGAGAGAGGGGCGCCTGGGTGGCTCAGTAGGTTAAGCCTCCGACTTCAACTCAGGTCACAATCTTGCAGTTCATGGGTTTGAGCCCCATGTTGGGCTCTGTGCTGACAGCTCAGAGCCCGGAGCCTGCTGGGGACTCTGTGTCTCCCTCTCACTGCCCCTCCCCCTCCCCCCCCCTCCTTCCCTCTCTCTCTTTCTCTCTCTCTCTCTCAAGTGGATAAACATTAAAAAAAAAAAAAGAGTAGGAAAGTATGAATGAACCCCAGATCCACCATTCCTGCTGGAGTGGAAGTCCAAAATACCCACCCAAAACAGCACACACCTTTATTTAATGGTTATATGGCATTTTTCTGTCACTCAGGAGATACATTTTAAGAATGTGATAAAGAGGGCATCACTTTGAAAAGTAAGGATCTAGGTTTGAGGGGAAAGGAAGCTAGTTATTCTTGTGGAGTGGAAGAAGAGGAAGGAGGACATGTCAAGTTATAAAGGGAGAGCTCATAAAACCCACAACCCCCTCTAAGGACTGGAGGCAAAAACAGGAAGTGGTGCTGGTGCACAGTTTTCTTTCTTACCAGTACAGCTTCCTCATTTAAACTCAGACCTCCTCCTAAATTTTTTACCTCTTAAAGCACTAACTAAACCGACAAGTTCTATCTGCATACCTCTTTTCAATACTTCTTTTTTTTTTTTTTTAGGATTATACTAGATATTATTTGATTTGGTCATCAGTGAGACATATTTCTTTCATTAGACAAAACAAAATACTTAACCAGCAGTGAGGTTAGTTTAAGAGCAACTTTGCACCAATTTAGTCTTACCCACGAGGAAATAAATGGAAGGAATTGTACAAAGAATTTATTCCTGCCTGTTCCTGGCTCACCCTTTAAAAACCATCCCTTTCATTCCCTAGTTTAATGTGTAAATATTACAAATAATTGCATGCTATCAGACCTGGTGTGCTGGTCCTCTGCTCCTTAGAATGTTGAAAGTCAATCAGGATCTAATGATAAAAAGTGCACTTTGGGACTGAATATTTACATTTTTACTTCTTTTTCTTTTCTTGTCTTTTCTTGTCTTTTCTTTCTTCCTTCCTTCCTTCCTTCCTTCCTTCCTTCCTTCCTTCCTTCCTTCCTTTTCTTTTTCATGTTTATGTATTTAATTTGAGAGAGAGAGAGAGCAAAAGAGAGCACATGAGCAAGAAAGGGGCAAAGAGAGAGAGACAGGAGAATCCCAATAGGCTCCATTCTGTTAGCCCAGGGCAGGGCTCGAACTCATGAACTGTGGGATCATGACCTGAGCTGAAAAAAATCAAGAGTTGGATGTTTAACTGACTGAGCCACCCAGGCGCCCCTCTTCTCCTTTAAAGTATTTTGTGAGCTCTTTAAATGAAATAGGGACAATATTAATGAATGACCTTGAGGGTTTAAACAAATGCAACTCTTCCCCCTCCCCCACAAAAAAAGTTTCAAATAATAATACTATCATTTGAAATATTTTTCATTTTAATGCTATTACTGTAAAAGTAAGATAATCATTAAAGACCATTTTGAAAGTACATAAAATAAATTAAGTGTAAAGAAATCACCTAGTCTCACTGTTAGAACAGGCTCTGGTAACACTGTGGCGTATTTCATTCCAAGTTTTTTTGTCTTTGCTTAGGTTTTACCTTTTATACTCTCATTCTTATGTGGACATTTGACTTTGGCAGACAATATAGCATAGTGGGTAAGGACTTTGGAATCAGACTATGAGGGTTTGGGGCTCTGATGCCAGCTGTGTGACCTTAGACAAATATTTACCCTCTCTGAACTTCGATTTCCTTATCTGTAAAGTAGTAATAGTACTACCCATAAGTGAAATATTTAATAAAAAAGGGCTTAGTGTGGGCCTGACATAGTGGAAATATGCTAAATTTATTATTAGTAATGATCAGTGAAGTGTTTTAGTAATTATATTGAGTCCCTATTAAAGTTCTAGGAAATGCATTTGTATACAAAAGATAATTTTGAATTTTCCAAAATATTTAAAATTTTCACTGAATTAGGGACTCAGACACCTCATTCTTCTCTCCTCACTTTCAGGGATGTCTCCTTCCATCTGGGCTCTCATTAAATAGACAATCCTTGGGGCGCCTGGGTGGCGCAGTCGGTTAAGCGTCCGACTTCAGCCAGGTCACGATCTTGCGATCCGTGAGTTCGAGCCCCGCGTCGGGCTCTGGGCTGATGGCTCAGAGCCTGGAGCCTGTTTCTGATTCTGTGTCTCCCTCTCTCTCTGCCCCTCCCCCGTTCATGCTCTGTCTCTCTCTGTCCCATAAATAAATAAACGTTGAAAAAAAAAAAAAAAGTTTAAATAGACAATCCTTCCTCTTGTCTCCTTCTGCTGGCATGCACCACCCTACCTCTGCAGTTACCCGCCGGACATCCTACTACTGACCACAGCCCCCTCCAGTTCCAGGCTCCTCCCTTGGATATTGCCACTGTGCCTGTCCTCTACTGTCATGGAGAACCTCTGGACTGTGCTGCTTTTCCTGTCCCATGTAGCTGTCACAAGCCCTTCACTTGAAAACCCCTCTCTTTCCCACACGCTAAAATTCCCTTCTCCACTGGCTCTCTGTCACACTAGTTGGAAACCCCCCGAAACTGAGCTCTATCTAACCGCACAGATGGGTAACACTTTCAATTCCTCCTCAGTTGGGTTCTCCATGCTGCCCAACCCTTCCCTCATCCCCAGCTACCGCTCTGCTCTCTGTGTTTTTAAATCCTTACTCACCTCATTTTGATACTTCCCTTCGGAGGAGTTGGCAGGGAGAAGATGGAAGAGTAGGGAGAGTTAGTGGAGATTAGAGATGAGGGAAAAGTGGAGAGGGGGAAGACAGGAAGGGGGAGACAGTTTGGAAAGGTAGGACCAAGGGAAGGGGTAGAAGAGAGGGAGGGAGAGACCAGTAATAAGGATAAGGACTGGAGAAAGATGGCGGGCCAGAAAACAATATGTTTCCTACAGTTTGTCCAATTCCCTTGTATTGGAGTTTTAAATTTTCTTGTAAGTATTCTGCCTCAACCAGCTTACATGTCTCTGAGTTTTGGAGAGAGGGGCTGTGGATTTGGCGGGAGATGATGGTAGGTAAAAGCAAGACTAATACTAAAGACTACTTTTCTTCCAGTGCTGGGAGTTTTTATATGGACTGTTCTAGCCATGAGGACAGTAAAAGTTTTAAGCTTTTTTAAAAAAATTAATTAATTTTGAGAGAGAGAGAGAGTGCGATCAGGGGAGGGGCAGAGAGAGAATCCCAAGCAGGCTCCACATGGTCAGTGCACAGAGCACGATGTGGGGCTCGAACTCAAAAGGTGAGATCATGACCTGAGCCAAAATCAAGAGTCGGACGCTCAACCGACTGAGCCACCCAGGTGCCGCCAAAGTTTTATACTTTTAACCTGGTTTAGAAGAGGAAGAATTAAAAAGTGTGGTGAGCCTCAGATCCCTTTTGGAAGGGAAGAGACCTGGCTGGGGGGTGGGGTCGGGGGGAGAGGTCTGGCATTGAAAATCACTTAAAAATATACATGTTGGTCAAGTAAGTGATGCCCTAATGCCCTGAGGAAGTCGACCAGATCTTGCATTCACACCGAGAGCCAGTCAGTGTGCCACGGGAACAATAATGATTCAGCTGTAAATGCTCCCCTTCACTGCAGTCTCACCTGGACAGCCATGGGGTCCGTGTTACAGCTAATCACGTTGTGGTGCTGGCATGGCCCCTCACCCAGACAGTGTGGCAGGCGATGCGGCACCAGTTCCACGGTTGTGAGAAACAGAAACGCTGAATGGTGTATGCCACAGGGCCAGAGCTTGCAGATTTAGATACGTGCTGGACCAGCAGCATCCGCAATACCTGGTAGCTTGGGAGAAATGCAGAATCTCGGGTCCCACCCCAGACCGACTGAGTTAGAACCTTCATTTTAACAAGATCCTAAGGAGATCTGTATAGAGCATTAAAGTCTGAGGACAGCTGCCTTAAACTTTGGCAAGGGAAGAGGACAGGGAGAGTAATGTGGGGAGAGTAACTGGGAAGGGTTCCCTTATGTTTTAAGAGGAGTGGGTGGGTCCTGGAGGAGTTGAAAGCGCTCACCTGCACGGCAGCCCCGAACACCCCCTTCTGCACACCCCCATCAGTGCTATTTCTGGATCCGCAGCAGTGACTGCTGCCTCATCTCCACCTCTTTCCAGGGCTCTGGTGCTGGGTGGGGAGTGTGTCATATGATTTCTTGTTATTCAGCTAGGCTTTTAAAAGATAATCTCATCATCCTTAAAGTGATGTGGCGTTGGTCCTTTGTTTTGTTTTGTTTTAGGTATAGTTTATGTACAAGAAAATTTTCCAATTTAAAGGATAGGATTTGATAAGTTTGCCCAAATCCAGTTGTGAAATCACCACCACAGTCATGGGATAGAACATTTCAATTGCCTTGAATGTTTTGGTTCCGTTTATTCTCATGGTTTTCCATTTTCTAAGCATACAGTGCTTTAAGAAATGAAATTATTATAAGGTCACCCGTGTAATCTTTGGGTAAGTTATGGAAGAACAAAGAATTACTGTCTTATCAATGTGATTCAAAACAATCAATAAGTGTTTTTGAAATAGATGTTTAGATGTTACTGTTTAAGGTAGGAGTCAAAATTTTCTTGCACCAAATACAGTAAATATATCGTGGACCATGGAGAACAGTAGTATCGCCAGAGAACTAGAAACAGGCAAGTTTCATCCCAGCTTTCAGAAGTGGTAAAAAGTAGATCCCAAGTAATATTCTAGGGAAATTTATTAAATAGCTTGTTTATGTGCAAATACCGCAGAAAATATTGCTCCACAGAGGCCAGTAGTGTTTTCCTAAATAGTTGTGTTAAACTAGCTTCATCTTTTGAGACAACAGTGAACTAGTAGGTCACAGGACTGTCTTAGGCAAAGTGTATCTTGATTTTAGCAGGACATTTGGCATAATCTCACATGACTTACAAATGAGATTCTAATATTTTGTAAATGCACTTATTCTTAGTTAAGAGTGTGCTTCGTTTGGTATTGTATGTAAACAGGCAAAGAGGATAGGCCATGACTCCAAATTAAACTGTCATGGCCTGTCCAGTAATGGAGGAACATAATAAAGCAATGAAATAAAAAGATTACTTGGGTGCTTGGGTAGAGGATGGATCATTGAGGGCAAGAAACAGGAGACAGATAGAGACTACTGTAATTGCCCAGAAATTATGGGTGATAGACTTGGATTGGAGTAGTGGCCATGGAGATTGGGGGGAAAAAGCATATGGATTTAGGATATGTTTTGGAGGTAGAAGTGATAGGACATTTGCCAGTGAATTAGGTATGAGGGATAAGAGGGTTGATAAAAGATCAAGGGTGACTCCCAGGTTTCTGGCTTGAGCAGTTGACTGGATGGTGGACCGTTTTCTAGATGGTCTTGTTCTATTCAAAGTTGGTACCAGTGACTTGGATGAAGGCAAATTCAAGATAGGAAGCTTGATGAGATAGTTGGCACATAAGGAGAAAGGATCAACGATTCTAAAAGATGTCACAAGACTGGAAAGCTAAAATGTAGTGGAAATAAGTGCAGAGTCCTGCACTTAGCTTTCAAAAAAAGTACATAGGATAGAACCAGGAAGAGTAGCCTAATAGCAGTTTACAGCAGAAGCTCAAGAATGAAGAATGTGGCATGGCCACCATAAAAACAAACACTGAAATAGGTTGCCTTAAAGAAAGCATGATGTCCAACTCAAGTTAATAATCTTAACATGCTTTGTACTGTTGGGCCCGAAACTGAGGTGACAGCATTGTGCTTTTCTTGGCATACAGCCATTAAAAAGTACAGTGGAGGAACTGGACCATGACTGAGATGTAGAGCCCGAGCACTCCATCACAGGACAAAAGCTGGAAGAACTGGAGAGGTTTGGGTCAAAGGGTACAGTCTTAAAATGAGTGCCCATCAGATGGACCGTTTGGTGGGAGAGGGTTTCAAGTAGATTCAAGTAGGTTTACGGGATGAAATGAGGCTCAGCCTCATTTCCCGTGCATGGCACTTTCCAGGAACACGATGGGTTGCATATGTGTCCTCTGTAAGATAACTCTATAGATCTGGATGTCTGTGTGTTGGATGGAGCATAGATGTTTCCTGTGCTGGGTGCAAAGCTGGACAGGGTGGCCTCTAAGCTGTCTCCCTGATCCAGGAGTCTAGAATTGTTTCCTAACAGGCCTCTTTCTTCTCAGGGGACACAAACTCTCCGAGGATGTCCCCACACCATACATATCTTCAAAGTGTTAATGACACAAGGGTTCTCAGAAGTTCCTGACCACATTCTTAACAAGAGAACTCTCCTGCCACTGCTTCCCCAGTGCCCACGTCCAGCCAGCCACATGTTCTGAATCCCCTTCTCTTCAGGGCTAAACATAAGACTGAAATATCAACATTGACAGCTCAGTTCCTATTGCTGAGGTTTAGTTCCCACTGGAACACCTTTTTCAGCATGCAGCTTTTGCCATAACCATGTTAAAACTTTTGGTCAATATGAGAAGTGTGTCTAGATATCCACATGAGACGAAAACAATGCATCACATGTTCCTCTCAGAACACGAATTCCAGCTTATATTTCTCTTCCAACAAACCACAACTGTATACAAATATCTAACTGGACAAACAGAGGCACAATCACAATGCTCAAGACAGGAGAAATGTTCAAATAAGTCATTACATTCTCTCCCAACTCATTCTTCCTACTCTTGTTGATGTTATGTTTTGTGTCTTTGACATCTCTGGATCCCCTTACACTATTCTAGGATCTATGACAGCCAATTATACAACTTAGTGTTTCTAAGAATCTAGACAAGAAGGTGTCCTTCTCTAAATTTTAATTCTGTGAATACCACCAGATTCTCTTACAGCCTAAAGCAGTCTTAACATTTTACATACAGAATTTGTCTCTTATGACCTGATAGAAAAAGGGCTTTGTTTTATGTTAGTTTTCAGTTTTCGAAGGGAAGATTTATATTTTGGGAGGAATGGAGAAGATAGTCTTAGAGACTTGGGTGGTTAAAGGCAGAGGTTGTCAGGCTCTTACTACAGGTCCTTTTGTGGGGGTGCAATGCTATGTCTCTTAAACATGGGAGTGGGAGGGTCGTTTCCTTCACCGTGGGAGGACCTCACTGTGCTGCTGTTCAGTGTGGGGAAAAAAATAGGTGAACTCCCTGCTAATATCTTCCCTGACCAACACTTTTCTCCCACTTGCAAAAGAAAAAGAGGTGATAGGAGTTTATGAAGAAATCCTTTTCTTCTTGCCAAGGGCCACAGGCCAGCCGAGCATCACCTACAAAGAGATTCAACCAAGTAGAACATGTTAAGAGGCAACCATGTGTGAGAACCATGTGGTCCCAGGGGCTACTTAGCTGAGTAACCGATGTTTCCTGATAATGTTTCTTTTGCTAATACCCAGTTCTTCTAGGCTTAGGGTCTTTGGTTAATCATTATGTAGACGTTGGTAAGTCTCTCGCCTGCTAGGCACACAGTTCCTGCAAGGCCATGCTCTTTACTCATTAGCCTGGGGCTCAGTGGCAATATCCCCTCTCCTCCCCAGGTCAGTTGCGGGATAACAGACTCAATGGGGGACATGTCAGTCACTCCATGGCGATTCCTAAAATGACATCTATCCTGTCCCCAACTGGAAGTCCATGCTATTCTGTGTCACACAGAATTTCTCTGTGGCTTGTTTCATGCTCATGTAGGAGTTACCAGTGTGTGTTCAGTGTCCCAAAAAGTATGAGTGAGCTCTGAGTGAATTTCATAGCTTGCTTCTTTAAAATAAATATTGTTTATCTCTTCAAGATGAAAGAAAAGTCATACCACAATTGTGTCCTATATCTTCCTATCTGGCAGAGCATACAAAATCATGTTCCATTACCATATCTCAAAACTACTGGATTGGTTAATAAATGCTTGCTCTCAGTTTCTTGAGAAACTATCTATTTCTCGAGTCCCTCAGCCAGAATAGATAATAAGGGACTTACCCTCTTAATCACCCTCCTACTCAAGGATCTTAGCTAGGTCAATCTGTGTCTGAATGCACTTTCTTACAATCGTATCTTAACCTAAATTCCCCTTTTTATTAGCTGGTCAGTTTGGTCTTCACCCAAAGTGTTAGGTTTTTCTATTATTTCTCCCAGTATTTTGTTTTACCTCTACTGAGCTCTGTCCCTCTTTTATGTTTTGTGGCCAATCTCTGGCATTCCATCTACTTTGCAGTTAACCATTCTGTAGTCCCCACTTATCTCCTGATGGCCACACTGCACACAAGAGAAGCAAACTGCCCTGAGAGATGTAAGACAAGAGAGAGCCACAGAGCTGTCTTTCTGCGGGGGGCAAGGGAAGGCACCCAAGGAGGTGACATCTGAGCTGGGCCCAAGGCCAGTGGTTCAGAGGGTGTGCAAGGTGGGGGAAGGGTTGGGAAGAGAGAGCCCACACATGATGTGCCAAGTACCTCTCAATGGCACTTGCTAGAAAAATCATTGCCTTAATTACTCAAATGTTGAATCAACTGCAGTTATGTATTGTTCTAAGGTTATATTTCCCTACCTCAGGAAAGTGAGTGGTTTCACTTCGGGGACTAGAATTTTTTTCTTTTTAGTAAATAGGCTTATTTTCAATTACTAAATATGAACCAAATGATTCAGAAATAATCTGTGTAATCTCCTGCATCATTTTAACTGTGCTTTTTCTTGAGGAGGGTTTGATAATGAGCCGGATGTACTAAAACAAAAACATGAGGTTGTCATTCAAAAAAGTCTTTTTATTTTTCTTATCAAAGTTTTCCCATCAGTTAAAAGAAGTGCTTTTTCTTTAAGAGTAAGGTACCAGGTGCAAAAAAAAGTGGATTATCTTCGTGGTCCAGTGTATAGATTCAAAAGTAGCCACAGAGTCATTAGAGTAATTAGATGAAAAGTACCTTAGACATCATTGAGCCTGTGTCTATGCTATAGGTAAGGAATCTAGGGATGGGAGAAATTGAGCAAGTTGCCTAAAGTCACATAGTCATTGACCTAAGAGTCACAAAAGCCTTTTCCTCAGCCCCCACCCTCACCCTATCCCCTCACCCCTTTCTCACATTTTCTCCCTCGGATGTAACAGAAAGTGCATCATAGACCATAAAAGCTATCTTTCATAATATTGTTTGAAAGTAATCTCAACTGAAATGACCTCAGAGAGCTATTTAGACTTTGAATTATGTAGGGGATTTGCACTGTTAGGGCTACTCTGATTCTAAATAGCAGTTCTTTATTGGGTAGAACATTTTTTTTTTTTTAATTTTTTTTTTTCAACGTTTATTTATTTTTGGGACAGAGAGAGACAGAGCATGAACAGGGGAGGGGCAGAGAGAGAGGGAGACACAGAATCGGAAACAGGCTCCAGGCTCCGAGCCATCAGCCCAGAGCCTGACGCGGGGCTCGAACTCACGGACCGCGAGATCGTGACCTGGCTGAAGCCGGACGCTTAACCGACTGCCCAGGCGCCCCGGGTAGAACATTTTTATTCAGGATTTTAAAGAGGGCATGACTAATAGTTCCCAAAATTTGGGTGCTACTAACGAATAGTGTTAACAATATAAACAAGCCTTTGCCCTTCTAAAAAATGTAAGGTCAGAGTATGTTCTTTTATAGTTATTACAAGATTTATTTTCTTTGCTTTAGGATACTTTTGACTTCTGTGACACTGCTGTCTATATATTCAATAAACCTTCTTTTGATCTGTTCAAAGGAAACAGGTAAGCTGATAATACGTCTATTTTGTGAAAGCCAGGGTACTATGAACAAATGATACCCTCCCAGTTCAGCCACTGATTATTGAAGAGCACTTTGGCTTACAGTCACTTGAAAACCTCTAGTGGTATTTACCCAGAGAAATAGATACAGCACCATAGAAATTAAATTGTCATGAACATTGAGAAAATAGCGTTGCCATTTAAAGTGAACCCTCAATTATACCTGTTTTTCTAGTTTAAGATGACTCCATGTGAAAGGCTTCAGTTTTTCCTTAGTTCTTTGTAAATTCAGAACAAGGATCCCATGTTTTGATATTATAACCTTCACGATTTTAAAAGTAAACAGAGCTTTCATTCTTTTTTTGTGTATATTCCAAGGAGAAAATGTTACTCCCAAGGCAACGTGGGAGTGAGGGTACTGTGGAAAGGCTCCAAGTTCTGGGCAGTGTCCTACCTGAAGTGTTTATTTTCTATTCCTGGGACGAATGGATTCTGTTTGTAATACTCTGACTTTTACATTGGCTAAAACCACATTGGCCAGCTATATTGTACATAGACGGCTCCATTTAACTGGGACATTTTGTAATAGATGGAGGATCTACCATTGTCTAGTTTAAACACCAGTCTTATGAAGGATTAAACAAAGGTTTAATTATAGTCTGACCCATATTGCTTTCTGTAAACATTTTGAAAACATGAGCTGAACCGTCATAAAGAAATATAAACATGTTTTTTTAATGAATGGTTTAACAGTTCAGTATTTACTGAGATGAGCCAGTTGAACACTTAAGGATTTTGCTGTAGCCAAATTATTCTTTTGACAGATTTATCTATTGGTCTCTTTAGTGAGTGGCATATCTTTGAAGTAAATTTTACAAATGATCAAAATTCTGGTGTTGACTATTATAGAATGTTTCTAAGTTTGTTACTCTATTTAGGACACATGAGGCATTCATGGAATATTATTAAGATAATTCCTTGTTAGCCTAATCAGTTCATGTAATTAATTCAAAAGGAAACTTTCATCCCAGTCATCAGGATTTTTATTTTTAAATCAAATCTATATTTTAATGATATGCACCAAACCTGAGAATGAGGTCAGAGTAGGAATTTCCCCCCAGTAAAGTAGGAAGACTCTTTGAGATAGTCAAAAATAAGCCTTACGACGTAACAATTTAATTGGAATGCTTTTGTAAAAAGCCAACCTGAAAAAGGAGAAATAGTGGTCATGTCTGACATTTTAAAATGTCAAGAGGTTGCAACACCTTAACCCTTACAAAGCCATAAAGGCCATTTGTGTAATTTTGAAAAAGACACAGGATAACTTGGGGAATAGTCAATAGAACGATGAAATCTTGGCTTTCTTTAGCTTTTAGAATGCTGTCATTTCTTGTGTCCTCAACTATGATTTTTAAATAGGCTGCATGGTTTATGAGAAGCTGGGAGAACAGGTCTTTGGCACCACAGGGAAGCTCGTAATCTTCGGAGCCACCTCTCTACAGAACACTGGAGGTAAAAAGAACTCGCTTTTCTATACATAACTTTGAAGTATGTGAATATTATTATCTTTTCTAATTCTGGTGGTTGGGTGGCCACATGAATTTTAACAAAATGGAAGCAGTGTCCTTCTCATTGCTTAAATGGCACATGGAAAGTGAAGCAGAGAGAGCACTTACTCAAAACCAAGTATACTGAGTATCTAAAACTGTCTTTGTGTCCTATTGAAGGTCAGTGTAAGAACAGGCTGTTAGCCTTTTATGCAGCCTGCAACGTGAGCCTTAGTATCTCCTTTCTAAAAATGTTCTCATCTTCCTCTAGCAATGCTGAGCTACCTCTTCATCGTAAAAAATGAACTACCCTCTGCCATAAAGTTTCTGATGGGAAAGGAAGAGGCATTTTCGTAAGTTACGGACCATTTTTTTCCCTTTGTGAGATAACTAAAATATTTTTAACTTAAATGTGGACTGACCAAAGTTTGTGTCTTCTGAAAACCGCAGAAACCCTAGCTTTCCCTAGGTTGTTTTTCTCTTTCTTCCTAGCTCCAACAAATTTCCCTGGGGTTATGTAAATGAAAGAAGCAGGGAAAGCTATTTGAATATGAACATTTAAAAGGTAGATTTATCTGTCATGCTGCAAACAATAGATGCTACATCTCCCCAAGCGCCTAAAATCTACGTCTGGTTTCTAGAAAATAGAACAGATAGGGAGTATTTTTAACACAGAAGTATATTTAACACAGAAGTGGAACATGCAACAACATGAAGACCCTAGTCTCTGTCTTGGAGAGCGAAATTTACATGAGCCAACTGGAAAATGCTACCGCTGCACCTGACATATCCCTTGTTTTGACTTCCTTTTTGACTGCTCTTGTTAGTTAGTCTTAGTTTCTCTGTTTTCTTTCAAGGGAGAATCCTAGAAGCCAGAGTTCCTAGTGGTGTAGCACCAGGGCTCAAGGTCAAGTACAAGAGATTAGGGAGAAAGCAATGCCTACCTGTGGTGACTTGTTTTTCAATGGTATTAGCCAAACACAACAAAAAGGAACTTCTCCTTAAATAATTGATCAGACATGTTGTAATCTGACTGAATGCAGTGTATGCATTCAGCTTTGAAACCAGGTAAATAATTCAAAGGAATGCCACAGTTAGCGGATGGGGGGAGGGGAAATAATCCCTTTCTTCCACCACTTGGAAGAGACTGTAGTAAACAGGAGTGGTTGGTTGGGTTATAGTGTTTGGGTAAACCTGAATAATGATAGAAATTCATGGTAAAAATTAATAATAGCAAAAAAAGGCAAAATAATAATAGCAATAATAGAAAATAATGATAGCAAAAAAATTAGTAAAATTGTGAAATGTTACATTTGAGAAAAAATAATACTTTCTAAGAAAATATGACCCAACCGCTTAAACGCCTTTTTCAGAGCCTGGTATGTGGATGGCCGTGTTTTGGTGGTGGTAGTTACCTTTGGCATAATCCTCCCTCTGTGTCTCTTGAAGAACTTAGGTAAGGAACGATCTTGCTTTTATCATAGTCTCTACAGTGCCCAACCCAGATGAATCAGAAACCTAATACAAATGAACAACTTTGCCCTCTACTTTCCCTTGTAGGGTCAAGATTAAGTGAGTGATAAATTACAAGTATTAATCAGGCTTTACTTTAATATGAGATAAAAACACTGGTCAATATGTGACCTCCTCAGCAATCCCTCTACCGGGCTGTGGAGGGAAAAGGGAGGTTCTGGGGTCAGGAACACACACAGTGCTATGTCCAATAGCATAACCTACAGGCTCCTCTGAGAAAAGTTCCAAAAATGGCATTCTCCTTACACAAGATCTTATATATCCTGATTATTTAGATACGTAGATTTTAAAATCTGTTATCAAGACAGAAAGTTGCTTATATTTATCCCCAAAAGTATTCTGAATCACTCTTAAATTATCAGTCTAACCATTTTCAATTATTTGCTTTACTGAGGAGGAAGGGAGAAGTGAAAAGTCAAACTCAATAGATAATCAGTAAGTCCCATCCATTTGGTTCTGACATTTTTTTGTGTGTATTCAGAGACAAATGTGCCTGATGTTATGGGAATTTTACACATTGAGTAATGTGGCCAAACTGCTATCCAATCCAAAATGCATTTCCTTTAATTCTGGGCTAACTCAAGGCAGACATTTACCTTTAAAAACATTTTTTTTTTAATGTTTATATTTATTTTTGAGAGAGACAGAGTGTGAGCAGGGGAGGGGCAGAGAGAGAGGAAGACACAGAATCTGAAGCAGGCTCCAGGCTCCGAACTGTCAGCACAGAGCCCGATGCGGGGCTCAAACCCACCAACTGTGAAATCGTGACCTGAGCCAAAGTCGACATGCAACCGACTGAGCCATCCAGGCACCCCTCAAGGCAGACATTTTTAGATTAACGTTCTCCCCCAAATGATTGCTAACCATAGTGTTTTGTATGAAAAATATCAAGCCTCTGTAGCTGTTCTGTAAAATCTATAAATAGATATTTCTCTCTTTTTTTTTAATGTTTTTATTTGTTGTGAGAGACAGAGAGAGAGAGAGAGAGAGAGGGAGATTGAGAACGCAAGCCAGAGAGGGGCAGAAAGAAAGGAGAAAGAATCCCAATCTGCTGATAGCGCAGAGCCCACTGCAGGGCTCGATCTCAAGAACTGTGAGATCATGACCAGAGCCAAAATTGAGAGTTGGACGCTTAACCACTTGACCACCCAGGTGCCCCTATAAATAGGTATATTTCTTAAAAAATGACTTAATTTTCTGGTTTCGAGGTCTGTGTTTTGGCTTTTCTATGTATATACACATAGCTCTTTGCAGTTTAAGGAGGGAAGGCCTCTTCTTCTCCAGGGATAAGAATAGCGCATCCTCCCAGAAACAACTTAACTCTGCCCATGTGGAGGTTACAGGGGTTGGGGGATTCCAAGGGCAGCCAGAGTGAAGATCCCCAGATGCTCAGTTTATTCCTACAAATCACTTCATCTCCTCTGTGCATCCCCCTCATCTGAGAAGAGAAGCATTATAGCTGATATTCAGTATGTGCACAATAGGTGCATAGTAAAGAACTATTGAGTAGATCAGAGTCAAAGAGTAAATAGATTTGGCAATTGGAATCCATCAGAGTATAGCAAAAGAGAGCAATGACCACATTTGGGAGTCTCTTTTTCCCTAGATCTGGGAATCTGCGTTGTCTGGTGTTATCAGCGAAAACTGGAATCAAAACATTAATATGATGTTTTTATTTAAAGTCACCATTATATTGCCAAATCAAGTAGCACTCTCAATAAGCCTTATATTTACATAAGCATATTTGCATATTATTGGAACTATGCTTGAAATGATGCATTGGAGGAAACAAGGTGATATGTGAAATAATAACAATAAATTTTTTCAACTTTTCTTTTAGGGTATCTTGGCTATACCAGTGGATTTTCTTTGAGCTGTATGGTTTTTTTCCTAATAGTGGTAAGTGCTGACGAAAATGGTTGGCTTGGTTTTGCCATAGTACAAGGCCACACAGCAATTTTTCATTGTTTGGCTTTATTTGATAAAGTCTATATTGTTTTTCCCATATTTCTTAATACCAGGTTATCTACAAGAAATTTCAAATTCCCTGCATTGTTCCAGAGCTAAATTCAACAACAAGTGCTAATTTAACCAATCCTGACATGTGTACACCAAAATATGTTACCTTCAATTCAAAGGTAAGTTTCCCTATCTTTTAAATATAATAAAGAGCATTTTATTGAGGGAATTATATTTTTCATATTTGTAGTTAAATTGCCTTGATGAAAATATTCATTCTCGATAGAACAGCATACCAGTACTTCCAAATTCCCACAATCTAGAGACCTTTGGGAAATAGACAAATATTATATTTCATGCTCTGTCTTTGTCCAGACATGTTTTTGTCCAGTTTACACATAGGGCAACTTTAAGCTTTCTCTGCGAAAATCTCTCTCTGGATAATTGTCTCAGCTCCTCTCTTGCTTGTAGATCTTTAAAAATGATAAATAACATCTTTAGCCCACTGCGCCTTATCTGCTGGTGGCAGAAATACAGATACCACCACAAACTGGCATTTAAGAAACTTGCATACTGTTGAGATATTGTTAATAGTATGGGGAACAGTGGACTATAGAACCAGTCAGGCTTGGATCTAAATCCTTAGGCAAGTTACCAAACCCTGTGAAAAATAGGATTCTGTTCTGTATCTTACGGGATTTTTTAGAATGTGCCTGGTATAGTGCTCGGGCAGAATTGGAGCATGATATATTGTTACTTTTCTTCCTTCTTTTTGCATAAGAAGTCTCACTGAGTTTGAGTTTTAAAAAGTCTTATCTAAGAAAACTAAATAGATCTCTCTCTCTCAACTCTAATGATACAGCCAAAGTAGTGAATGTGGAAGTAGTTTTCTTTTTAGAGCCATCTTTTATGTCTGATTGACATGCCCTATAAAGCAAAGAGCAGTGAAATAGAGGCGGAAGTCCTGGGCATGTCACCTAACCTGTTGGAGGGAGTAAGGAGAAAAGCAGTGGTCTGTCTACTAATCAGTGTGGTTGTAGAGACTCAGTGAAATAACGTAGGAAACATGCTGTGTGACCAGCCAGCACGATGCTATGCCTGAAGTATGTGATATATGCTATAGGTGAGGTGAACCTCGAACCCCTCTGTGCCAAGTGCCTAATGTCTCCAGCTAGATAAGACCTCTTAGAAAAGCTGCTTCTATTTTAGAGATCAAAGCCCTCCTAATAACCAAATAATCCAGGCATTCTGAAGAGCTATCAGACAAAAAGATAGCTCAGAAAGGGGCATCTGGGTGGCTCAGTCTGTTAGACATCCGACTTGGGCTCAGGTCATGATCTCACGATGCATGGGTTCGAGCCCCGGGTCGGGTTCTGTGCTGACAGCTCAGAGCCTGGATCCTGCTTCAGATTCTGTGTCTCCCTCTCTCTCTGCCCCTCTCCAACCCACTCTCTGTCTGTCTCTCAAAAATAACTAAACATATTAATAATAATAAAAAATACTGGAGCTGAATAATGTTTATGGTAAGAATGCTTTTTCTTAATGTTTATTTCTCTCTTCCCAATAGACCGTGTATGCTTTGCCAACCATTGCGTTTGCTTTTGTCTGCCACCCATCAGTCCTGCCGATTTACAGTGAACTTAAAGAGTAAGAGATTTTTTTTCTCCCCTTAATCATTTTTCTCCCCATAATCTCCCTCATTAATGGGAAAATCCTATATTAAAATAAATAGACTTGTATAATGAACCCCACAGACTCATCACCCAGCTTCAGCATTTACTTTCTCACATTCTTGAGCAAGTAGTATATTTAAAAAAAAAAAAAAAAGAGAAAGAAACATCAGAAAGCTGCAGCATATTTTGACCATAAATATATAAAGCGGCCAAGTGTGTGGACTTTTTTGTTAAATTGATTTTTCAGATACTGTGTTACTTAGGCGAGTTCAAGTATTTGTGTTGCTTTACGTAACTTATGCTTATTTTATAAGTGTATAATAATAATCAGGTTGCAAAATGCGCTGTGTCTGATTTGCCTCTTGGTTTAGATGGAAAAGGCTGCTCAATCAGGCAGAAAGAAATTAATGTCAAGGCCACAAACTGGACAAAAGTATATTATTATTCATTTTAAACTCTTAAGATGATTCTATAGATATGTTTTTGATTGCTGTTCTTGAGAAAATTAAAGTCCTGCTTATAAATTCCATCCTGGGTTCTCTTTTTAGCCCACTGTCAGCAGACTTTCCATACAAAAATAGTCATCATGGCATAGTCTTAAGCTCAGCAAATGTATACAATATAGCTGTCTATTTCCATTTTGAAACAAAAATAAAATAGATGTCATTTAGCATTGATTCACTCAGGACTCTTTCATATTTAATTGATATATGGGTAAATTTTGAAATACCTACAGCTACCTATGTGTACATCAATCATAATGTACATCAATCATACTTTATGATCCTATACTTAGGGTATTTACATATGTCTTTAACATCTTTTAAATTTAATAGTCCAGCTTTTAATTTGTAATTTTCTGATGTGTGTAATTCTTAATTTTTCTTGTTTGCCGTATTTCCTGTTATGACACAAACAAAAGTTAGGACTGTCGTGGTCTCTTATTGAGCACAAGTCTTGTAGATTAATTATTTGGGCCATTAAAGCAACTTACAGGTTTGTCCAAACTCTCAGGGTAAACTTGACCTAAGAGTTAGGAGCCCTTCATCATCGTATCCATGACCACTTGTGTACTAATCGCTCTGGAAACGGAGACTTTCTGGTGCATCCCTGGGCTACTCAGTGGGAAAAAAGGAACCTAAACTGCAGCTTTAGCAACAGAACACCTGAGTTCAAGTTCCAGCTTTGCCCCTGATCTCTGGGGCTGGGAGAACAGCATCTGAATTTATTCTGCCCTTTTCCTCGTACATGCTGAGTATGGAGATAATATCAAAAACAAATACTAAAAAATATTCTCTGCCCTTCAGATGAGAACCTGATATTCTTTCAAAAGAATGGGGAAGAACACTCAAGGGATTGTTAGTTCCATGAATCTCTCTGTCACAATACCCATTTGGTATAAAAGACGTTATTCTAAGCTGGCGAAATTGCAGGGGGCAGGGGAGGGTTCGGGAAAGGGAGGTAATTTCAGCTGGTCAGATCTGTCCTAGCCTGATAGAAGGCTGTTATTATTCTTCAGTATTAACATTGGCGCTTAAATTCAGTAACATGGTTGTTAATTTTTAAAATTCCTTTATCTTTGTTCATAGTCGATCACAGAAAAAGATGCAGATGGTTTCCAACATCTCCTTTTTCGCCATGTTTGTTATGTACTTCCTGACTGCCATTTTTGGCTACTTGACATTCTATGGTAAGTGGCTTCTGTTAGCACATAAATAGAGGTGTTTGTAAATAAATCAGCGAAAATTAGTATCCAAATAACTTTAAAAAAAAATTTTTTTTTAACGTTTTATTTATTTTTGAGACAGAGAGAGACAGAGCATGAATGGGGGAGGGGTAGAGAGAGAGGGAGACCCAGAATCGTAAGCAGGCTCCAGGCTCTGAGTCATCAGCCCAGAGCCCAACGCGGGGCTCGAACTCACGAACCGCGAGATCGTGACCTGAGCTGAAGTCGGACGCTTAACCGACTGAGCCACCCAGGCGCCCCCCAAATAACTTTTAACATGATAGCCCAAAAAAGCCACAAATCTACCCATTGATTTTGCTGGTCTTTCCTTATACAAATGGTGATGACTCCTTTATATATCTGTGCAGACTGCACAGTAGAATAATTACTGAAACAAGATACTGTATTTTTTTTCTCCTACTACTGTCTTTAAAAGAAATTGCATTTTATAAGTATTCTACCTTTACCGAGGAAAGTTTAAAACTATACCAGAGGAGGCTTTCTTAATTGCTATTGCGAATTGGGTCAGATTCCATTAATAGAAAAGAGACAGAGACAGATTTTGCAAGTGAGAAAGAGCAGGGCGCTACCCTCCTGACACTTGTGTTAATTAAAAATAAAATGCCTGACTGTTCGCTGCAATTTGGAGCCCTGCAAAGATTTGAAGGAATGGCAGAGAAGGTTAAAAGGAATGAAACCTGAAAAAGAGATATACTGTATTTCATTTGTAATTTATTGACCTTGTATGAATAGTTTACCTTCTTTTACTAAGTCTTCATCCTCTCCTATTCAAATTATCCTCCAGCTGTATTTAACATGTTTCATTATTATTATAATTTGGGACCTGATTTAAATTTGAATACATATATTTCACATTGTTCTCTATTAAATAATATTTCTCTGGGACATTTTTTTTTTTTCATAAACACAAACGCCTCAAAATTTAAACATGTTTAGAGATGATTAATTCAGCCTGGAGAGAAAGGCTACCCTGATTATATAGTTGTATTATTACCATTTTCACAAGCAGTGGCAGACAGCATTGTCTGATGAATCCATAAATGCCACATTAAATTTTTGCATAAAAATGGTGTTTCTTAGTTTCCTGCAGAGTTGCAGGCCTGGGAGAGGGGGTGGTAAAGGGAGGGAGGGAGAGCTTCATGTTAGTTGAACAGTCTCACTGTTATCTTGTTCAAGCTTTGAGTTTTCTTTGCAAATCCATTTCTTTTTCCACATAAAGTAGAATACAAACCCTTTCATACTCTTAGGTTAAAGCGAAAGGCTCAGCTATTTTTAGATGGTTATGAGTTTTAAATCAAGAAAATTAAAACCAATGAGATTTTTATTACAACCTAGGCTCCTTTTTCCAAAACTGAGGCCAGTCTATGGCCCAGCATAGAATTGGAATCCCACCCCCAGACTCTTGAGATTGGTTCATTCTAGCTTTGGTTGTCTTTGAAATAACATTCAGAAGCTCAGAGTTAAGAAAAAGTTCAAAGTGGTACAGAAGCTAAATACTTTTTTTAAATAAGAAAACCATAACATGAAAGAGAATTACTTCCTGATTGTGGTGAAGTTCCATTAGAACCTCTGTTGCTTGGCCACTGGAAGTTGTGTGAAAAGAGGAGGGTTTGAAAAACGCTCTATGTAGCCCATACATAGTCCCCTCAGCAAGACTGCAGCAATTTGGCATTGTTTGATGAGCGGCAACAAGGGAGGGAAAATCTAGATTATTAGAAGGGGTTTTAAAGCATTTTAAAACATTTTTTAAAATATTAATTTTTGAGAGAGAGGGAGTGCGTGTGAGTGAGGCAGGGGCAGAGAGAGAGAGGGAGACAGAGGATCCGGCGTGGGCTCTGCACTGAGAGCAGAGAGCCCAACACGGGACGCAAACCCACAAACTCTAAGGTCATGAGCTGAGCCAAAGTCGGACGCTTAACTGACTGAGCCACTCAGGTGCTCCAGAAGGGTTTTGTTCTTCAGCTGTATGTTATTTTTAATCCCAGTTCACACCTAGGTTGAATTTAGTATAAATTAAGCATCCCTACACTGTGTAGCTTCTTTCTAGTGATTACTATAAATTCCTTTTGAAGTTACATATGGACAGGTGGAGCATGTCTCACACCGGGGATTTTTCTTTTCAACTTTATAAATTGTTTTAATAGTTATTTCAACACCCAGAACATTGCTTTCCTTGCCCTTTAGTTTATAAATTCTTTGATGTTCAGAAAAACTGTCATTCGGCCATGTGCTTTCTTTCTAATACTCTCTTTTCCTCGGTTTAGAAAATGTGCAATCAGACCTCCTTCACAAGTACCAGAGTAAAGATGACATTCTCATCCTGACAGTGCGGCTGGCTGTAATTGTTGCTGTCATCCTCACAGTGCCGGTGTTATTCTTCACGGTGAGTAAAAGGCCTCGGTGCAATATGAGAAAAGTTGAGGTCTCGCCTTTCCTTCTGTGTTAAGGAGGCTGTTCCAGAGAAAGCCTGCTGCAGGTAACTATCCTGTGTCACTGAAACTGTATCAGGAAAGGACCCCGAGACTCGGTTGAGGCTCTTCAGAAAGAAAGTAGGATCAGTGAGATAGGGTAGCCTTTGATGGAATTAATCTTAATTCTAATTAATCTGTTCCTCCTTTACAGAGAAATGTAGATAGAATGTTTGAATCTTGATTGTCCATGATGAGAGAACATAAAAGGACCAGAAGAGAATACTTAGTCATAGATAAAAACAGAAATTACCAGGGGTGCCTGGGTGGCTCAGTCGGTTAAGTGTCCAACTTCGGCTCAGGTCATGCATGATCTCATCATGGTTCGTGAGTTTGAGCCCTGTGTTGGGCTCTGTGCTGACAGCTCAGAGCCTGGAGCCTGCTTCAGATTCTACCTCTCCCTCCCTGTCTCTCTCTCTCTCTCTCTTTTTCTCTCTCTCTCTCTCTCGGCCTCTCCCCCACTTGTGCTCTGTCTCTCTCTCTCTCTATCAAAAATAAATAAACATTAAAAAAATGTTTTTAAAAAGTGGGGGGCACCTGGGTGGCTCAGTTGGTTAAGTGTCTGGCTTCAGCTCAGGTCATGATCTCGTGCTTCATGGGTTCAAGCCCCACATCAGGCTCTGTGCTGACAGCTCAGAGCCTGGAGCCTGTCAGATTCTGTGTCTTCCTCTCTCTCTGACCCTCCCCCTCTTGCACTCTGTCTCTCAAAAATGAATAAATATTAAAAAAATATATTTATCAGGGCCCCTGGGTAGCTCAGTCAGTTAAGCTTCTGACTCTTGATTTCGGCTCAGGCCATGACTTCATGGTTCATGAGTTTGAGCCCCTCATGAGGCTCACACCCTCTCCCTCTCTCTCTGCCCCTCCCCCTACTCTCTCTATCTCAAAATAAATAAATAAACTTAAAAACACACACACACACAGAAATTATTCCCCACAAAAGAAAACTACCTATTTATAAATAAAAATACCTGCCTGAAATCAAGACCCCTGGTTGTAATACTGCACAAGGTCTTAGAAAACACTTCACAGATTCCCATGCACCAGTATGTTCGTTTCTGCTGAGAATGTGAGGGTTGCCGGGCCAGAGGCCCTCACAGAATCTTTGTTTTTTGATCCTGTAGGTTCGTTCATCTTTATTTGAACTGGCTAAGAAAACAAAGTTTAATTTATGTCGTCATGTCTTGGTTACCTTCATACTCTTGGTTATTATCAACTTGTTGGTGATCTTCATACCCTCCATGAAGGATATTTTTGGAGTCGTAGGTATGGCTTTATTTTATGCTCCTCATTCTACAACAGCTGCTTAGAATGCTACAGTTTCACCGTAACAACTTCAAACTTTTTTTTTTCTTATTTTACAGGAGTTACATCTGCTAATATGCTTATTTTCATTCTTCCTTCATCTCTTTATTTAAAAATCACAAGTCAGGATGGAGATAAAGGGACTCAAAGAATTTGGGTATGTCTCATGCCGGCTACTCTAAGTTTTCTGATTAGTTTTTCATTTAAATTTACCAAATTAATAGTCCATCTCCACCACCTAATCCTACTGTTAGTGACCTCAAAAGGGGACACCAGTCCTATAGTTTTCCCCTTTGGGAGATTTAAAATATCACATCAGAATCTTCTCTGTTCTCTCAAAATGTGTTACTCTTACTGTGCCTTAGCTTTTGCTCTGAACTAGGGTTAGGGCCAGCTGTCATCCTATTTCTCTGTAAGGCAATGCTTTGTCTTTATCAAGACAGGAAAGGGAAAGAGACTCAAAGATTTCATGTAGCCCACTGTTTTCTGTAGAATTCCTAGTCATGCAACTCCTTCCGACAACCCAGGGAACATGGGACACCTTAATTAAGGTGGCTGAGTTAGCTTAAAGAGCCTTTTTATGATTTGACAAAAATGCTTTGGAACAACAGACCTGGATTCAGAAACTACCTTTCTATATTGGGATTCTTGTTTCCAGGTCTGGTGAAGTTCAAAGGCATCTTGGAGGTGGTGCACTTGGAGAAAGTGAGGGAAGCAGGGGTGAAGTGGCTGCTACATGAGTACCTTCTGGAGCACCATTTTGTTTGGCCTCGGAGAAGGCTTCTCAGCTGCCCTCCCAAATAGTGTAAGCGCTCCAACTGCACGTATTACAGAGTCAGCAGAGATGTAGGCAGGAGGGATCATCCTTGTACATTTAGGAGAGGCAGCATTGATGCTGATACAGCACCTACCTCCCCAACAGGATTATCCCTGAAGCCGTAAGTCCCAAACCCTTCTAAACCTTCCCAGTAGGGGTTTCACAAGGACAGAGAAGGAGCAGTCACTTTGGCACAGCAGTAAAATATACTCAGATTAAATCAGAAAATGGTAGAGGCCTGTTGCCCATGAATTTGCTGGGCCTCCCCAACCCTGCTCCCCTGTTAAAGCTGGGCATAGGATCTACCAGATAGCATTAGACAAGGGATCCTGTCCATGTGGGGCCCCACTGGGAGTCAGACCAGCTCTCTGACGGTAAAGTCTGTACAACTGCACCATTCACCTTTTCTCCTTCCCTTAGCTCTGTCCTCCAGGCTCCAGTCCAGCCCCTTGGCTCTTCTGTTGCTTTATCCTTCTCCCTGCAAAGCTCTCATTGGACACTTTTAAGGCCAAGCAATTTCTAATCTCATGTTCTTCAGATTCTGGATTTAGTAACCTATCCCCACGCTGGCCTTCCTCAACCCTTAAAATAACTTAGTTGTGGATACTCATTTCCTATTTCACTTGATCAAATCTACTTTGCTCTTTTATATCTTTTCCCCCCACTTTTTCAAACAGAAATGTTTGCCTGCCAGTGATAACCTAGGTTGGTTGATAAAAAGCAACAAAATGACGTGTATGGTTTTAAAGGCCATTTTCCCCTTTTAGTTGTAGTCTGAGTTTGAAAGAAACTGTAAGGATACCCAGTGCGTTACAGAATGGATTCATTCTGAGGTGACCATGAAGTCAAAGAACTAGAATGGAGAGGATGGCCTGCATAGCTTAGTCCTTGTTTCCCCATCCTTGGAGAATCAGATCCATACAGCCTTGGAATGATTCTCACAGGTCAGCAATGGCTTTAACAAACCCCAAATACAAGGGGACACAAAAAGAGAGGGAAGGCATTTCTATTTTTTTCCCAGGTGTATGTGGTTGGCTTCACTGAAAATATCCTTGCCTTTGTGTTGCTCCAGGCTGCCCTCTTCTTGGGCCTGGGGGTGTTGTTTTCCCTGGTCAGCATCCCATTGGTCATCTATGACTGGGCCTGCTCATCAAATAGTGACGAAGGCCACTGAGACCAGCTGAGGACAGGAGACATTTCCAGACCGCTGCTCGGCCATGTCACCCCACATCAGCAATCTTCATCACTTCTTTTGCAAGTTTACAGAAGCAAACAGAAATTCACAAGATACTTAAAATGGAATAACATTTTGGTAGCAAAACAGAAACCAGTTTCTATAATGGTTCCAGTCCCTCTAAGATTTCAGATCAATTTAAGGATTGTGGATATTTTTTTTTTTTTTAAGTTTCATGCAATTGTGTATCTCCGTGCTCTTCACAGTTATTTTTCACTCTTCTAACTGTATTTTTTTGTGACTTCCTGGTCCCTTAAAACTTTGAAAACATGATCATCAATCATGTTTATTTATTACACATCCAGATTCTGTAATAATTTTCCTGCCGATGTTCCACTCACATCATCTGTACCTTTTTAGAAAAGAATCTTGAATTGTATATAGTTATTTTGCTTTACAGAAAAAAAAAAAATGGTTTCATAAGTATTTTGCCTACTTTGGTTAACATAGCACACAGGGATACTTGTAAGAGAGTGACAGGGTGTGTACCATTGCTGGATCAGAACCTGCCCAATATTTGAGGTGGCTCTGATCACCCGGCAGCCGGGGGCTCTAGCAGTCCAGTGGCCTCATTGGTACTACATCCTGCTTTATGCAGAGACATTCTCCAATGAGTGTTCTCAGCTGGGAAGGGGGTGAGAATGACTTCTTACCTTGGTAAACATATTAAACCACACATTTGGGTTACCTAGCAAGTGAAGTTTTGTTTCTCTCTTGGCAAATTGTGTCAAAGTTACTCTAAGCTGAGTCACCTTCCACTGAGGGAGACCCATGACACCTTTGTAATAAATTGAGAAGCAAGAGTATCCAAAATGCTTAAGAAAATATTCCTCTGATACAAATAGCCTTCAACCCTACACCTGTATTGTTGAAAGGAGAAAAAACATTTTCTTAAATTATGAACCCAGCAGCTTTTACTCATGTCCACCAGCTTTTTGCACAGGGAATAATGTGTATCTAGCCAAGGACGATCTAAGAGAAGTAATTCCTGTTTTATATTGGGTACTTCAGGGGGGTCTTTAAAAGACTTGTTTTATATCTATAAATTTAGGTTATTACAAATATAAGATTTTTGTACCTTAAATATAAGCCTCATTCCTATTTCTTCTCCATTAACAATCCACCCAGAGTCTTGAAAAAAAAAAAAAAAACGAAAAAAAGAAAAGAAACACAGCACCCTCAGAAATAGCCTTTGAGAAGAACTTGTGACAAAATCAGTGTACCTTCCTTCCCTCAGATGGGGACTCTGGTGCCTGTGCTGTTTCTTCTTCTTGTCCCTAACCAAGGAGTGGGCCATTACTGCCTGCCTGACGTGACCCACACAGAGGACAGAGTTGCCTCACACTCTTATCCCAGCCCCACTGTCCCCTAAACAGGGTAGAGGGAAAATCCACAGAGACTGAAAAAGAAGAGAGTTGGGGACAAGTCACACAGCTTGGAAAGTTGGGGGAAAGTAAGGAAACCTAGAACCACATGTTCCCTAAGCTGGACAATCACCTGTGATTGGACAGTCTATATCACACAGTAAGAAATGTTTGTGTTCTGTGAGCTGGTCTCTTGAAACAGGATTTGTATTTCATTTATATTCTGGTTGAATTTCTCAAACACCTAAGTTCACCGAGCACGGATTTCTTATCCAGAGATCAGAATCTAACTGCAGACTCTTAGCAGGATTTCCAAGCACTTAGCTCTGAGTTCTGTTCCTCCTTCACTCAAATCCCCAAAGGCCTCTGCTCACCATTCACTGGAAGTAACAAGGAACTGTCCGTTCCCCCTTTACAGACTAATGTCCCATAGAAAAGGCATCATCAAAGTACCTTGTTGTGATCCTCTTTGGGAGAAGGAAAGGTTGTTTCCTGCATTTCCTGGTAGGATCATTATAGCTTTTAATGTAATGCTCCTGAATTACATCCACATTAGGTCAGACAGAGTCCAGGTAATTAGATATGAATGCCTACCTATACATGAATACCTAACCTAGTAAAATCCACAGCCACCTCTGTCCCTTTCAGCAGTATCTTCCCGAGTAGTGAAATAGCCAGGTAGTGGACTGACCCTCCATAAAAAAATACATAGTTTAGTTTACAAGCAATATTAGGCTACTTTGTATTTTCCTCATTAATTTATAACAATTTCTTTTACACTCACAAAGTCAGTTTAGAAAATTATCATGAACTCTTGGGATGTGTAGTGGTATTTTTGGATCTCTGGATTTTATGTGTCAGCACAAGGAATTTTTATTATTATTTAAAATATTTATTTAGAGGAGGCACGTTGTTGATGTCTGTGATACCATGGGTTTTTAAAATCTTCTTTGTGTGTGATCTAAGTTCATTATCGACTGAATATAATAGACCCCACTGTTCATTTGTTATATACCGCTGATTAATTACATCATTTGTGTGGGATTAGCTGTCAATGTACTGCAATAATTCTTGTTCAGAATAGTGAACTGGTAGCCAAAAATACATGTATCACAGATGTTAGGTAGAATTTAAACAACAGTCAAGTGCTATAGAAGTTTTTTCTGCTAAATTAGTAGACTAAAGAATATTATACCTTAGCCATTGGGAGCAGCACGTTTTCCTTTGGTAGATAGAACCTTAACACTAGTGAACAGTGCCAGTTTCATACTTTGGATTTAGAACTGTTCTCTAGTTCTTATAACACAATATACTGTAAATCCCTAATTTACTTAACGTTACTTACTGGGAGTGGAGTAGTAAACTGTGTACAGGAAAGAAATCTAGTCTTGTTAAACACGGGCTGTCCCCAATTTATAAGCAGATCATGTTACAAAGCCCTGTTAGTTGGTTGTTTGCAAGCCAGAATGTATTTTCCTCCAGGAACTATGTTATACATGGTGTTTAGGCTCCCAGAGCAGCTAGGAAAGATGATCAGACCCATGGTTTAGCAGAATAGGATAATGTAACATGATTGCTAAAAAGCCTAACCACCAAAAATAATATTGTTTCTAAGGAGTATTTGTTCAGAGTTGCCAAGAATATGTCATTCCTGTGAATGAAGTCTGGACTGCCCACGCCAGCCACACACCAGATGCTGGGTGGTGGGGGTAGAGCCACCACCAGTTAGTGGTGACCACAGTGGCCTGAAGCAGGGTGTCCAGCACAGGAGGGGGAGAATAAATCCAGGGCCACCAGCGAGGCACCAGAGAGCCTGGTGGTAGAAGGAGGATGAAGGAGGATGAGGGGACCTCTTGTGGGCTGGAAACCACCAGGGACGTGCCTCCCCTGCTATCCTTTCTTTTGCCTGGAGTTCTCAGGCTTGGCCTGACTCTTCTGTTCATAGGACCTGTTGCTCCTATCGTTTGTCTCCTTCCCTGCCCATTACAGAACAGGATGCTGCTGCCTAGCTTCTCCTATATGCCAGTCGTTGAAGCACACAGCACTTTTAATGGGTTTAGTGCTTACAAACCATTGTTTAACTGCCTAGTAATCAGATCGGTGTAAAAAAGCTCTCTGCTGACCTTCCTTCTTTATACTTCCAGACCGTGTTGAGAAAGGTGCACATGGGTGATGGTCATGGGGCTGGGGGTGGACAAGAAGCTGTGGTAAGATTCCTCAGTGTCTCAGGGGGCACGTGAGACAGTTGCCCTGCAACGGACTTCTTTCTGGAGTTGGACTCAGGCCTCTAAGCCAGTGGTTCTCAAAGTATGGCCCCCAGATCAGCAGCGACAGCATCACCTGAGGCCTTGTCAGAATGCAGGTTCTTGGGCCCCACCCCAGAACTAATGAAATCAGAAGTTGTCAGGGTGGAAGCCTTCAGCAGTCCGGGTTTGAATGAGCCCTTTGGGCAATCTTGATACACATCAAGTTTGAGAACCACTCCAGGTCACTTTGTCTTTCATTTGTTCTCCCCATTAGTCCTACCTCAGAGTATGTTACCTAGGAAACGCTGGTGCAGGTGTACAATCATAAAGGAAGGCTGCCTGCACTCGGGGGTATCTGGGCTGAGGCACGCTGAGATTACATTTTTTGAAGCTGCGAAGGAGGTGAGGTGTGTGTGTGTGTGTGTGTGTGTGTGGAGAATGAAAAGAAAACACACTCTGTACATGCATTCTTGGATACTGAATTCGTGTCATGAGTAAGCTCTCCACAGTGTTGGTGTGCGTTGTGTAATGACCCATTCTGTCCCTCTTTTAAATTGAATTCTCTAGAAAGTTCTGCACTTCATAAGCATCTCCAAGCTGCTCGGAAAAGGATGTAGAGCCCAGTCCATTTCAATAGATCGGAATGCTGAAGGGCACATTTATTGGAGTGGAGAGGAAGTTGATGATAAGATCAGATTTGATTTTATGCCTTAGAGCAAAAGCCATTAGTTTCCCTCAGTTTATCAATGTAAATGGCTTGAGGCTTAGAAAGGGCGGAAGCTTTAAGAATAGAATTCCTCCATTCTGGTTGTGTAAACTTGTAGCTGCTCTCAAAACAAAGAAGGTACAGGCTATATCATTTAGCAATGCTAATACATGGTTTTCCTTAGGGATGGCAGATCTGAGAATCCTTTAGCGAAGAACACACTTCCTCTAAAATACACACAGTGGATTATTTATGATGACATAGGGCTTTCAGGTACAAATTGGGAATGGGGTGGCTAACAACTGAAAAATACCACTAAATCTAGAAGGGAAAGTTCTTGAAAATTGTAAAATTCACAAGGCTCAGACACTCTCCTTCTTTAGGGTTTTCTCAGAGGAAGGGCTTTGAACTGGGCCTGGCTGTCTACAAGTTTGAATTTGTGTTTTTAAAAGGAAGAATCTATGCAGCTGAGGTTTATTGTAGGAAGTACTTCGTTTGTATGTAAATATGTTGTAAATAAACAGGAGGCTGTATATTTTTTCAGTCGTTGGTCCACACTGAAATAGAAGTCTGCATATCAAGAATCTAGTCTACATATCAAGAATAAATGTTGTCCTAGATATTAGTGGTTTTGTTTGGGAACTAGACAAATTTACATTCTCTCCCAGGTAACATTGTTCTCTCAGTGTAAACTTGGAATCTAAAAATCTTAATTGTTTTAGAAAGCAAAATGTCTGAGAAATAGCTGTAATGATTTCTTATACTGGTATTAAGCTCAGTTATTTAAGAGATAATCCTCTGAGCTACAAATAAGGAATAATTATACCCAAGTTATTGTCATATAGATATACTCAAAATGACAAATTGTTTCTTCATACTGCTCTTTCACTGTTAACACTGATACCACTATACAGTGTTTATAAAAACAGAAGTTGGGGAGAATTTTTTCCAAAATTGAATTGCTGCATTTCCCAAACTTTGGGATCTTTGAAAGGGGGGAAAAACCTGCACATTGACTATGAACATGAATTTGAAGGGGCGGGGGGGGGAAGGACCATTTTATCAAGTTTTTGAAAATCTCGCATGTCTGCCTTTCATTTTCAGTGTTGACGCCAACATAGACTGTCTGAAGCCATTTTCACCCAAAACATTTGAATCTTGATCATTGGTACTTAATCCACTCTCCAGAGTCCAGTTGTATTTTAGACTTCATATAAGTCCAATATATGTAGCACACCACAGTTTTATTAATGTAAAAACTTGTAAATGACTTTCAGATGGGTGATAGAAGTGAATGTCACAAGTCACAAAATTTTGCTATTCATGGTTAATCAAATAGTTTATTTTCCCCCCAGGATGTGGTGTAAATAAAGAAATATAAGAAGTTCTGTTCTATAATTGTTCTGTTAACATAGTTTTTAAACATTAAAAATGTGAACTAAAAGTATTTTTGAACTTGCCTTCATTCTTTTGGGATGCAATACTAAAATGGGGGGGCATTTGGTTGTTGGAGACAGATTTGCACACATTCGTCAGTGTTCTAGAACACTGTATGTTCATGAGAGCTTATATTTACCTCCCCAAACTTAAAGTACTTCTGATAGAAATCTATCTGATCTGAAACATTACATATTTCTCCATTCCTTGTAATCAGAGTAGGTTGAACATAATTCTTTCTTTTTAAACTCAGGTTCTTCTTTATGAATATTAATTTCTGTGGTATGTTGTAATCGAGACTTTAGTCTTCCTCTACTCATATTGTAGCCACCATAAAACAGAAACTTCTATCAGTACTTCCATTTCTCCAGGAACTATTAAGAGAAAAGCTTCTGCAGCCTGGCCTTTGCTTTGTCGATCACTTACTCCTCCTCTCCATGATCTTAGGAAAGTTTTATCAGATCAGCAACATGGCCAGAGTCTGGTACCCAAATTCCATTTTTGGACAGGGTTACGGCAAAAACAACCTCATATGACTGGGTATGAGGCCCTTCTTGACTCTCCCTGAGCTGCCTGGTTGATAGCCAATTCTGCAGAGCACATGTGGATCTCAAGGTGGAAATTTGGGGCACAGGAGTCCAAGCTGTGCATTCCAATTTAGCTTCATCAACAATAAAGTTGATATTTTTATGCATATGAGCCTCTTGTCTCTATATCTTAATTGATCAAAACTCCAAAGGTAAAGGGTGTAAGTAATTATTACTTTTCAAACTCAAGCAGTCGTTAAAAGTATGAACACCCAAAAGGCCATTGAGTGCACGAGCTGGTTTTGTTCTAAATCAAAAGGTCTAATCCACTAGTGGTTTTGATAGTTCTGACTTCTTCCACTATCCATGAATGTCTGCCATTACCGTTCTAGTCTGCTCTGTTTTATATATAATTGTTGGGGTAAGAGTTATTCTCTACCTCCCCTAGGGAATAAACTACGGGTTTACTAACCCTGCAACTCAGAAGACCTGTTCGCCTACCTTCTGGACCTCTAGTTGTATTCTGTCTGAGTAGGATAGTCTGGAAGGAGTTATGAGGCCCAAATAACTGGGCCAACTTTTTGTATACCAACGTTTTATCTTTAAATGGTTTACATTTTAGACTAATCCAAATCGGCAGGGTAATCTCTTCTTCCTCTATGGGCTCAGTGCAACATCAAAATAACCTGTCAGATTATCAAAGCATATTATAAAGCTACTGCACTTACAACAGATTTTTACTGATGTGGAAATAAATGACTGGGTCATAACAGCACATAAATGGCCCAAATAACATCAGAACAGTGGCCTTTAAATCAATAGGGAAAGTAAGGGTTACTCAATAAATACTGAAAAAAGGACTAGCTTTTAGAAGAAAAGTAAATCTAGGTCCCTGTTTTACCCCTTATATCTAAAGAGCTCAAATATATTTAAGACTTTAAACACAACACATGCATTAAATATGTCTTTTCACAAGTGTAAATCTATGACTCTCATAAAGCAGCCATGTATTGGAAATTTTATTTAGCTCATTATTAATGAAGGAACAAGATGTTTAACAAAATGGTTCAAAGGAGAATTCAAAGAACAGACACATACATAAGCAATCAGGAGCTGAAATGAATTTGCTAATAGATGCAAAACAGGCCTCCACAGTGAAATCAATTGTATCTCCACCAGCAGAATTCTTTTACTTCTCTGGGCAATGCTCATTTCTACATCAATTTTCTGTAATTTACAGGGCTATAAAATAACTTAAAGGCCAAAAAAAAAAAAAAGCAAAATGTGTATAGAATCAGATAACCCAGAAGAGAGAAGAGATATCTGGTATACCATCAAAGTATTCCCAGTAATTTTTTTTTTTTGCCCCTTTCAAAGTCTCCAATTTTCCTAACAACTTCCCCTTTTGTGACCATAAAAATCCCAAAGATTATTTTTGGTCATAAAAAAAGGCTGGACTCATTTGGTTTGGCCTGATAATTTTCATAGGTGCAACAAGTATTAATTAATCATATAGGATTCCCTGGTTTTGCTTTGAAAACTGAGAGCCAATGCAGTATTGAACAGCTACTGGAGCTACAGCTAATTGCATTTTTAAAAGTTTCCATTGTTTGCCAGCTCAAGACTTGGGAAGCAAGCCCAAGAAACTCTACCATATTTCACTTGCAGTATCTGTAAATTTGGGTGAATTCCTCTCTACTTGAGTCCCTCAAAAAAGTACCCCCCTACTTCTTACCACCTTTAAGGGCGGTACTGGGCCAGTTTTCCCGGAATGGTTTTGTAGGCATTGGCTCCATAAGTAAAATCAACCTTTGTTCCTTTGAGTTGTTGGACATAACTGATTACATGTGCATCATTCTCAAAAATGACATTCCAAGAAAGGCCATGGTTATACCATCAATTTTTTCCAATTATGTACCAGTAGAAAGGAAAATATTCTTGTTGAACCTATGCAAATAAGTGTATTGCTGTGAAAAAGTAAGGGAACTCAGAGCTTTTTAATTTAGGAGTGGTAAGAAGTTCAGTGAGAGGCAGAAAAAAATTTTAATGTCACTTTACAAAAGCTGAGTCTACTGGATTGTAGATTAAAAATCTCTTAAGAAGAGGAATGGCCTCCTCATATATACAGAAAATAGAGCATTGAAACAGCCTCAACACAACCACAATAAAATTTCCCTCATCAGCTCATTTCATCCTGTGAAATTCTATTCCGTGGGATCTTGGGTTCAGCATTCTGCTCAAGTTGTCCGCTTCTGGAATAGAGTCCTGGATGTCCACACTCCTGCCACAGGTACAGACTGAAAGTTGTCAGAGCTGTGGCTGCTCAAGCTTGTACCCAAGGGTCTACTCTTTGAAGCATCAATAATTTAATGTACTTGGTACAGTCCAACTCCATGAGATTCTGGGGGAGTCTGTCTTTGCTTGAGAACCAGATTTTGGCCTGTAGTTAGTTACAGAACTTCAGGCAAAGTTTCAGGAAGCAGAAACCTATTTGATAATGAGACTGAATGCTATGGCTAACATACTATGATAATTAATGGGCATCGATTCTATCATAGGTATTCTTCCACATCACCTTGAAAAGCCGGGCAATGTGCCACTGAAAGATCATTCAGTAATCTTTTTTACTCATTTCAAGGTCTTTCACAATTTTCCTGGCACTATCATTCTGTATCTCATATATATAAAATCTTAGAAGAAGGGAAGGCCTTTCTTGGTACAAAACACAAGAGTCACAAAGGAAGTAACTGACTAATAAATATTTTAAAACTCTCTACGATTATAAAAGTGCCAAAGTGCAAAAACAAAAACAAAAACAAAAATCCCAGATTAGAGGTGAAACACATTCGCCACACATATGCTGCACTAGGTAAGACGTCTCTCAAGTTTAAGGTCAAAATTATTCGAAATATTCCCTCGGTCAAATTACCAGATTATTCAACATCTCTTTCTTGATATTCCTACCTCCAAATTGTCTAAAAACCCTTGAGGCATTTGATCCCAGAGTTGCCTGCTTCCAAATTCCAGGCAAAAGAGAACTGGTGAATTTAATCCGTTCACATCAGGCCCCTTTCCCCACTGCAGTGCAGCTTCTGTTGCTGCCACATGGGGTCACTGTTGAACACCAGCACTGCACAGTTTGTTACATGTGTCTACTGCAACAATGTCACCTTCCATCACCTCATAGGAAGGAGGAAGGATGGTTTTAATCCATGCAGTGCTATGGTAGCTGTCACCTTGAGAGCTCAAGCAATGAATAGCTCCTCAGTTTGCCAGAAATCTCCTCCCAGTTCATGCCCTCCAGGCCATCTGGCTCAAAAGGGGCTCCAATTAGAGCTGCTCACTGTATCAGAGCCAACCCTTCCCCTTTCGGAATCCATGGGCATTTAAACCTGATATTGATCTCAGGTCTCAATTCCAAATGTTCCTTATGGTGAGTTTCCCTTTGAGACTCTTAGGACTGTTTCCTGCCCCTTCTGAGACCATCTCAATCTATAAGAGGGGTTTGAAAACTAGTAAAACTCAAAAGGGAAGGAACTGGGTAGAAGATACAAAACTATCTTCCCAGGAGGTTTCCTGGTGCCTCTGCAAATTTGCCTGACCCTTTCAACAGTTCCTGTGTCAACACACCAAGGGATGTGTGGTTTTGGACAGTCATAGTTAAACCACAAAATGTTCCAGTTACATCTTTCCCTAGGGGTGATGCCTGCCAGTTTGGCTCCTATATAGAACTTAAGAAGTGCCATTCAGTTGAGTCTTCCTTGTTTAAGAGTGACTAAATTGTCTTCAAAAAGAAGTACTGAGAAGCTTCTCAAGGTTCTGCCCACACAGTCCTTGACTACACAGCATAGAGCTAATCTCCTTAATAAATCAAGTTTTAAAAATCACTAAGAAAAAAGCAATTTAAAGCCCAGTAGAAAAATGGGATCCACAGATATAAAAAGCTGACAGAAAAAGAAACACTTGAAAAGATATTCAATCTAACAGTCTAAGTCATAGGTAAACAGACGGAAATTAGAGGGGGCACCTGAGTGGCTCAGTTGGTTAAATGTCCAACTTCAGCTCAGGTCATGATCTCACACTCATGGGTTTGAGCCCCACGTTGGGCTCTGTGCTGACAGCTCAGAGCCTGGGGCCTGCTTTGGATTCTGTGTCTCCGTCTCTCTGTTTATCTCTCCTGCTCTCTCTCTCTCTCTCTCTCTCTGTCTAAAATAAACAAACATTTTAAAAAGTTTATATCAAATCAATGAAAATTAGAACATCTGTGTATGCCTTTTAAAGTTATTCCTTTCATATTGGCAAAAATCAAAACAGTTGCTCTTATAGTTCTGGTAAGGATTTAAGAAACATCCATTTTCATATTTGGCCAATGGGAGTGTAAACTGTTACAACTTTTTTGGAGAGAAACTTGGCAAAATCTATTAATATTGTAAATGCTCTTAACTTTTGCCCTATCAATTCTGTCTGTGAATTTTTCTAACTCAGAAGGTACAAAAATATGTGAACAATATACTGTCAGATTCTCTTCCTCTCTCTTTATCTCAATTCATACTCCGGTCTTTCTTCTACTGTTTCTGTTGTCCTTTATTCTGTTTCTTCATCTCTTCTCTTAATAAGCCCTAGGACAGTCCGTATGTTAACATTCCCCCCACATAAACCCAGCCCCCAGCCCTTATTTTCCATACTCAGACTCCCAGTTAGCTTAGCTCCATATCATAGATAGAAACTGGAGACATTTCCTGGCCTTATGCATCAGAAAATTTTTGTTGGTAGATCCCTGCTCAACCACAGCTTGGCTCTTCATAGTCAGTTCCAAATGGTGGTGGGTAGGGTTTTATGTATTTTATGAATTTAGGATAGCTTTTAAAAAATAATTATGCCAGGGTCCTTCTTCAGACCAATTAAATTATAATCTCCAGTGGCATGGCCAGAAATGTTTTAAAAACTACCCCCAAATTTAAAAATAAGACAAAGGAAGGATATAATATTGGACCAGGACATTATTTACCAATCCCACCCATACATTATTTAATCATCTAGAGGAATGTACTTTTTTTTTTTTAACTTACTATTATTTTTTTTTAACATTTATTCATTTTTGAGAGACAGATAGAGAGCACGAGCAGGGGAGGGGCAGAGAGAGAGGAAGACACAGAATCTGAAACAGGCTCCAGGTTGTTAACACAGAACCCAATGTGGGGCTCGAACTCACCAGCTGTGAGATCCTGCCCTGAGCCAAAGTTGGACCCTTAACAGACTGAGCCACCCAGGCTCCCCTAGAGTAATGTACTTTTGTTTGATGCACTGTTTACTATTGACTAAAGGCCCAGGTTTTGTGATAAACCTATATGTTGTGATATTACATATTGTAATACTTAAATGTAATATGTAATTACATATTTACATATGTGGTTTGTAATATGTAATAACGTAATTACATATACGTTTTTATGTAAATATTACATGTTAGGATGTGTACTTTGCATGTTAAATGTTTACTTCTCGTTTTTTGTCTAATAGAGATGCAAATGATTTTGTCCAAGTGAAATACAACCTCAAAAACTTAGTATTTACTTTAGCAATCTTATTCTATCACCCCTTTTAAAAGGCCAATAAACAATCAGTTCCTCAAAATGCCCCTTAAATTGGTTTCACCATCTTACTCCAGGTTGGCTGTGTGTTACCTTTGGCTTATTATGTTTTTTAAGGAAACTATCAGAAGGATGTGAAATTCCTATCTCTGTTGTGATATTTTATATTGCCATACTCACTGTCCCCTAGCATAGGTTATTTTTTTTTAAAGGATTTTTTTTAAAATTTATTTGAGAGAGAGCATGTGTGCACACACACACACATGTGCTGAGAGAGACAGACAGAGAGAGAGAGAGAGAGAGAGAGAGAATCCCAAGCAGGCTCCATGCTGTCAGCATAGAGCGCCACTTGGGGCTCAATCCCATGACTGAGGGCTCATGACCTGAGCCAAAATCAAGAGTCAGACACTTAACCGACTGAGCCACCCAGACCAGCATTGCTTCTTTTATATCTTTGATTCTCAGCCTTTTATTCATAATATGAACACTCTGAACACAGAATAAATTGATACATTCTTTGGGGGCAAGATACATGCAGACAAATATTGCAATTCCAATTTTTAAACATAAGCAGCCAAACAAAGCATGTCTGAGAGCAGGATAGGTTCTTGACCACTAGTGGGTGCCTTTTTCCTCAGTCAGGCAATTGGCAACCAAGTCTGCATGAACTTGGATATTGGGCATCAGAGAAAGTATTATATACTGTCTATACCTTTTGAAAAGACAGCTCTCCTAAGTAGTTAAAAAAAAAAAGCTGTCTTTTCTGCTAGAGAAGCATCTTGCTTTCACTCTTCAAACATCTAAGTTGATGTTTGAGGCAAAGGTTTATTTTCCTGTGGAAGCATGATGGTTCGGAAGCGCATGAAAGGAAAAGATTGAGATATACTTTCCACTAATAGTTTTCAAAGACTCCTATGGCAGTCAAATGATGTCTTTATCCTGGACCTTTTCTCTCAGAGATTTTCAGTGGAGTCCGTTCTGTGATCTGTATGCCTTAGGATTTAGCATTTCCTCCCTTCCTACAGCACTTGACCAATGATGACATAAGGTATCACTGATGTTAAGGTGTGAGCTAAATAGTGCAGCAAACTTGCCCTGATGGGGCCAACATGGAGGTGTGCCTCCTGTCTGCAGAACTCTCCTGTGCCATGGTGCCTGTTTCCCCTCAGACTTGATACTAGATGTTTCCTTGCTTAGTTCCATCCCTTCCCAGCCCCACTCTTGTAGCTCTTCTTAGGAACACTCCCCAATAAATAACTTCTACACAAATCAGCCTCAAGATTTGCTTCTGGGGAACCCAACCTAAGACACTAAGCTTGCCTGGGCCTACAGTGTGTAAAACATATTTGAAATAATCATTTCCCCCATATTGTTGTGAGCTTTCTTGACAAATCAAAATCCTGGGGGTTTTATTTGTTTTGTTTTCGTTTTGGGGGGAAGAATTCAGGCCTTAGATAAGTCCTGTGAAGCCATCTCACCTTTGCTGAAAGACAAACAAACAAACAAACAAACAATCCTCCTTCTGGAATAAAATGTCCTTATCAATTTTCCAAGATTCTTTCTCTGAATGGGATAACCACAAAACAAGCCACAGGACATCACATTCTGTCAAGTAGGGCCCATTCAAATGAGGGTGGGATTTCTAGTCGCTCTCTGGGATCCCACCTGGTTGCCCTCTCAGGCTTCCCTGAAAACATTCCCAGGCCATTCGAAAATTCTCTTTTCAAATAATGCTCTCAGGAGACAATCACTGCAGCATTTGTGTGTGCAAATGGCAAATACGGTACTACCTTCAAATTTGAAATGACCAACTAATATCCATCATTGGTTAGTAAGTCACATCATGTCATTATCTGTTCGACATCCTCCAATTGGCTTCCCATACCACTCACAGAAAAAGCTAAATCCTTTATTTACATGGTTTTCCCATGATCTCTTCCTCTCTACCACCCCCACCCCAAAATGATCTTCTTAGTCCCTGAATATACCAAGCACACTGACCTCAGAGCATTTGCACTTGCTGTTCTTTCTCCTGTCACACTATTCCCACAGTTATCTACATGGCAGTTAGCCTCACTGCCTTCAGTTCTCTTCCCAAATACCACCTTATCCCTAAGACCTTCTCTGACCATTCTACAACAGACAGCAGCTCACCTACCTATAGCACTCACTGATACCTCACTTCCAATACCCCTTATTTTGTTTTATTTTTGTTGCTAGAACCCTTATTTCCATCGGAAATGTGTTAGGTAGCTTGTTTATTTGTATATTTCTAGCTAGAATTTAACTCTGTCAGAGCAGGGTCTATGTGTATTTTCTTCACTGCTATATTCCCCAGTACCTGGAACAGGGTAGGTGTTCAAAACATATTTGTTAAATGAGTGAATGAATAAATAAAAGGGTTTACATTAAGTTACTTTCCCTCTGTAAGTGGAATAATTAGATGCAGGATTCAACATCATGTTCCCAGATTTGTTTTTCTTCCCTTTTTTTTTTTTTTTTTAAATCATTAAAAAAAATTTTTTTTTTCAACGTTTATTTATTTTTGGGACAGAGAGAGACAGAGCATGAACGGGGGAGGGGCAGAGAGAGAGGGAGACACAGAATCAGAAACAGGCTCCAGGCTCTGAGCCATCAGCCCAGAGCCTGATGCGGGGCTCGAACTCACGGACCGCGAGATCGTGACCTGGCTGAAATCGGACGCTTAACCGACTGCGCCACCCAGGCGCCCCTTTCTTCCCTTTTTTAATTTTCTTTTTGAGTTTTTATTTTAATTCCCCTTAGTTAATGTACAGTGTTATATTAGTTTCAAGTGTACAAAATAGCAATTAAAAGCCTTTAAAATTTTTTAGTTTAATTTTAAGATGTTTTTCTTTATAAGGGTTTTAAAAACTTATAAACCCCTCCTTGCAACAAGTCAAACATTACAGAGATGTATTAAGAAATGGTTAATGACAGGTGCCTGGGTGGCTCAGTATGACTCTTGATTTTAAGTCAAGTGTCTGACTCTTGATTTTGGCTCAGGTCATGATCTCACAATTCAGGAGTTGAAGGCCCGCACAGGGTTCTGTGCTGACAGGACAGAGTCTGCTTGGGATTCTCTGTCTCCCTCTCTCACTTCCCCTTCCCAGATTGTGCCCTCTTTCTTTCTCTAAATAAATAAAATAAAATAAAATAAAATAAAATAAAATAAAATAAAGTAAAATAAATAAAATAAATAAAATAAAATAAAGTAAAATAAAGTAAAATAAAATAAATAAAATAAAATAAAATAAAATAAAATAAAATAAAATAAAATAAAATAAAAAAGAAATGGTTAATGATTCTCTCTCCTTCTTCCTCTGCCCCTTCCCTGCTCATGCTCACTTATGGGTGCACACTCTCTTTATCTCTCTCTAAAGAAAAATAAATCAAATCAACTCAAAATTTTTAAATGGGTAATAATCTTCTCATAATCCCACACCTTGAGGTAGCCAAAATTATCACCTTTATTCCCTATGCTCATACAGATGTACATAGATGTAGGACTGGCTTTGTTTGTTTCCTTTTGGAACACTAGATTGATATACTAAACATCCAAAATATGACTTCCAGCATGGTGGTTGGACACACGGATTCTGAAGTCAGACTGCGTGGATTCAAACTTATCAGATCTGCGAGCTCAGACTTGTTACTTTAGTATCTTAATGCCTGATTTTGCCTTTGTAAAATGGAAGTAGTAACAGAACCTCTCCAGAGAATTGCTGTGAGGATTAACTGACTTAATTAAAATAGGAACAGAAACTCACAATAGTATACATCATAATGTAAATGCTAAGCAAATGATCTAGTTTGTTCCCCATTTAACAATAGATCTTGGATATCTCTCCAACACAGTACCTACAGATTAAACTCCTTCTATGAATAGGTACATTAGCATTCCGTGGTATGAATTAGCCAGGGATGTGTATTTTTTCAATCTTTTTCCTATGATAGACATAAGATTTTTACAGTATATATGCTACAATAAATATCCATGACTGTAGGACCTTATAAATTGGTGTATTATTTCTCTAGGATAAAAATCCCAAAGCTAAGATTGCTGGACCAAAAGGTCTGTTACTGAATTTTAATAGAAATTACCAAATTACTTTCTAAACTATTAGTAGTAATCCACACACCCACAAATCATATACAATCTGCCCCTTTTTCGGCCTCTTCACTAGAAATGGAAGTTGTGCCACTTTGAAAGTTTTTGTCAAGTGATGACCAAAAATGGGATATTGCTTTTATTTTATTTTAAATTGCTAAACTACCAATGAAATTGATCATTGTCCTCATATATTTATTGCCATTTTCTTTATTTTTTTTTTAAAGTTTACCTTTCCATTTTGAAAAAGGGTGCATGACCAAGGGGAGGGGCAGAGACAGAGGGAGAGAGAAATCCCAAGCAAGGTCCGACCTGTCAGTACAGATCCCAATGCAGGGCTCCATCCCACAAACTATGAGATCAGGACCTGTGTGGAAATCAAGCATATACTTAACCGACTGAGCCACTCAGGTCCCCCTATTCATTGCCATTTTCATTTCCTTTCTTATGAAATGCCTATTCAAATTCTTTATCCATTGTCCAATAGGATTGTTTGTCTTTTTCTTATTAATTTGTGTAAAAGGGACAAAAGAATGCTTTGTTCACAGCATGTGTTGTAAAATATTAATTTTTCCCCAGTCTATCATGTTTGTTTTGGGACTTTATGATATCTGGAATCCTTTTTTTTTTTTTTTTTTTGCTTTCACACAGTCAAATAAAGCTACCTTTACTGTACGGGTTTTGGTTTTCCTGTTTCTATATTTATAGTCTTTATAAGAAATTCTCTCTTAGTAGTAATAAACATATCCTCCTAATTCCATTTAACATGTTTATCATTTTATTTATAATATTCAAGGTTTTAATCCATCTGTAGTATATCTGTGTATGTGACATGGGACTAGAACTTTTCTTATAGATGAATATGTAATTAACTCAGCACCATTTATTATATAAACCACGATTTGTCCATTTTTTATGAAGTTTCTGGACTCTATTCTTCCTATCAATGTTTGTAGTCCTGTGCTAAAATTTTCTGAATTACAGTCTTTTTTTAATTTTTATTTTTTGGTTTTCAATTGACTTAATGTACTTTTTTTTTTTTAATGTCTGTTTATTTATATCAAGAGAAAGAGAGCACAACTAGGGAAGGGGCAGAGAGAGAGGGAGAGGGAGAGAGAACTGAAGGCAGGTTTTGTGCTGTCAGTGCTGAGCCCCCAACACAGGGCTCGATCTTAGGAACCATGAGATCATGACCTGAGCCAAAACCAAGAGTTGGGACACTTAACCGCCTGAGCCACCCAGGTGCCCCTCTTTATTGTGTTGTAATTGACAAAATGGTAGGATATTTAAAGTGTACGACATGATGATTTGATACGTATATACTTTGCACAAGGGGTCCTCCCATCTAGTTAATTAACACAACCATCAACTCACATATTTATCTTTTTGTTGTTGTTGAAAATATTTAATTTCTACTCTCTTAGCAAATTTTAATTACACAATACAGTGTTAACTACAGTCACAGTTGTTTCATATTGTATTTTAATAACCAGTGAGGCATGCCCCCTCAGTCCTTCTTTTAAAAACATTATTGGATGGGGCGCCTGGGTGGCTCAGTCGGTTTAGTGTCCGACTTTGGCTCAGTTCATTATCTCTCAGTCTGTGAGTTCAAGCCCCGCTTTGGGCTCTGTGCTGACGGCTTGGAGCCTGGAGCCTATTTCAGATTCTGTATCTCCCTCTCTCTCTGCCCCTCCCCTGCTCTCACTCTAGCGCACTCTCTCTCTCTCAAAAATAAATAAACATTAAAAATATTTAAAAAGAAAGAAAAAAATAAAAACATTATTGGTCACTTTTAGATTCTATTTTCACTCTAAATTATTTTGCCCAGCTTTTTAAAAACTTACTGGGATTCAAGCTGGAATGCCAATACTTGACTCTTATTTATTTGGGAAGAATAGACATTTTTCTTATAGTAAGTCTCCCTCCCATCCAGAACAAAAATATCTCCCAATTCATGTGAATCTTATTTTATATCTTTCAGCAGGATTTTCTAGTCTGCCTCATATAGGTCCTGTACCTTCCTTTTTAAAAAAGTTAATTCCTAAGAATTTTATAGTCCTTGTCACTATTTTAAACTGAGTATTTTTCTGTCCTTATTTCTGATTATTAGCAGACTCCAGATGCTTTGTTTTATTATGTCAGTTAGAAGCACCTCAGTCCCAGCATTGTCAAATTATCACTGACATTTTTTTTTCTTTTTAGCATTATCATTATTCTAGATCTGAAAATCTATAGTACATTTGGTAAGCTATTTCTGCTTTATATTACGTGCTTTATATATAACTCATATGATTTTCCTTTACCAGAAAGGTTTCACATAGTGCTTAGTTTTTAGCCATGGACTAAAGGAATGTTATGTGATCCAAATATTTATGAGAAAGATTTCTAGGTGTGGAGGATTTGGAGTTGGATCTAGGATTCCTCTGAAAAAGACTTATGTGTTTAGTACCTGCCATTTTTCCTGTGTCCATTTATAGATCCCCCCTTTGGTAGTATTTCATAACTCAGTCCTCTGACTCAAGTTATAAAATGGCCTGGTAGCATTCTGAACAGGCAGGGAGGTTAAGAGGTTCTGCGTGAGGATAGGCTCTTGAGGGAACACACCCAGCTGCCAAAACTGACTCCGAAGGTTTGGGGAGGTGAGGGAGGCCCAGAAGGAGTGTTGTACCAGTTTCAGTCATGATCAGCTATCTGTCAAAGCTACGGAGTCCAAGAAGAAAGTGGCTAGGTTCCTCCTAGTGGTGCAACTCTACAACAGCAAATCAGAAGTGATTCCCAGGTCAGGACAACTATGGGCATTGGCCAGGAAACTTTCCAAAGAAAACAGAGCCAGAGTCAACTGTCCTGGACTTCAGGGCAAGTCTCCAAGAAGGGACCAGAGTACTAAACAGGGTACTCGTTGGAACTTAGAAACCAGTACTTAGGCAAAAACAGGTGACACTGGTTGAGGCAGCAAGCAGGCAGAGCAACAGGAGGACCTCTCTGTCATATCTGATAATACCAAGCAGTGGTCTGGGAGTAGCTCTTGAGCCCAGTGGCCAATATAACGCCAGATCCCAGGTCTGACCTCTTAGTTCCTTGACATCCCCACCCTTGATGACTTCGTCTTTCACCCTACCCTAACCACTCACTCACAGCACAATATCCAGATCATCTCATTGTCAATACCTGCAATACCTCCATGATCTCACTTTTGACCTTTTTGAACGCCACCCACCTTCTACCTTTACTTCCTGTCTTTACTCCTTCTATTACCTGGAGGCCAGCTATCTTTTACTCTCACTGATGGCAATTCCTCTGTATTCTCACCATTCCTCATGCCCTTGATGTCCTCCTTTCCCTCTTTACCCATCTGAATTCCATAGCCAACTCTTAAAATCACTCCCTTGCATATTGGCTTGACTCACTTGCCCCTCTCTTAGTCCAGTGCACTCATTCAGCGAAAGCACAACTCTGGTCCAGCTGTGTTTGCTCCTCCAGATCCACTCTCCATCCTTCTCCACTCTGCTCTGTCTGTTAAGAGCTGCTCTTTACAGATGGGTCCATGAGGCTCCTTTACCCTTTAGCTACCAGTTAGGTTCAGCCAATGAGAGGTGCCAGCAGGAAAGGGGAGGAGAAAAAGGAGAAGAGGTATTAATCCTCTGCTCCCTCCAGGTCAGGCTGCAGTTCAGCAGTGGCTGTGTTTCTCTAAGGCCGCATCCCTGGGTTGACAGGTCCTTCTGCTGCAACTGCACATCTCACAGGGTTCAGATAACTACTCATCTCTTGCCCTTTCAGCCTGGAGGTGGTAATGGCTTCCTACTGTTGTCAACCCTGAGGTGCTGCACCACCCTTGCTGATTTCCTTGACATTGCTGGAGCCTTTGAAAACTGTCCCTCCGTTACATTTTCTTCAATCAACTCCTCTTGAAAGTGCCTTCCCTTTTCTCCCTGGGTTAAACCCAATCATCAGCCTATTCTATGCCTACACCTGTGTACCTAAATATGACTGGAGAAAAACCACAAACTCCTGACAAGTTGTACTTTAACCTCATACCCAGAAACCACAACTGGGCCCCTGACACCTACAGGCAATCATACCATATATGTCAAGATCACTCATTCTCCCGCTCAGATAACATTTTCACACCTTCTCTTCTTTTCTTAAACCCCAAAAACCTCATCCTCATCTTCATTCTTAATAGATGGTTTTATTTCCTACTTCACTGAGAAAATGGAAGTATCAGAAGAGAACTTCCCCAAACTCATACCATCTCATGTGCCCAAATGGCATCATCTCCCACATGCTTGGCTTTCCTGCCCATTACCATAGATGAACTACGTGAACTCTCTTACAAAGCCAGTCCCTCTGGCTTTGGGATTCCTACTCCTTTCATCTAATCAAGGATGTTACTCTAGCAATTTTACTTTGTCTCACCCACACTTTCAACCCTTTTCTCTCTATTGGATCGTTCTTATTAGTCATATAGGCATATTTATATTTCTCCCACTTGAAAACAAGGGTGATAACAACACCTCTCTTAACCCCATATGAGCTCCTACCTCATTTCTTTTCCTTTCCATTTGTAGCAGGATTCCTAGAAAGAATTGTGTATATTTATTTGTCTCCACTTACCTTACTTTTATTCCATTTGAACCCCCTCCAATCAGGTTTTACCCCCATTACTCTGCAGAAATTGCTTTCGGCAGCGTTATCAATGACCTTCATGTGGTTAATTATAATGGTCAGACCTCAGACCTTGACCCGTTGGCAGCTTATGGTGCTCTCTCTCTGTTAATATTCTCCTGGCATACCACATTTTCTCATTGTGTCCTATCTCTCTGATTGCTTCCTTTCTGTTGCTGTTTGCTTTGCTTAGTTTATCCTCTTAATGTTTGAATTCCCCAAAGCTCAGAATTTGAACCTCTTCTTTATCTTTATCTTGATAATTTAAATCAGTCCCATGTCTTTAAATAAAAACTATATGCTAATGATTTCCATATTTACATTGCTCTTGAACTCCAAGCTCAAGAACTCGAGTGCCTACTCAAAGTCTCCACTTGGAGGTCTGACATTTCCAAAACAAACCTCTTGATTTCTCCCTGTTCCCTAAACTCGCTCCAGGTCAGCCCTCCTACCCATAGCCCTCCCTGCGTCAGCTGATGTCAACTCCAGTCTTCTAGCAACTGGCAGAAAACAGTTGACGTTTTTCTTGACTTTCCCTACCATTATCTCTTATTTTGTCTCCTTCTATTAGCCTCTTATTCAATCTGTTCCAGTGACACTGGCTTCCTGACGATTCTTTGAGCAGGTCAGGCACACCCCTGCCATAGGGTCTTTGCCCTAGCTCATCCCTCTGACTACAGTGCTTTCCTCACACATATCCTTTAACTCCCTCCCATCCTTTAATCCTTGCACAATTCTCAATTTCTCAATAAGGCTGACCCACATCACTCCATGCAAAACATGTGAAAACACACAGACATACACACACATGTGCGAACCTCCTGCTCTACTTTTTCATTTTTTCATAGCACTTCTTGCCTTAATTATGTTGTTTGCTGTCTGTCTCCTGTACTGGAATATAAACTCTACAAGATTAGCGATCTTTCTGCTGGGTTCACTATGTATCCCAAATGTTTAGAACAATGCCTAGCACATAGTAGGCAGTCAGATATTGAGTAGGCACTCATATGTTGTTGAATGAATTGAAAGTGATTTAAAAACTAATCCTGCTGGTTTAGAGTAGGAACCTAAATCTGTTAACATCCTGCTTATTTCAGACAAAATGGGATCGGGAACTGGGCCAGGTCAGAGCTTATAGATGAAGTCTACCTGACAGATCTGAACAAGAGAGTCTAATCAGTGCAGAAGTAGGTGTAAGGAGGGTTGCTTAGGTGGCTCGGTCAGTTAAGCATCTGACTTCAGCTCAGGTCATGATCTCGTGGTTCATGAGTTCCAGCCCCGTGTCCGGCTCTGTGCTGACAGCTCAGATCCTGGAGCCTGTTTCAGATTCTGTGTCTCCTTCTCTCTCTGCCCCTTCCCAATTAACACTCTGTCTCTCTCTCCTTCAAAAATAAATAAACATTAAAAAAATTTATAAAAAAAAGAAAGGAGTAGGTGTACAGAAAGGAAAAAAAAAAAAGGTCAGCAGCTCCCTTACACCCCCACAAGCTTGGAGAAGTGGAAGTGTTAGCTGAGAGGTCCCTTATCAGTCCTGGTTGGAGTTTGCAGAGTTCTACACGGTCCAGATATGAAGAAAGTAAGAAAGGTCAAAGGTTTATTCAATGTAAAGAAAGACTTTGCTAGTGATGAAATAAGTACCTTAGAATATATTTGTAGAAAATATTAATAAGTCTAGAAATTGTAGGGGTGTGTGTGTGTGTGTGTGTGTGTGTGTGTGTGTGTGTATTGATGTTGCTCCCATTTTTTCCTGGATGTGGTTTATCTAATCCAGAGGGAATGAACCAAAGACGGTTCCCAAGAATCTAATCCTGCTGGTTTAGAGTAGGAATCTAAATCTCTGCTCCCAAGATTCTCTGCTCAGCCTTCTCTCCCTGAAGCTTCTCTCCCTGAAGGACTATATTAGCATCTACAGACATTAATCTTTTCTTGAATTGTTTCAATGTCTTTCAAAGTATGATCTGTGGTTGCCTGAATCAGAATAGTTGGATGTCTCTTAAAAATGTAAATTCCTGAGTTCTTCCCAAACTTATTAAATCATGTGGTAAGGCCAGAAACATGTACACTCAATAAGCTCCCTACATAATTTTGATTCATACTGAAGTTTGAGAAACACTGCTATAAATGAAGGGGATTATTTTGCCCTAGTTTAATGTGTCTAGGCTGTTTAATTTTTTATTTGGTGTTTCACACTTCTTATTTCACTTTTAAAAACATAAAAAAGAAGAATTTATTTTGAAAAGAACCCATGTTTGGGATTAGTTAGGAGCTTAACGGATGAAATTGACTTGATTCAATAATTTCTGTGACCCATTTTATTCTGCTTTGCTTACTATTAGGTGGAGGAGTAGAAGCACCAATCCATATACTAACCAGGCATACAAATTACTCTTTTCTTCTGGTTGAACTTTTAAATTGCCTTGCCCCTAACTCCAGACCAATACTTCCTTTGAATTTAAGGATTGCCTCTTGGAGAAAGTGGACAGCTTCACACCAAATACAAGAACACAGAAGAAACTAAAGCTAAAATATGACTCCAGATATCAGTTAGCTCAAGATCAAATTATGCTAGGCAGCCTGTCATCTGTGACATCATCCATTATTTACGACAATGTATTCATGAACCGCAGTCCTTGGCTATGCTTCCCTTGCAGACCAACCCATGGACTGAGCAGCACAGATATAAGGTCATATCTAAGAAAGTTCCTCCAAAAGCTAACACTCAATTTTATTTTAGCAAATAATTGGATAATCTTAAGATCCTCCAGAATAAATATTCTTAAGAGAAGTTCAATAGAAGAAATTTATGTACTAAAATTCCTATCATTCTAGCTTTTCTCTAAAATAAAACAAGTCAGCTTTCATCAAAGAGACATTCAAAGGAAGCTCTTTTTGCCCAGTTCATTTCTCTTATCCTTGAGGCTGAAGAGAATTTAGCAGATTCTGGGATAATTCCAAACAGACCCATTTTTGGTGTTGAGTTATCTCACTATCTAAATCATACTCCAACTACCTCTGGCAATCAAGCAGAATGCCAAAACCCTTTCAGAGAATAGGAAACTTTCAACATACCCTGTTTCTGCAGAACCCAGTTGTCTTGAGAAAGAAAAGCTCTCTTTATCACCATTTCAGAAGAGTACACTGAAATGTTTGCGATTTTGGAATTCCTATTTATTTAGTATTTTATTTATCTATCTATCTATCTATCTATCTATCTATCTATCTATTTATTTATTTAAGTAATCTTTACGCCCACGGTGGGGCTCTGACTCACAACCCCAGGATTAAGAGTTACATGCTCTACCGACTGAGCCAGCCAGGCATCCCTATTTCTGTACCACGTTTTAGTTGTGAGTTCTCAAAATTTTCCTCTCTTTGGGAGAGGTGGTCGAATACTTTGTAAATTTATTAAATCTAGGGTTGCATAACACTAGTTACTACAGAGAGGAATTTGGTAGGCAGGGTCCATCTTATATGGCAAGTTGGTAAAGAGAATTGTTAATTGACAAAGGAGGTTGTCCTCATAAGGCAGTGTCGCCTACATATCAGTACTATAATACTGCCTCCAAAGAAGCCTTAGATCAAACCTCTACAGAAAATGAGAATAACACAGGAAACATGTCTTCCATGTTGCCAAAGAGGGATCCATGAGACCCTGCTTTTTAGAAAACTGGCTTGGGTCTCCCATTTGGAAAGTGGTCCTTAGGTGGTTTGGGTAGGAGAAAAGCTTCATTCTTGGGGTGGAGAACTGCCCTGAACAAAATGGTGTATCAGGGCCACCCACCACCAGCAGAGGCTTCAGGAAAGGAATGTCTTTTGGAGAGAGTTGGTGCCCTAAGCAGAGTGGAGACTCCCCCTCAGTCAACTGTACAAGTACTAATCCCATGTTGGATTGGGAGCAAACCTAGACTCGTGTGTGTGTGTGTGTGTGTGTGTGTGTGTGTGTGTGTGTGATACCTGATCTTCTCTTCCAGAATTACCCACACAGAACAAGGACAAATGTCTTGCCTTGGAAAAACTGTACATGGCTTTGAACTCAGACTGACCTTAGCTGGGATCAGGCCTCTACCACATACAAGCGATGTGATTTTGGGCAGGTTTCCTTAATCTTTCTCAGTCTCAATTTCCTCAGTCATAAAATGGGAATAATCATAGCCATTCCACAGAGTGGTTGTGAGGAAGAGAGGGGACATTGTACATTGCTCAGTGCAGTACCTGTCACATAGTAAGCCTGTAACAAAGGTTACCTGTTATCATTGTGATGATCTTATCTGAGGGCCTGCATTCCACGTTTTGGCAGAAATCAGTGAGAAAACTCTACTCAGCAAGAACAAAATCACTGTGTATACCATGTTTGAGGCCAGAAGAAAAGCCAAAAGAATGTTGTAGTTAAAGAGAGTCCAAATGCAGCCCTAGCTCTTCTGGATTCCCACATGGGCTACTCAAGGTAGAGTTGTCACAGTTTGTGACTAGACCATTGTATAAAAGCCAAACACACCGCTCGCTTTGAAGGAGTTCTTTTCACAGGGGTAATTGGCAGAGACTGATGCAGTCAAGAGTCAAAGCAGTGTGGAATCTTATTGGGAAAGTGTGCACAGAGCAGAGACTCCTGGCAGAGGACAGGGAGACTTACACTGTAACATCAGATCTGTGGTCTGCTGAGCCATAGAAACAGGGCCACAAGAGCAAAAGCTTAACAGTAAAAATTAATGCCAGTGGAAGTTTAAGGACACTAGTCTCCAAGAAACATGAAAAATTCACATGTGCTGTAGGACAGCCTGTTCCTTCAGTGCCTGAGATCATCGTCAGATTCAATCTTTTCCCATAATAATATATTACCCCTATTAATTTGCAGATGCCTGGGTGAGATAATATGAAAAGTACTAGATGCTGTGCAAATGGCCACTTATCCATAACTAGAAATTACGTATGTGGTAATTAGTTGGCTGTAACTAAAACTGCGAGCCCCAACACGTCAATCTTGTACTCCACGGCATTAGATGCTTGAGCAATTTTATTTCAGTTTATTTTTTAAACTGTGTTTGGCAACTGCCCAATAATACTGAGAGTGAAGCAGTCCCCCCACCCCAGCTCTGCATTTAGCTTGTTAAACAAGCTCCTTGAGCAGTAAGGGCAGAAGAGTGAAAACTTCTTCCCCTTCAGTTAACCTTTCCTTAATTGGGCAACAACGCATATTTCCATTCCTGACAAAAGAGAAATGCAGTTTTGGTTTTCCAGGAGCATGCTATTAAGACTGCAATTCATTTATCTAAATTCTAGCTTCTTAGGCACGCAGACTTAACACCAAAGAAATTAGCTCACTTAGATATACATACTCATTTTCATACTTCATGCTTCTTCAGACTTCCCCTTTCTTGCTTTTTCAGCAAGCAGATATTTAAAATCATCAGCTCAAATACAAAAACACTCTTAATTGTCTTTTAAAGTTTACTTATTTTATTTTGAGAGAGAGCGAGCGAGTGCAAGTCGGGGAGGGGCAAAGAGAGAGGAAGAGAGAGAATTTCAGGCAGGACACGGGGCCAAAAGGAACCATGAGATCATGACTTGAGCCGAAGTCAGATGCCCAACTGACTGAGCCACTCAGGCGCTCCCAAAAAACTTTTAACTTTTAAACATTAGCCTTTTATTCACCTCAGCATCATTCAGATTTGTGATTGAAGTAATAGCCAAAAACAGCTATTTGAGTGATTATAATTGCACAAATATTTTTGAAAGAATAGTGTACTCAAATAAGACAGTACTGGTGAAGTGTTCTGAGTAATTAGTTGCACAAGTGTATTCACAATGGAGAGCTTTTGTTCACTTTCATATTCCCACATAGTAGGTGCTGTTTAAACATCTGGAATGGATTTGCAGATTGAAAAGTTACAAGCTACTCCATGGACTAGGGACAGGGGTTTTCACACATCTGTTTGTGTGTCTCAGTACTGACCCAAGATCTGATTTTCATTGGTCAAGAAAAAAAAATGAGAAAATGGAAGATATACAGTGAAAATTTTTATATATTTGAAATTTAAAGGGCTGACTTTTATTCCAAGATTTTGGTCTTCTATTTATCTCCATATTTCTTTTATTTTTTTAATTGCACTTGTCCATGTAATCTACATTCTGGGAACCACTGCTGGAATGCCTAGAAACATGAGAGTCAGTCAGTTGAAAATTGGCTGAGCTCAGTATATTCATACTGTGCAGGCCACAGAAAAGCTGCCAGCTTTAGGTTAATAACAATCTGGCTGATCTGGCTGAAAATGACCCCAGATGGAGTCCAGTCTCTTGTCATTCTTCTGGTCTATTAAATCCACTCCCTCCCTGAATCCTGACCATCACTAGGTTCCTTAATTAAAAAAACCCATTTTTTTAAGTTTATTTATTTACTTAGAGAGAGAGAGAGAGAGAACAGAGGAGGGGCAGAGAAAGACAGAGAATCATAAGCAGGCTCCACACTGTCAGCACAGAGCCCAATGTGGAGCTCGAACTCACAAACCATGAGATCATGACCTGAGCTGAAATTAAGAGTCGGACACTTAACTGACTGAGCCACCCAGGCACCCTTTAAAATACAGGAAACTTTGGACCAAACTCATCCTTTATGAATAGTGAGTGAGGGCTGGGTAAACCATGCTGAAACCTGTATGACAAAATAATCCCTGAATGAAAATGAAGGGAAACAAATATTCAAATATTCTCTCCTTCCTAAAGAAAAAAAAAAACAATAAAAAAACAATAATCAGCCAACATAAGAAATCTGTATGCAGGCAGCATCATTTTGATTCAGCTAGACATTTTCACACTAGTAAAGAAAACGTTTTGGCAAAGAATTATTTTAACCAAGAAGTAAAACACAGAATTCCAATCTTAGCTAAGGCCATCTGTTATAACCCAAATGAAAGCACACTGGAAGGAAATCTCTGTATCCATTGCATTGTAGTATTATCGATTCTCATTGGACCTCTTAACATTGAGCCCCAAAGTCAGTACTGTAACTGTAGCACATCTTGGGCTGAACTGCCTAAGAAATTGCATTCCCTAAAGAAAGGAAGAGCATGAGAATCCTCTGAGGAGAGAGATCCTCGTGGGGACTCTGGTTATGAGTCCAGCCCACAAGGATTTCAGATTGTTTGAAGTGTTTATGGTTCTATCCAGTTTTTCATCATTGAGGGGAAAAAACCCCACTACAAAGTCCTCACTTCATAGAAGATATTTTCAGATCCATATTTTAGATAATTCCAAGTTCTTTTACACAGAGAGCAAGATATATATAAAACTGTCACTTTGAAAAAGTCCTAGGGAAAAGTTAATCTGAGTTTATAATCCTATCTACTAGGATTATTATCAATAGCCATCCCTTCCCCTCTTCTCCCCCATAACTCTGATTAAATGAGAATCTTCGCAGTGATTCTTTTGACTACATTTTATACCATAAAGAAAGTAGGCTTTCTGGATTTGACACATGGAAAATTTTAGTTTTAAAAAGTCTATGGAATCGAGGGTAGTGATTATAAAACAGAAGTCTGGGCCAAGACCTTGTGGCAGTCTCCTCCTCTCCCATCTTGGTTGTTTTGGTCATTTCTCATGCTCTCCTACTTTCTCATGTTCTTCTCCTTCCTTCATGTAGTACTTCCTACTCCTCCCCACCCCAGAGTCTGAGGAGGCATTATTTAGTGTAATGAATAATGGCTTTTCAGTAGCTCTTTGACACTCACAAAGTATGTTCACTTTCCTGCCATATTTCATCCTCACAGAACACATGCAGCAGATAATCTTATTATCCTCAATGTCTTGATGAAGAAAAAATAAGAAATTGAGGTTCAGAAATGGGTCACAACACCTAGAAAAAGTGGCAGAAGTGAAACTCCTATCAGTTGTCCTAATTTCATATCCTGCATTTTAACTAGCATTGGAGGCTAAAGAAGTCAGCACTACGTAGTCTGAGGTAGGGATCCCAACTTTGTTGGTTAAACATACTTTCTTTTTTTCTTCCAGTTTGTGGAGATTTGTAACTCCCTGAGTTCCTAAGAGATGCTAAAACAACAACAATGAATCTGAGGGTAGCAAAGACCTCATCATCCAATTCTCTTCGTCTCAGGAAATTTCAGCCAATAGCGGGAAAGGGGCAGTGGGCAAGCCAAGTAAGGGTCTGAAAGATACAGGGAAATGTACAAAATCAGGACAAAAGTAGTAGTATCAATCCATTGGCTAAATCAGAAAGCTATGCCCTGGAGCTGGAGAAGCAGGGCAAGAAACCAAAAAGAGCACCCTCTAGGGGTGGGAGAAGACAGGCTACCAGCACCAACCTGAACCCCTAGCACATCTTGCCTGTCCCACACAGACAGCGTTTGAACAGAACAGACAAATGTACTGATTCTCAAAAGCCAAACAAACAACCAAGATTATGCAAACATTTCAGGAAAAGTTAACACCTTGCAACAAAGGCCAAAATTCAACAAATAAAGAATTTTGAAGAATAAGATGTAAGAGAACTCACAAGGTTTCAGAATAAGTGTAAAAATATCTCTGGAAAAGTGTAGGAAACTGTAACTAAAACAGTTAATTAACTGAATATTGTAGAAATAAAAAATTTGATAATTAAAATAAAAGGATCAGTTTGGGAGTTAATAGTAGAATGGACACACAATGAGTAGCATTTTGAAATACCAAGCTGAAGATTGTCTCAAAACATAGTAGGAGGGGGGCCTGGATGGCTCAGTCGGTTGAGCATCTGACTTCGCCTCAGAATGTGGTCTCGTGCTTCATGGGTTTGAGCCCTGCATTAGGCTCTGCACTGGCGGTGTGGAGCCTGACTGGGATTCTCTCTTTCTGCCTCTTCTTCATTTGCTCACATGCTCTCTCTCTCTCTCAAAATAAATGAATAAACTTAAAAAAAAAAAAAACACGGTGGGAAACGACAAAGAGAATATGAATGAAAAGTTAACAGACATAAAGATTGAGTCACAGATTCCCATAGCCATTTAATAGGGATTCCAGAAAGAGAACAGAGAACATAGAGAGGAAATAATTGAAGAATTAATAAAATAAAATTTCTCTCAGAAAAAAATTCATATTGGTGTCTAATGGGATTTAAACAGGAAAAATGAAAAAAGACTTTACATCTAGATCCATTCTTGGGAAATTTCAGAACAAAAATAATAAAGAAGGCATTCTAAAGGCTCTAGAGAGTTGGGGCACCTGGTTGACTCAGTCAGTGGAGCATGCAACTCTTGATCTCAGGGTCATGAGTTCAAGCCCCATGCTGGACATAGAGCTTACTTTAAAAAAAAAATAATGAAGGTTTTAGAGAGTAAAAAACAGATAACCTACATAAGAACAAAGATAATATTAACATCAGACCTTGTCAATAATACTGAAATCAAGAAGATATTATACAACTTCAAAGCTCTAAGGAAAACAATTGACCCCCAAATTTTGACTTAGTCAAAGTATAACTTCACTTTGAAAGCACAGACATGTTTGTAAATGTAAAGACTCAAAAAATTTATCAACCATAAATCATTTCTGAAAAAATTAGTAAAGAATGTAATTGCAAATAATGAAAAATAAACCCAAAGAGAAGACCTATAGGATAGATAAAACAAGAAAGGGTGGTGTGTTAAGAAACCAAAATAAATTATACTTAAACCTTAATAATTGTTGGAGGAGCAATAAAAAAAATAACCATCAGAAATGAAAATCCCAGATGATCTCAGTGCTGGAGCAGAGGAAGCTAGTAAATGAAAGTTCATCTCATTTAAGGGCAAAGTTAAATGCTGCCTCATACCAGATGTAGATTAAAACTATGCTGAATAGGCATATTAAACATATAAAAATAACCATTAGAAAAGTAGAAATAGATTTTCTAACTTCCAAGCAGCTAGAGAAACTAAATGTAAATGAGACCAAACCAAAACAAATAGAAAACTTCAACAATTGAATAAAAGACCAAGAAGAAGAGAAAACGAGCAATGGAAAATACAAAACCCACAAAACAATGTGATAGGAAATCCAAATCGAGGCACATTCTAGGATATAACTGACCTGTGCTCTTCAAAATGTCAAAATTGGGGCACCTGAATGGCTCAGTCGGTTAAGTGTTCAACTCTTGGTTTCAGCTCAGGTCATGATTTCATGGTTCATGAGTTCAAGCCCCATGTGGGGCTCTGAGCTGGCAGTGTGGAGCCTGCTTGGGATCCTCTCTGTCCTCTCTCTTTGCTCCTCCCCCATTCACGTGTGTGCACACGCATTCTCTCAAAATAAATAAGCTTTAAAAAATAAATAAAATGTCAAAATAATGAAAATTAAAAGAAAGGCTAAAGAACTGTTCTGGATTAAAGGACATTAAAGAAACATGATAACTAAATGCAATGCACAATCCTGGAATAGAAGCAGGGGTGGAAAAAAATTGCCATAATGCATATTACTGGGAAAAATTTGCAGATGGATTGTAAATTAGAGAATAGTAACATAACAATGTTTAATATCCTTATTTTAATAATGGTACTGTGATCTGTAGGATAATTTTCCTTTTCTTAGAATATTCACACTGAAGTATACGGGAATAAAGGGATATGATCTTTGCAGTGTACTCTCAAATGGTTCATAAATGAAAAATAACGATGTATGTATAACTATATAATATATAATACATACCCATGACATAGGGCTACGTATATATCAAGAGACAGAATGATAAAGCATGTGGCAAAATATTAACAGATGGTGAATCTGGGTGAAAAGTATATTGGAGTCCTTTGGACTATTCTTACAAGTATTCTGTAAGTATGAAACTATTACAAAAAATAAATAATAAAGTTATAGGGCAGAAAGGAGTATAATAATCAATAGTCATAGCAATCTGAATGGATTGAGTTCCTTTATTAAAAAGCAGAGATTCTCAGGCTGGTCTAAAACAAAGCAAAATAAAACAAAGAAAGAGACCTCAACTATGTGTTATTTGTAAGAGACACATTTGAAACAAAAAGGGAAAATAAAGGCATTTTCCAGGCAAATACTAAGAAATAGAAAGCAAGTATAGCAACATTCATATAAAGCAAAATAGCATTCAAGATGCAATGTACCAAGAAGAAGAACAAGGGATATTTCACATTAGTAGAAAGAACAATTCACAAAGAGGGTAGAGCAGTCATAAATCCATTATGTCTCTAACATTACAGCATTCATAAATAAGGGAAAGACTGGTGGGCATGCAAAGAGATGTCAAAAAACTCCTCAGTTATAGTGGAAATCTCTAACATACTTCTCTTAGAGATGGATAAAGCAAGTTGGCCAAAAGTAAATTGCATATGATTTGAACCATGGTTAGAAAGCAGGTCTAATATATATAAAGAAGCTTGTGCTCAGAAAGCAAAGATTATACATTTTTTATAAATTTACCTGAAATATTGAAAGCAATGAAAATAAGCCCTTAGAAGGATGTTTTATTTCAGAATAAGTCAACCTAGATGGAGGGACCCCTTGGTCTTATAACTTTTGTTCCAGTAAAGGATAATATCGATCCCAGTCCTGTCCAAAGTACCTGCCTCAAAACCAGACACTTGAAAAATCAGATTACTGTTTTGCATATTCATACGTTTCCTTCTCATAGGAATCACACCTTCCTACAACATGTTATGCATGTGACAGCTCTAAGATCATGCTACAATGGTATAATGCCAAGGAATTATCACAGGACCTCCATGCTACTTTAGAATTTATATAGATAGGTATATGTGTATGTGCATATACACATGTATACATATATGGATGCACATGTTTTTAAGCTTTATTATGATATAATTTATATACTACCAATTTCACTCATTTAGGGTGTACAATCCAATGGCTTTAGTATCCTTTCAGAGTTGTGCTGTCATCACTATAACCTAATTTTAGAACATTTCATCGCCCCCAAAAGAAACCTTTCATCCATTAAGTCAATTCCTATTCTACCCTCTGTTCCCTCATTCTCCAAAGTGGCTGGACCATTTTATATCCCTGTCAGCAGTGTGCAAGGGTTCTTTAAAAAAATTTTTTTTATTACATTTCTTTATTTTTGAGAGGCAGAGAGAGACAGAGCGTGAGTGGGGGAGGGGCAGAGGGAGAGGGAGACACAGAATCCGAGGCAGGCTCCAAACTCTGAGCTGTCAGCACAGAGCTCAACATAGGGCTCGAACTCACCAACCATGAGGTCATGACCCGAGCTGAAGTCAGACACTCAACCCACTGAGCCACCCAAGTGCCCCAAGGGTTCTAATTTCTTCATATCCTCATCAAGATCTGTTATGTCTGTCTTTTTAATTACAGACATTCTAGTACATTTGAAGTGGTATCTTAATTGTGGTTTTGATTTGTATTTCCCTTGTGAGTAATGATAAGATCTTTTCATGTGCTTATTAGCTATTCATGTACCTTCTTTGGAGAAATGTCTACTCTAGCCCTTTGCCCATTTTTAAATTGGGTTATTTATTTTTTTAAATTATTATTGAGTTGTAAGGGTTCTTTATATATTCTAGATACAAGGGTCTTATTAGGTATATGACTTTCAAATATTTTCTCCTATGTGGTTGTCCTTTAATTGTCCTTTGAAGCATGAATATTTTTAATTTTTATGAAGTCAAATTTATCAATCATCTAAGATATATACTTTTGGTGTTGTATCTGAGAGGTGATTGCCTAACCCAAAGTCATGAAGATTTATTCTTGTTTTGCTCTAGGGGTTTTTATAGCTTTAGCTTTTACATTTAGATCTATGATCCACTACAATTTATATTCTAAGTGTTGTCACACAACAGCCTGGGAGTTGGGAAAGGGGCCTGCTGGGCTTGGGTGGGGTAATGTGATATGTTCAGCTGTGGTCCCTTTGCTTTCTTCCAGCTCTGGTTGAAAAGGTTAGAGATATTGTGAAAGAAAGGTATGTAGTGACCCATGGAATAAACCTTGTTGTCATGATTCTTTAATACTGTGTCTCACTACAAAAATCGGAGTACCTTAGGATTTGGGGGACAAGCTCCAGTAAAACCCCATAACCCAAGTTTTACTGATTCTTTGCTGATGACCAGTTTCCCAACAGATCAAAATTTCTTCTGTAATGTATTGTTCTTCAATGAAAATTAATTTTCCTTCTGTATACACATCTCATTCTATGAATAAATAATTTTGTATTCCAAAGCAGAACTCTGCTTGAATTCTGATAAGTGTGATACTTATTCTCTTCTTTCCCTAGAGAATGGTGTTGCTAACCAGAAACCTGCCCCTTTGTGGGATTTTCTACCAGATTCCATAATTCTGCTAATGCTCTCTTTAGTAACTCTCCCCAGTCACTGGGCCTTGATGTTCCTAAATATTATCAGTTTGACACTCTTCCATAAAATGCAAGGTTGAACACTCCTAGGAAACATTTCACTTTGTCAGAGTTCTACCTTATTTTTGACATGTCTCAGATGATGAATTTTTTTTTGAAGATGATGAAATCCACTTTCTTCAAGCTTTGTATGCATTCCAACTAACCATGCAGAGAAACCCCTTATTTGATCATCAAAACTTTGAGATGGTGCAATTGCTTTCTCACAAGGTTCCTGTTGCATCACCTTCGTGCACAGGTTCCTTTTTCCTGGTCAGAATTCAGGCCAGGATGGTCTTTGGAGTCTCCCAAGAGACAAAGCTGGCTAGCAAGAGAAGCTTGAAAAAGTGTATCCTATTCATCATTTCTGTAATATCATGCCTTAGTTTGGGTTTTGTAATCAGCAGTAGGAACACATCATCTCTTCCTTCCATTTGGCCAGTAATTCTTTGATCTCTGCCACAGCAATTTCTCTATTCCTGTTTCTTTTAATTTGATGTTTTTCACATTGCTCTACCCTAAAATTCAATGTTATTTGACAAATATTTACTGGGAGTTTACTGTATGCTAAGTACTACTCTCTGAAAAAAAACATACATCTACATATAGATATATTACTTCTCAATATACTTCTACCTTTTCACCACTTCAGTTAGATCTATTCCTATTGCAAAAGGTATGTGTCACAATCTTCTCAAAGAAGAGAATCATATATACTTGTTTTTATTTCTCTTGCTAAGCAGTTTGTCTCTTGGGAAGCTCAGAATTTTGGCCAACAGTGGATATAATATATACCACTATTATGGATACAACTAATGAGCAACTGCTTTTCTCTTTAAACTTTGGATACAAAATTATATTGAAACTTTAAGAATTGCCTACAATCAAGCTCTCACTTAGTTGTTCACTCTCTCTCATTCTTTGTCTCTCTCAGATTTACAGCATTATTTTTATGATAATCCTGCCAAGGGGAGCCTGGGTGGCTCAGTTGGTTAAGCGTTTGACGCTTAATTTCAGCTCAAGTCATGATCTCACACTTTATGAGTTCAACCCCCACATTCGGCTCTGCACTGACAGTGTGTAGCCTGCTTGGGACTCCCTTTCTTTCTCCCTCTGGCCCTCTGCTGCTCTCTCTCTCAAAATAAATAAACATTTTTTTTTTGAAAAAAAAAAAATGAATTCTGTCCCAAAAATGCATCACCTGCATCTAATCATGAGGCAACATCAGACACACCCATACTGAAAAGTACTTTACAAAATAACTGGCTTACAAACTTCAAAAGTGTCAAGGTCATGAAACTCAAAGAAAGACGGAGGAATACTGTTCCAAATTGAAGGACACAACTAAGTGCAACACATGATCTTGAATTGGATCTTATAACTTTGAAGAATGTTATTGGGACAACAAATAAACTTGAATCATTTCTGAGAACTAGGTGGTAGTAATGTATCAGTGTTAATTTCCTGATTTTGATGGACATATTGTAATTATGTAGGAGAATATCCATGTTTGTAGGAATTATACTGTAAAGTATTTGTGAGTAATGGGGCATCATGTTGGCAATTTAAGACTAAATGGTGGTGGGGTGGAGTTATTTTTCTTGCCCCACCCCAAAATTAACATATGATGTTGAATATGTGACTCATTAAACAGTCATACCATTATTAATTAATGATATCTATCATGGGTACAGGATATTTCTACCCATGTGATATATTTCTGACCTTAGCCTATAGACTGGTGACATCAAACAAGCCCTATTTAGCAGTGTGGCTGGCCCTGTTGGTAGCCTACCTGTCATTCCTTCCTTCAACTCTTTCTTGTTAATAAACCCTAATTTCACTGAAATATGGATATCTAGTCCTTTCTTCCCCCAGAAAGTGAATTTTTATTGGTCTAAGCCAGTCATGGTTTAGGCATGGACATGTGTTGTATAATTTTGGCTAATGATATATGATATGTGAAAGCAGGTCTGCTGGGGTGGGAGTAGGGGTGCTTTAAGGAAAGATTTTCCCTCTTAATAACAGGAGATCACAGAATGAAATGGCTCTTCTTCTGTTTGATGAGGTCATGCCTCCATGCCACACCTAGAAACTAAAGCAGTCATTTTGCAACCATGTGAAGAACAAGCCTAAGGAGAAAAGCCAAGATAGTGAAGATGACAGAGCAGAAAGATAGAAAACAATCTACGTTCTTGATAATGTCACTGACTACTAAATTAAGCAAGCCTGTAATCACCCTATCCCCTTGCCTGTTATATGAGATAATAGACTTTGCTTAGTATTTAAATATATGTTCAATATGCATAATTAACATATAGTTAATATATATTTACATCTCTATTATTGTCTTTGACCAGAATTATAGATTTGGAAGTGGTCTTGGAGGTCATCTATATTCTAGTCCAACTCTTTTATTTATTTATAAGAACAGTTTAGACAAGTGAGGCACCTTGCCCAAGACCAAACAATAGTAGTTGATGAGATTCTAGAATCCAAGTCTTTGGATTCCTTTCTGAGTCCACTGTGCTGTCTACTCCCCTAAAAACAGAAAGTAGTTCCAAAACTTTCAGGACATTTTGACAGAAGGAAGGGGCATGGGAAATCTGATGCCTGGAGAGGGAGTGGCTGGTTTTCCTACAGTAAGTGTTCCATTCAATCATTTTTATACGGGCTTCTACCACGGTAACAAATTCCGCACTAGAGACCAGCCCCTGCCCAGATTCACAGAACTGCTGAAGATCTTTCCCAAGAAACTTTTGGCTTTTATCTAATTTAAGTAAATATGTGGTGATATTTTTTCCCTTAAGCATCCACAGTTATTCAGAGAGCCACATACAGATATTCAGGCATTATTTCATATAGGAAATTTTATGGAAAGAAATTTTCACCTCTTGGGAAGTGACTTTTGAAAATAAAGACATGCAAGCATTTACTTTTCTCTCTTTACCACTTTCACACCAAGGAGGCCAAGCTGAAAAAAACAACACACAATAACAATAAAATGTTATCTAAGGCGAAAACAGCACTGTTGGCAGTTACATATTGTGTGGCTTTAACAGTTTGCTTCCTTGTGTGAATTTGAATAGCGCTGCCATTTTAACCACCTTAGACATGCTTTTGTCTTGAATTTTGCACCTTTTCCACAGGTTTTTATATCTTCATAAATGCAGCACGGTGTTTTGCAAAGATAAGGGCATTTTCTGGGCATTTTGCTTTTCAAATACAAAGGAGAGTGATGCACATTTTTACATTACTAGTCACTATAAATAAATATCCCACTGTCTTTTTGCTAAGTACATTGCTGATTAATCACTACAGATTAAAATAATCCCACACTGAAACAGTAGTTTCTTAAGGTTAATAGAAATTGTATCCATATGGTATTGTTGTTTAAATGGCTTAATTTGCAAATAAAGGAGCAATTATAATAATCTACCTCTTAAAAAAATAAAAGATTTATAGAATATTTTCCTTCATGAAAACAGCACCACCATCTGGAACCCTACAGTTTGTGCAATGAAAGAATTAAATTGCAAGGTTTCATCTTGTTTTGTTTTAACTGGTAGAAAAGTAATTTGTCTCTTCCTGAGAGATTTTACCAATAAAAATAATGCAGAAATAGCATTTTGTTATCAAGTAAGAAATAACTGTGGTCTCTGCCTCCCCCAGTCCTACCACAAGAGATTCATGTAGTTTGTGTCCTATAGAAATGAACTGATTTGAATGGTATCAGACTCTCACATGGTTTCTTTTATAGCTAAAGTTATTATAAAATTAACATTTCAACAGGCATTAATTTTATATGACCTCCTGACTGCATTTTCTTCATGACAGAAAAATACATTTTTTTTCTTTAACCTCATGTTAAATAAGTTTGATGTCCCAATCTTTTCCAAGAGATTAATCTGTATACATGAAAAACAATTGAAGCAACTCTCAAACATTTAAAAAAAACTGTAAAAGAATTTTAAGCACTATACAAGTATACAGAATTAAATTCGTTATAATTATTATTTAAATTAAAGGAACCATGAATAGTGTAACATATATAAGTATATACATGTGGATCAAATATAGCTTTCTATAATAGCTTTGCTAAACAGTATATAAAATTATGCAAACTTTAAGCTCTTCAAAAATGGAAAACACTATATAACGTTTGTTAAAATCCCTACTATTCTCATGAATGGAACAAAGCAATTCATTCAAGAATCAAAAATCACATCCAACACTCTAAACAATCATTTTCTTGTATTGTTGGATTAGGATGTTTTAATCAATGGCCTTATTGCCATTGTTTTTTCATAAATCAGCCTTAAAACTGAACACTCCAGTGTTCCATTCAGTTGCCAAAATCAGTCTCATCCTGCATTGAGCCATGTGCATCCTCTAAAGTGGAGCCAAGGACAACTGAAACAACTGTTTCCTGAAAAACAAAGGCAAAGATTCTCCAGCTATGTCAGATGAACACTACGGATAAACATGCTTTTATATCTATTCCTAAACTCACTCTTTCATTTCAGCCTCTAGTCTGTATGTTACCAATTAGCTCATTTGATCATCTTTTCTCCTTTACTAACATTCAAATGGCATTTAACCTAGTGGCTAACATTTACTGAGCACTTACATACAGTGTATCAACCCTGCTCTAAGTGTTTCACATGTATTCATTCATTCTCATACAATCTTATGAAGTGGGCACTATTATTTCCTCCCACATTTAAAGATGAGGGAGCTGAGGCCCAGAGAAGTTAAGCAAATTTGCCCAGGGTCACACAACTAAGAGGCACACCATGGATTTAAACACAGGAAGTCGCATTTCTAATGCCCTAATTTAAACTACTCTAATGCTGCTTTCCAACCAGTATATGATGTCAGGGTCCTCAATGGTCTTTGACCTTGGCTACCACTTTACATTTTATTAATTTTAATCCCAGCTTATCTTGTTTTGCAGTAAATATCAAATCAATTTGTAAGCCTTTTTTCCATACATGGTATTTGTTTTTTGTCTACACATGTTTAAATTGCTTTTTCTTCAAAAGTCTTTCAGTATTCAATCACTATTGAAAGCCAACTATGCAATTTCTAAAATATTATCTAACTTTCAAAACTCTATGGTTTCGTTTGGCATTATCTATCAAAATTTATGATGCACACATACTTTGAGCTAGCAATTCTACTGCTATAACTTTATCATATATATATTCTCCCATATGTCCTTAAAGACAAATGTACAAGAATGTTCATTTTATAAATGTAAAACCAAAAGTTTGGAAGAAATCTAAATACCCACCCATAGGGGACTGGTTAAATAAATTAGGGCCCTTCCTTGCAATGGATACTATAACATCATTAAAAAGAATGAGTTAGAGCTTTATGTATACATATGAAAGTAGGTTCAAGATATATGAATTGAAAAAAAGATACTTAGAATATTTCTAATTACAAGAAATAAAATATATACACATATACCTATATTTAAATAGGAAAATGTCTAGTAAATGCCTTTGGAGGGCATTTGTAGGAGCAAAGACATATTTCAGTGTTACTCTTGTGCTATATAAATGCTTACTATGAACATATATCATTTTCCAATTAAAATAGAAACTAATCACACAGAAAGGAATCATTTATGCTTCTATGAGCAAAGCACAGCATTTGGAGCAAATATAGTTAATTCTGTCCCTGCCACCAAGGAAAGTAGCATTATTGTTATGGAATAGGAGCCATATACACACGCAGTTTTACCGCCAAGCAGGAATTTAAATGCTGTGAGTAGGAAGAATTCAAGTCAAAGAAGGGAAAGCATGTCTCATTAGGGTGAATAGAGAAGGTGCTGGGAGAAGCAGTGTTAGGACTGGATCTTGAGGCTTTTCACTGAGGCGGCAGCATAGGTTTAGGTGAGTGGATTCTGGACCTGAGCTCCCTGAATTCCAATCTGGCTTCAGCAATGATTTGTCATGTGATCTTGGGCAAGTTACTTAGCTTCTCTGTCCTCAGTTCCCTTGTTAATAAATTGAGGATAATAATAGAACCTATTTCACCATGTGATGGCAAGGTTTAAATGAGTTCTACACATAAAGCATGCAGAACAGTGTGTATAATCACTACTGAAGTATTTGCTATAACAATTTAATTGAATAGGAGAAGGGCTAATTATTTTATGATAAACAATTAAAATAAAATTAAGTTAGAACTCTACTTTATACTTTACCCCAAAATAATTGTCAGGTGAATCAAAGGTTTAAATATTAAAAAACCAAAAGGGGGTTATGTGGGTGGCTCAGTTGGTTGAGGGTCCTTTTGATTTTGGCTCAGGTCATGATAACAGGGTTATGGGATCGAGCTTCCTGTCGGGCTCCATGCTGAGCATAGAACCTGCTTGGGATTCTCTCTCTTTCTCCCTCTGCCTCTCTCCCAGTAAAGGTATGATAGAAAACATAGGTGCACTAATTTATCACAGTCATGAAAGACACCTTTCTAAATATGATCTCAAAAGCCAATACCTTAAAAAATACGACAGATTGAACATAGAAAAAGGAAAAACTTTTTCAACACACACACACACACACACACACACACACACACACAGCCATAATCAAAGTTCAAAGAAAAACAATGAGAAAATATTTGACTTCACTAGTGATCAAAGAAATGCAAAATAAAAGAATGATAAAACTCAGTACTACAGGTAAATGTAGCAAAATAGGCACTTGCCTACAGTGTTGACCAGAGTAGAAACAGAACTTTTCTGGACGAAAATTTGGCATTATTTTTCCAAAACTTTGAAATGTATGTGTCTTTTGGCCTAGCAATTCCACCATTAGGAATTTATCATAGGAAAATAATCAGACAAGTGCAGAATTCAAGATAGCAATCCCAAGACATGTTTTTATATCAGCAAAAAATTAAAAACAACTTAAAATGTCCATTAATAGGAAATCAGTCCAATAATTTATGACACATCCAGATAGGAAATCATACTAAGAGAGATGATTCAGATCTATATTTATTAATAAGCAAAATGACCAGATATTTTAAGTGAAAAAAATCAGATTGCAAAATTGTATGTTTAATACAATCCTTTTTTGTAAAAATATTTGTGGGTATGGGTGCACACACACACAGCCTGAAATAATACATATTGCTAAATGCTTAATTGCTATGTAATAAGATTCCAGGTGAGTTTCACTTTCCTCTTTATAAATTTCTGCAGTATGTATTCTTTTTTTTACAACGATTAGGTATTACTTTCATAGCCATTACATTTTTTGTGATGTTTTTTATTCATTTTTGAGACAAGACAGAAAGCATGAGCTGGGGAGGGGCAGAGAGAGAGACAGACAGGAACTAAAGCAGGCTCCACACTGACAGCAGAGAGCCCCATGTGGGGCTCGAACTCAAGAGCCTGATTATCATGACCTGAGCCAAAGTTGGACATTAATAGCCAATTGAGCCACCAGGTGCCCCACATGGCAATTTTTTTAAGCAGTATTTTTCACTGGAGAAATAAAAACGAAGTAAACCTTGAAAGGTGGGCATAATACACCCCCTCCCTATCACTCACTGCCTTTTAGGTCTGTCAGTGATGTTTGCTTGTGTTTGGTAACAGAAGAGTGAATGCAGAACAGGGGGAAAAGTCTATTTCTATTACACATGTAAATACTTGATATGATGGCTTAACCTCTCAAGGCTAATTTAAATATAACCATCCTAGAGATTTTTTTTTACTAAGGTTCAGAGGAAGAGGGTTTATAATTTCCTTAATCATCAAGTTTTTTAAAGGTTGCTGACTGGAACAATGATATTTTTGAACAGCACCATAAATAGGCCCATGAACTATAGCAGACAAGGTCTCTCCTTCAAAGATTTAGCCTCTTCACCAAACAAACATTTATTAAGCCCTGACTCTATGCCAGGCACAGAGGATACTAAATAAGTAAAACAGAGTCTCTATTTTCAATAGGTTTACTTTCTAGCAAAGGTCAGACAGACAAGAAAGCAAATAACAAGTCAACTCTGCTAGGTGCTGAAGTAACAGTAGCAAACACAGGGGTGCAAAAAAAAAGTCTACCTGCACAGCAAGTGAAAAAAAGCTTCATAATGGGGTAACTCTTGAGCTGGAGCTGTCGAGATGAAAATATTTGTCTTAAGTCAGGAAGAGAAAATAATGACAGAATATTAGCAGCTAATGAAGGAAAGATGAAAAATACACCAGGGTTGGAGTGCTCAAAGAACAGGTTGCTTTAGCTTACAAAAGTAGTATGTCCTCCTAACAAATTAAACATTATCAAAAGCATTTTCTTTTATTTTTCAAATTTTTATTTAAATTCTAGTTAACATTTGGCATAATATTGGTTTCAGGAGTAGAATTTAGTGATTCATCAGTTACATATAACACACAGTGCTCCTCCCAACAACTGCCCTCCTTTACGCCCATTGCCCATTTAGCCCATCCCCCCCACCCTCTTCCGTCCATCAGTCCTAAGTTTGTTCTCTATTGTTAAGAGTCTCTTATGGTTTGTTTCCCTCTCTCTCTCTCTTTTTCCCCCTTTCTGTATGGTCACATACGTTTCTTAAATTCCACCTATGAATGAAATCATATGGTATTTGTCTTTCTCTGACTGACTTATTTTGCTTAGCATAATACATTCTAGCTCCATCCACATTGTTGCAAATGGCAATATTTCATTCTTTTGATGGCTGAGTAATATTCCATTGTACATATATGCCACATCTTCTTTATTCATTCATCAGTTGCTGAATATTTGGTCTCTTCCCATAATTTGGCTATTGTTGATACTGCTGCTATAAACATCGGGGTGCATGTGCCTCTTTGAATCAGCATTTTTGTATCCTTTGGATAAATACTTAGTAGTACAATTGTTGGACTGTAGGGTGATTCTATTTGTAACTTTTGAGGAACCTCTGTACTGTTCTCCAGAGTGGCTGCACCAGTTTGCAAACAGTGTAAGAGGGTTCCCCTTTCCCCACATCCTCACCAACATTTGTTGCTTCCTGAGTTGTTAATGTTAGCCATTCTGATGGGTGTGAGGTGGTATCTCATTGTGGTTTTTACTTGTATTTCTCTAACCATGAGTGATGTTGAGCATCTTTTCATATGTCTGCTAGCCATTTGGATGTCTTCTTTGGAAAAATTTCTATTCATGTCTTCTGCCCATTTCTTCACTGGATTATTTGTTTTTTGGGGGGTTGAGTTTTATAAGTCCTTCATAGATTTTTGGATATTAACCCCTTATTAGGTATGTCATTTGCAAATATCTTCTCAAAAGCATTTAAATAAAAAGTCCAAAAGTTTCATTATTTTTCCTATCCTCATTCCTCCATTCTCACTTCCTGAGGTAATAGAATTAACAGCTTGAGTGATTCCTTCTACACTTTCTGCACCAAACACAAGCCACATGCTTGCTTTTGGTTTTCTTTACTTTGGCAAACACGGAACCATGCTACACACATTATCATTCAACTTTTAGAAAATTATCTAATGGGGTGCCTGGGTGGCTCAGTCGGCTAGGTGCCTGACTCTTGATTTTGGCTCAGGTCATGATATCATGGTTTGTGAGCTGGAGCCCCACATTGTGCTCTGTGCTGACAGTGCAGAGCCTGTTGGGGATTCTCTCTCTCTACCCCTCCCCCTGCTCTTGCTTTCTCAAAATATATAAATAAAGTTAAAAAAATTATCTAACAATCTACCCAAGGATGTCTCTCCTGGTCAATGAATATAGATCTGACATATTTTTCAAATAACTGTATATTATTGCACAGTGTGGAATTTATTTAGTTATGTTCCTATTTTTTAGATATTCAGATTGTATTCATTTCATTCTTTTCCCCTCCCAATACAAACAATGATTTTATGACCACCACCCTTTTGTGTGTCCTACCTTTTGTGCGTTTTTTATTTGCATGGGATGGATGTCTGAGTATGTATTTACCAAGTCAAAGCCTGTGTAGACTTTAAATCTTAATAGATATTAAAGATACATCTAAGGGAATAGCACACTATGCTGGAAATATTCCACCCTTTCCCACTAAATTGGAACATCATCTTAACCATGAATCTATTTCTGGAGTCTTTTCTATTCCAGTGATCTATGTATCCATTTCTATGTCAATATCATATATATATTTTTTTATTTCTGTACTTTTTATGACTAGCTTAGTAATCTTGAACAGGATGGTATTGTAGTTAAGGACGTGGGTTCCTGAAACCAAAGGCCTAAGTTTAGATCAGATTCCACCAACTTTGTGGTCTTGGGCAAATTACTTCAATACCGTCAACCATAAAAGGGGGATAATAACAGTATCTAACTCATGGAGTTGTTGTGAGGATTAAGGACTGATGTATGTAGAGTGTTCAGAGCTGTGCCTGGCTCAGGGTAAGTGGGAAGTGTTAGCTGTGATTAGGGTAACTGGTAAGGCATGCCATTGATGGGATTTAGGAAATGCTAGCCCCCAAAATGGCACCTTGGCTGAAGGAGTTTGAGAAAACAGTGGAAGCAAGGTCACTCTCAACTTCCTGTGCCCTTTCCCCTGAAACAGCTCATAAGACTCTCAAGTGAGAGGTGTCCTCCCTACTCTTAAGGGAAAGGAGCATCCTTATCTCTGAAGACAAAGGGATCCCAAGAAGAATCCTGATGAACAAGTCTTGCTGTTTCCCCAGTTTATCATACTAATCTCATACTCTTTCACCTATCCTATTTCTTCGCACCTATCTAATATTCATCAAAATAAAAAATACATAAAAATACTCAGGTCTAGAAGTGCCTGGGTGGCTCAGTCAGTTGAGCATCCAACTCTTGATATTGGCTCAAGTCATGATCCCACAGTTGTGGGACCGAGCTCCACATTGGGATACACATTGTACATGGAGCCTGCTTAAGATTCTCTCTCTCTCCCTCTACCTCTCTTCCCTATGCTGCCCCTCTCCACTACTCATGCTCTCTCTCTCTTTAAAAAAAATACTCAGGTCTAACTGTTTTTCCTGGTCTTTATTTTCTTAAGAAGACTCTTGTGTCACATGAAACTGACATTAAATAAATCTGCATGCTTTTTCTCCTATAAATTTGTCCTTGTCAGTTTTGTCAGTTTAATTTTCAGGCCCAGCCAGGGACCCTAAGAAGGTTGAGAATATTTTTTTTCTTCCTCTACATTATCTTTCACTATTCTTACACATAGTTTTCTTGTGTCTTCACTGATTTTTATGTTTCTAAATGAACTGAAATAATTTTGTCCAGTCCCCCCTCACAAAATTTTTAGGATTCCTTTTCATATATGCATCAAATATGCATTTGGAAAAGATTACAACAGACTTATAACCATAGTTTCCTCTATGGAAGGGAGTAACCTGGGACTTCATACAACTGAATTTTTAGCATATACATATATTACTTAAAAAATAAAAATATCTTCTGAGTATTTCTTTTTTATATTAGTATTCTAAGTTTAGTATTTTAATCTGAATTGCATTCATGTATACTCTAGACTGGTCTTGTGTCCTTAAATAAGAAATTAGGTGGTCCTGCACACTTCAAAATGGGTTCCTGTGGCTGAGGACTGGAAAGCTTCATAAGGAAGAAATGTGTTGTCTAGACCTTGAAGGATGAATGGGTGTCTTCCTGACAGAGAAGAGTGATTAGGACATTCCAGAGTTTGAGAATAGCCTTGCATGAAGACACAAAGATATGAATAAACACTGCATGTAAGGGGGCTGGGAATGTGGGGAGAAGAGAGAAGACTGACTTTGAGCAGAAGCCAGGGCTGAGTCCTGGAACGTAAGAAAGAATGTGATGGGATGGAAAAAAGTGCTTCCCCTCACCCCTTCTCACCCAGATAATTTCAGGGTGAGTTAGAGAAGGGCAGAACCAAGATAGCCAGTACAACGCTAGGCTGTAATCTCTGTCAAGACAAGGACCGCACCTGTCCCATTCAGCACTCTGTCCCCAGTTCCTAGGATGGTGCGCATAGAGGCCCCCACAAGTATTTGCTAAATGAATGAATGAGTGAATGAAAAGCACATCTAACAACAACAGTACACTTTTGAGAAAGAAATGAAAGCAAATGATAATGTTGAGTCAATTAAAATAATAAATGATAATAAGATAAATAGAAGAAATATCACCGAGCCATCTGTTGCATTACCAATGATAAATATGTGATGAATACCCACTGAATCAATGAATGCATATGATATGGGTATGAGAGCATTAGAAAAACAATTTATTTGAAGGAGATGCTCTTCCAAGTTCCTACTTGAAAACTAATACTTGAAAATGAGCTTTTAACAGCTCATTTTAACATAGAACTACAATAATTGAGACGGGATGGAAAAGCAAAATTGAGGGACTTTGGACAGTGGTCAAAGATGCAGAACTGGCCAGAGAATCTGTTGAACAGCTACTTTATGGTATATTGTCGCCACTGCCAGGCTGGAGATAACAGGTAAATCAGTGGGACGAAGAGGCTGCCTAGTCTGGTGGAAGCAGCTCTGGTGCGGAGCCAGGAAACCTGGGCTCGCGTCCCAGCTCTCACGCTCATCCAGCAGCCCCTGTTCTCAGTTCCTCCAGCTGCTTATGTTCTCTAAATTCCCAGCCAGCTCTAATATTCGTTGGTGCTAAATCACGAAGAAAAAAGAGAGGAGAGGTTCCACAGGCTGGCAGTTGAAAGCTACAACGTTATCCACTGGCCACTGCAGTCATTTTAGGAAAGAAACATCCATTTGGTAAACAAATGTCTATCTCATAAGGCAGCGTGCACTGTCCAATGATAGAAAATTAAAACAGCATAACGCCCACTCTCAGGAGCTTACAGTTTAGTAGAGGAGAAGGCAATAAATATCTAGGAATAAGTAAAATTCAAGGCAGAGTGTGGTAGACACCATGGAAGAGACAGAAAATGTTACTAAGCATGTAAGTGCTGTTGGGTGAGGCTCCTGGCCACTGTGGAGCAGAGCGTGGAGGTGAGTGCTGGGGAGAGGCTGATGTGGCTCCCCCTGCCACTCCTCTGCAGCTGTGCCTGCTCAGTTTGCAGACAGCATCGACCTGTGGAGCTGTCTTCCTTCCTAGAGCTTCAGCTGCTTTCAGTGTATAAACAGTTCCCAACCAGCAAACAGTTGAACTCCATTCATTAGTTAGATGTTTGGATATTCAGAAGCCACATGTAATTCCTAATTGGTGGTCAGGTCCCAGAGCAGCCAATAAGAGCCACTTTAAGCCATGAGGTAAGTGAGATGTTAGTACTGGCAAGACTGTTTTGACATCATTTAACCCCAGACATTCAATACTGTACAAAATGCAATTTCAAAAGTAAGAACACATAATTTCAGGGCAGAACAGCCTTCCCCAAAAGCAGCTCCTAAGGAGATTGTCCCACTTATCTATTGATGGGGCACAAACTACCTTAAAACATAATAGCTCAAAACAACAACTATTTTGTTATAGCATGCTTTTATGGGTTTGAAAAGATTTGAAGGAGACATTTTCTCTATTTATATAGTTCCTACTTGAAAACTTTTAATTGAAATGGGATTTTTAAATGAAATAAGCCATAATAATTGAGATGCGAAGGAAAGGCAATATTTTTGAGTGATTTTGGGTGATTTATATATTTCTCATGGTGTTGATGGAGGCCACTCAGTAGTCAGCTGGCAGATAGTAGGTCTGGAGGATCCAAGATGGCTCATTCGCATGTCTGATGCCTTGACAGGGATGTCTAGAAGGCTGGAGTCAGCTGGGACTGTCCACCAGAGCACTTACATGTTGCCTGTCCATCATGGTGGTCATAGGTAGTGAGACTTCTTACATGGCAGCTCAGGGCTCCAAGAGGGAAGGCAGAAGCCACAATGTCTTTTCTGTCTTAGCCTCAGAAGTCACACAGCACCATTTACACACATTTACATCTATTGATTGAGAAGTCACAAATCTCCTCAGATTCAGGGAATGGAACATAGATGCCCCCTCTTAATGGAAGGTGGATCAAAGAATTTGAGGCCTTGTTTTTAAAACTACCAAAGGGATGGAATCCATTGAAGGATAGAGGCACATATATCAAAGCATAAAAGCTTGCTCATTCTATGTATTGTAGCTCCTAAACAAAGGGACTTCTATAAATGTTTAATTGTAGGGAAAAGGGCAGTTACCCTAATGAGGCAGAGGATTTCTAAACTCTCCGAGTACCTATTAATTCACATGTACCAATTGTTGGTAAAACACGTTAAAGGAAAACTTGGCCTCAGATCTCTTTTTTATTTTAAAAGATGCATATACATCTAAATATATGGTAGCATATTCCTTTAAGTACCTCTGACAATTTAAAAGTAATTTTACCTATTTTCAAATAAGGAGTGATTACATAATAACACAACTTAATTAATATTTCACAGTTCAAATCTTCTTTATATTTGGCAAACACAAGCTCGGTTTTTGTGTGTCATATTTGATTTTCTTTCTCATTAGTGCTCTCTTATCACCCTAAAAATGAAGACACATATCATATAATTGTGAAGAAAACATTGTAAAATATGAAATCTTGGTCCTTTTCCCTTTTGTTCCCATTTGTCTGTTAAGTGATTTATTTCTTTAGAATGAATTCCAAAATACTGTTCCTGGACTGGGGAATTGCTTTCATAATTGACAATGTCAGATGTTGTAAAAGATGAGCAGCCTACAAGAGAGAAGTGCCTTGTTTCACCTATCAAAGAGGAACTACGTCTTCGAATCAGTGATGAGGCTAAGGATGGTCCTCTTTAAAAATGCCACTGACATTGTACCTCCCCTGCTTTCCACAGGCAATGATATGTGTATATCAAGACAATGAATCCTGGCTTTATCTATTTGGGATTCCAATTTGAAAGAGAATTAAGATAACTAAGTAACTAGTGGATCCAGTATAAAGGGCATCTAGGCAGAATTGGACTGGAACTGGGAAAGGAAGCTAACAAAAACAAGAATTTGATTTAGGTTTACATTAAGAGTTCTTCCCAGTTTGTGAATAGAGGATTCATTAATATTCATACTGAATCCTGATTGTGCTAACCCACTACCAGTTCATAAAGGAACACCACTGTGAGATCCTTTGGGAGTTTATGGGGGCTTCCAAGGGGGGTCTTTCAATACACTTAAGAATCAGTCTGGGTCTCCATTTGCACTTGTCTCTATGATACCATTTCATGCAATATTTGTGAGGGATCTTAGATAATGTTGAAAGGTGCAAAACTAGAGAAATACCATGGAGAAAGTGTGTGATGGCATATGGCTGTGTCTGCTCGCTCTGGTAATCCAAGCCATTCAGAACCACTGGCCTCAGTCATTCCAAGCTCTGCATGGTCCCTACTGTGATTCAGATTACTGAGCATTGCCTTGACTACTAATGCTAGACATCGTCACTGTGCTCCTTCACAAAGTGAAGGAGATGCACTTTATTCTCTGTTGTAGGTTATTTGGAGGGTCCCACTGTGGAGAGCTACTTGAACTTCAAAACAAGAGGAATTTTAATTCACACACAGAGATCCAGGGACGCTAGAAAAGGTTAAATGAGTACAGAGCCCATTGCCACACCATATATGAAGCAAAAACTTCTCTCCATCCCTCAGTCAGTCCTCTTGCTAAATTTGGGTCATCATACCAGAGTCAACCTTCCTGCAATGTGACTGTATCATGTCCCCTGACACACTTCAAATGTAGCGCGTGCGCGCGCGCACACACACACACACACACCTGTACCAAATATGTTAGAATATATCTACATTGAATTTTAAACACATTTCCAAGTTCTTATCCACTCTTTTGTGCAGATAAAGTAGATTCTGAAGGAAAGAAATGTTGGTTTGTTTCATACTTTAAACTTAGCCAAACCTCAGTTTCAACCTAACTAGGATGGCTACTCTGCTCTTGTTTTACCATTACAATTGAGTATTGTAACTCCTCCCTTGTTTATTTTCACTTCTAGACTGTGAGCTACCATAAGGGAGGAGACAAACCCAAGTCTCTTGGGCCACAAATACCTTCCTATATTCCTAATACCCAGTGTGATCTGGGGCATAAAATATTTGCTGAATAAGTGACAAAGGAGAATTCAAAATGATGCCATAAGTCTACAAATCAGAAGAATTTCAGTCATTTAAATAACTGTCAACAATCTGTCTTCAATAATAATCACTTAAAACTTTTTTTATAAATTACAATGTATCTTATTTAATAAGCATGTCATAAAAAGATGACAACAATATCAGCTGGAATTCTAAGCACAACCTCACCAAAATGTGGGGTTTAATAGTCTATTCATCTTTGTATCATCTCTGAAATGTCATTGTTTCATATGTATAATCACAGCCCTGCCTACAAATGATTTTTTTTTGTCTTGGAAGTGAAGAGGACAGAGAGCCTGAGGAGGATTAAGTTCAAGAGAAATGGTGCTCAAGGATTCTGTATGGGAAGGAGCAATAGGATGTGAAGAGGCATTTATGATTTTTTACTATACATGGATAACATATCAATTTAATGTAAGTTATATGCAAACCAGAGTCTATTATTTCCAATAAACATCTTAAAAAGGTATTTCTATAATAAGGCTACTGTAGCAAAATCACATTACTAATAATAATCTCTCCAAAATTTTGTAATCAATATGATACTTTTTCAGTGGGACTTGGGAAATGAGACATTTCCCAAAACGAAGTCCATCAAACAAATCAAAGACAAAATGCACTGATTCTCCTAAGTGATGTGTGGGCCAGAGCTGAGGTGCCCTGGTACTGTTCATTTGGGGGCCACATGCGCGGGACAACAAGCCTTACAATGGTGTACCAGTGTTTCCTCACCCGGCCGCAGAGATGTAGCCCAGTGATGACTACCCTGTCCCTGGCCTCCCACTGGGCCTTCCAACAATGGTGCCACTTGGTACCAGCTCTGAGGCCCTGTGGCACTGAGACAGGACCACCTCATCTCCCGTGGATGAGAAAATAGTCTGCAGATGTCTACAGCCAAGTCATCACCAGCCTAGGTTGGATTTTAACGTAATCTAGAGATCTCCCAAATCAGCCTGTCAAATAGTACATGCTTCTTAGATTAACAGCCATCCTTTAAAGGACATGTTTGTTAGATGAGTCTAATATAAAGATATTCCATTTGGTAATTTGACCTCAATGGACCATAAGGAAAAGCCAGGAGACATACAGAGGCCTGAAATTATCATAGGCCCCCAAAATAAAATAAAATGCTCAGCACAAAGGATAACGTATCTTACTCACAATTAAAAAAACAAAAACAAAAAACGCTGGATTGTGGATTCTTTCAAACATTTCCACACAAAACTGGAAATGTAGACAAAACTTTATTATGTTGTGATTTGACAGAGAAAAAGAGGCTGTCTGTATCCACAGGGCTGCTGGATTAACAACCCCGACAGAACTGAGGTCAATTCTCTTAAGCAGTGAGGCAATTCAGATAAACAATAAGTCATTTAAATAAATGCTTGGTCTGATTATCTCTTTTTCAATGAATTAACTGGTTGCTTGATGAAAATGCTCAAAGGGGTCTGATATTTTAACATTGAAAGACATAAGCTGAGAATCTTTGTTAACTTTCTTTTTAAGATTTTATGCTTAAGTAATCTCTATACCCAACTTGGGGCTGGAACTCACAACCCAGAATTGCATGCTCCACCAATGGAGTCAGCCAGGCACCACTTTGTTAACAACTTTTTAAAAAGGAGAAAGAGAAATCAAAGCTACCTACCATATATTTTAAGTACCTCTGTAGGTAAAATACACCACAGTAACCACCACTACTTTTCATAAAAAAGATATGAAAACCTCCCCACCCTTTCACCTCAATTGTTCAGTTCAACAGCATTCCAGAGTGAAATGTCTGATGTATGATCAATGTCTGATCTTACTAAATGGTATAAGAAAGGGGATTAAAATAAAATATATTCTCTTCCACAACTCAAGTTCCTGCCTTGGCCCAGACAGTAGGAGCTTCCACCCTCCCTTCGATTCCTGTCATTGTCCCCACCCAAGGGAAGAGAAGTGACTCACCCAAAGAGTGTGACTGCAACACCTGGGAAGCAGGACCTGAGGTCGCAGGGGCAGTTTCTGTCTGTCTCTTTCTTTCAGTCTCTCCGTGGCTCTGAATGTCCTGACCTGGGGATAAACACACTCTTAGCTCAAACATTCAGGAAGTGGAGGGGGCCTCATAGTCTGTGATGGCCCCGTCCTGCCTGCAACAGGATGTGTGAACTCAGTGTAAAGACAAGGAGTTAGGAAGCCCACATGGGCACAGAGCTATGCTGTGGCCTCTAATCTGGTTTCTTAGTAATTAAATTGAGATATTGGTCTTCTATCCCTCTGTCAGTTCCAAACTCAGGAGGCAAAGAGAGGGATATTATTTATTGCTCTTCCCTGAAAATCCAATACATTTAAACTTTAATTATCTATTATAGTTAATATTTTGATTCTCCATTTGACTTTCTAATGCTGGCAACACATTAAACCTGAATACAAGAATGGGAAAGCCTTGAATATCTATCTATGAATACTGATGTGCTGGTAAACGTTCAACAACCAGCTTTTGGCATTGGGGGTGGGTGGGTGGGGAGGAAGTCCTGGTTTTCATACTTGATCCCTTCTGTGGTGTGAATACTGCTAAAATGGCCCATTTCCAGCTGCCACTGTGAGTGACATCACTGCTCACAATGGGCTCTCAGAAACTGGTATTAACTGGCTATAACACACCATTATCTATAATGAGGAGTATGAGGAGTTTCCGTTATATCCTGAAAATTAAATGCCAATGATTATTGTGCTTTTATAAACAAACAACCACTTTATCATCTATGGAAACTAATAAAGTGACTAGAATACTTATTATCCAGCTATATGTTAAAGAAGAATCACCCACTTCAACATCCAGTTCAAATAAAATAAGTTTAATTGTCCTTCCCTTCTTCTCTACATCATTTTTTTTTTTTTTTTTTTTTTTGGTCTCTCTCTTCTCTCTTCTACAAATCAGACTGGTTGTCAGTAAGTAGCAGCAGAAACAACCCTATGAAGGACTATTTGTGGCAATGTTCGTGAAAATTAAGAGTGGAGACACATTAAGTATGAATACTTGTGAAGTCCCAAAGCTAGGTCCTCCTGAAGTCTAGAGAAAGTATGGTGCCTTGGAAAGAACGGGCTTGCAAGTGACAGAACTGGGTTTGAATGCTAGCTCTGGCATTTACTGGTGTTGCCACCTTGGCAAGGTGGTTAACAGCAGGCCCGTAACACACTCTTTCTCTTTCCTGAGGAAATGCCCCTAGGAAAGAAAGAAGATAATTTGGTCAAACTTCCTTGTAAGCATGTAACACAGACATCTAAGCAAACACACCAGCACTGTTTGTAGTGGGAGAATCCTTATCTATGGAATGCTTTGGGCAGGATGAGCTTGATCTGTTTAAGATTGATTACTATGGCAATCAGATCTATAACTTATGTAATTTTCCTTCCTAAAAAATGTCATGTAATCCATTTAACTATTGGAGTATAACATGGAGATGTGTCATGAAAGAAACGGCTCTCTTCTGGGTGAAGCGATGTGACTGAGCACATCATGTAGAGATCCTATTTGTTACTTAGGGCCAAAACTAGAGCCAGTGCAGCAGGAAATGCCCTGGGAGCTGTGTTGGTGGGTCCCAGACTTCTCCCTGCTTCATCAGTGCCTTGAAGTTATTTGTATCCTTGAAACTATTGGCAAAGCCTGCTACTGTGTGAGCTATATGATCCTGTGGGCCTGATTTGATTATCTGGACCTCTGTGCTATCTCACACCCTAGCAGGTTAGGTAATCCTTTGATCATCAGTTTTTGTCTGTCATCTGCAAAATGGGGATGATGAGGCTTACCTTCCATAAATGCTAAAAGGAATAAACCAGATATGAGATGGAAAGCACCTAATGCATAGCAAAGTATAATAGATGTCCCTAAATCCTCTGACTCTTCACTACGGAAATGATGTTCTTGGGTGTAGGTGTTAAGTCTCCAGAACTCATTCTGTGATACTGTGATTTATTTATTTTTTTTTTTATTATTAAAAAAAAATTTTTTTTTAACGTTTATTTATTTTTGAGACAGGGAGAGACAGAGCGTGAACGGGGGAGGGTCAGAGAGAGGGAGACACAGAGTCTGAAACAGGCTCCGGGCTCTGAGCTGTCAGCACAGAGCCCAAAGCGGGGCTTGAACTCACGGACCGCGAAATCATGACCTGAGCCGAAGTCGGCCGCTTAACCGACTGAGCCACCCAGGCGCCCCTATTTATTTATTTTTTAAATGTTTGTTTATTTTTGAGAGAACGAGAGACAGAGTGAGCGGAGGAGGGGTAGAGAGAGGGGGAGACACAGAATCTGAAGCAGGCTTCAGGCTCTGAACTTATAGCACACAGTTGGAAACCATGAACTTTGAGATCATGATCTGAGCTGAAGCTGGACACTTAACCAACTGAGCCACCCAGGCGCACCTGTGATATTGTGATTTGTAATAAAAAATAGGGCACCTGGGTGGCTCAGTCGGCTGAGTGTCTGACTCTTGATTTCAGCTCAGGTCGTGATCCCAGGGTCGTAGAATTGAGCCTTGCGTCAGGCTCTGTGCGTCAGGCTCTGTGCTGGGTGTGGAGACTGCTTAAGATTCTCACTCCTCTCTCTGCCCCTCCCCTGATCTCTCTCACCCTCAAAATAAATAAATAAACTTATAATAAAAAATAAATGCAGATCTTCCTTGACTTGTGATGGGGTTATGTCCCAATAAAACCATCATTAAGTTGAAGGGTAGCATAAGTCAAAAATGCATTTAAAATGTCTAACCTAACAAATGTCATAGCTTAGCCTATCTTAGCCTAAATATGCTCAGAACACTTACATTAGCCTACATTGGGCAAAATCATCTAACGCCACATCTATTTTATAATAAAGTGTTGAATAACTCATGCAGTTTATTGAATACTGTACTGAAAGTGAAAGACAAAATGGTTGTATGAATACAAAGTGGTTATAAGTCTATCAGTTGTTTACCCTTGTGATTGTATGCTTTTGACCGGGAGCGCCGGCTTGCTGCCACTGCCCAACATCACGAAAATTGGACTTAAAATTGGCATCTAAAGTAGGAGTGGGCAGTAGCGGTGAGGGGTGGGGGAAGCAGTCCTGTGAGACAGCCTTTAACCTGTGGGATCTGATGATATTTCCAGATAGGTAGTGATGAGGTTTTGGGGTGATGGTGGGGTTCGGAGCTGACCATGAAGAAAATGTAGGGACATGTCAGGGACAGGACCCATAGGCAGAAAGAGCTGCCCAGGACCACAAGGAGATACTGATTGTATACTTGGGAATTGGGGGAGGTAAAGTCAAGGGGAAGCTTCCAAAGGGATTTTCATATGCTAAAGAAGATTTACAGGGTAACTGAAGGCCTAGCTATTGTCAAGCTAAGGTTGTTTTTCCCTCTAGCAAAGCATTAGCATTAAGACAGTAGGGAGTTCCTAGAGAACTGTTCTAATCTGCCTGCCTCAAGTATCTGTTAATGGGATGTTTAATTTTACTCTCTTTTCCTTCTTGCCTTCATTCCCTACATCACTATGAAGGGGAGGGTAATACTAGGAACTCCAGAAAACTGAGTCTATAGGTTTCTGTAGATTAGGCTATTGATAAGATTGCCTTTTTTCTTGTAATTTACTAAGATATTTGTAAACTGATTGAGACCCACGTCCTGTATGACTGTGATCTCTATCAGTTAACCATTTGTTCCCTTTCCTTTCCTTTGTTCTTGGGCAACCAGGAGTACCTGAGGAATATCACACATATCCCACCTGGGGATTGGGAGTACTAGCTTGTATTTTGCCCTCAGCTTGCCTTATGCTCCCTCATCAGGTAGTATCAGAATTGAGTTAAATTGCAGGACACCTAGCTGGTTGGTGTTGCAGTATGCTTGGTGTAAAGAAAATCCCAGACGCATTGGGTATCGGAAGTGTTCAGAGAGTACTGTATATAATGTAAATGAAAAACAGTAGTTTTCTTTATAATTAACTTTATTAATAAAGTATCTGATGAAAGAGAAAGAGAAAGGTGTGTTGATTATGCAAATAGTGGAATATGTCAACTCTTTTCTGTATATTCCCTATTCCCCAAATTATGCACAAAGTCAATGGAGTGACAACTATAAGCATACTTTTTTTTCTTCTCTAAAGAAGAAACCCTGCTCTCTCCAGCTCCCACTGCCTCAGCAAGAGGAGGAGCTGCCTCCACATCCAAGTCTCTACAACAGCTGTTCATGGGGAACTGCTCTCATTTTCCAGTCAAGAGGAACAAGCAGACACATAGCACCAAACACAGCAATCTGGAGACTCTCAATTGCTGCTACTAACGGGTGTGATACACCACAAGACTGTGGGCGAGGAGCTAGCAGCCCAGGGCAAAGGTGCCCCTAGTGGTCATGAAGTAGAGATCTGGCCAGTGAAAGCTGACCACCTCCTACTTGGGGATTACCATCAACCAGAACACCCAGGACACCCTCAGCAGCATCTGGCACATGATCCACAAGAACAAGTACTGTTCCCCATCTGTAAACCACAGCCATCTGAAGAATGGGCATCATCTGTGCAGCCAGTAGCCAGTGACAGTGAGGAGGAAGCAGACCCACCCACCAAGAGCCCCAGAGACTACTCCTCCAACCCCCACAGTAATAAAGGTGTCACCTGGCTTGTCAAGGAAGGATGGAAGGAAGGAAGAAAGGAAGGAAGGAAGGGGAAAGGAAAGGAAAGGAAAGGAAAGGAAAGGAAAGGAAAGGAAAGGAAAAAAGAAAAGAGAAGAGAAGAGAAAAGAAGGAAGGAAGGATCCTGAAATATGAATCAGTTAAAAAAACTTCTAAATTAATGAAGTAGAAGATTTCTGGATTAAAATTCTGTCTAGCATGACTCAAATTCTGTAATAAAATAGATGGTTTGGTAAAGGTAAAACAAACAAACAAACAAACAAACAAACAAGCAGAGTCTCCACTTGTTTCCATAAGCATTTACTCACGAAGCATTTATTAAGCACCTCCTACATGCCATGTACATGCAAAGCCCTGATAATAGAGAGGTGAACAAAACAACATGACTCCTGCTCTTTCATACAATGTTTATTATCTGGTAGAGGAACCATCTTTAAACAAATATCATACAAGTAAATTTATTATTACAAATCCTGTTTAGTGCTGAGAAGAGAAAGCACAGACAGTATGAGAGAGTAGACAGGAGGACTATTTTGATAATGGGGCTTGGAGAGCAGGACCTTGAAGCCAGGACTCTAAGGATTAAAAGTGTTAGCCAGGAGATAGCTGAGGCATAGGGAGGCAGGAAGAAAAGCCTCCCCAGTTAATTCTAATGTTCAGGCAAGCAGAGAACAACTACACACATAATTTCCCCCTCTTTGATTTCTTCCTCTCTTCGATGTTAGGCAGCCACACTCTCAGTTTTCCTTGTACTTCACTGTCCACTTCTTTTCATGGTCTCTTTTACTGGATCTGCTTTCTATACTGATTTCTATATGAAAGAACTCTACAGGATTTGCCCCTGTTCTCTCTTCTCTTCTATTCTTTCCATTTAAGATTTCATCCACCCGTGGCCTTATACAATCTTATATGCTGTTAAAAAATCAAATATACTAAAAAATTTTTAATGTTTATTTTTGAGACAGAGACAGACAGACAGAGCACAAGCAGGGGAGGGGCATAGAGAGAGAGGGAGGCACAGAATCCAAAGTAGGCTCCAGGCTCTGAGCTGTCAGCACAGAACGCAACACGGGGCTCAAACTCACTGACCACGAGATCATGACCTGAACTGAAGTTGGACACTCAACCAACTGAGCCACCCAGGCACCCCCCAAAAATCAAATATATTAAAAAAAATTTTTGTAATGTTTTTATTTTTGAGACAGAGACAGAGCATGAGCAGGGGAGGGGCAGAGAGAGAGGGAGACACAGATTCTGAAGCAGGCTCCAGGTTCTGAGGTGTCAGCACAGAGCCCAATGCGGGGCTTGAACTCACGGACTGTGAGATCATGACCTGAGCTGAAGTTGGATGCTTAACCGTCTGAGCCACACAGGCTCCCCTGAAGTCAAATATATTTTAAAGACCTTATTGGCTTTATTCAATGATTCATGAATTGAGCACCATCCAATCTAGAAGACAGAAAGGAGCTCTGAGGAGTTGTGCAAAATGAAAGACTTTTTAGAGGCAGAATAGAGAAGAAACAAGAAAGTAATACTAGACAAAAAGCAGATTGGTTGTTACAAGTTTACTTTCCTTTTGGATATGGCAGGGGTCCGTCAGGCCAATTACCTAAGTAGTGAAGATCAGGCAATTCCTGATTGACTGGCTTAAGATTCTATTTCCGGGAGAGCTGAAACTATACTTAAATTAAATCTTAGTTTGGTGAGGTGAGGCATAATATAAGCACTCCATTTCGAGACTGTTGTCTTATTTTTTACCAATGCTGACAATGTCTGACTCCCTTCTCACCTCCAGATCCAAATATTCAACTATGTGCTTCAGTCTCTACCTGAGTATAGGTATGAACATGCCTGACTTAACATGGCAATACTGAGCTCTCGAGCCCCATCTGCCACTCTCTCCTATCTGCGTCCTCTCCTGAGTTCTGCATCCTAGTAAATGGTCCCACCAACCACCAATCACATATGCCAGAAACGTATGAATCATCTTGACACCTGCCTCTCCCCTCATCCAATCAGTCACTGAATTCTATTGAATCTACTCTCAAATGCATCTTACTTTTCCCCATCCCCAAGGCTACAATCCTAGTTCAAGTCATCAAATTATGTTACTATCCTACTTAAAGCCCCTGAGTACTGCCCATTGTTAATAAAGTTCCACCCTAGACCAATTGAACCACAGTCTCAGGAAATCTTTTTCTCAGGGAAAATATCTGAGACCTGGATATATATTTTTTAATGCTCTGTGAGTGATTCTAATATGTAGCCATTGTTAAAAAGCATTGACCTATCATGTTGAAAGCTCTTGAAGGTTCCAATAAAACTCCTCTCACTGGTGTAAGGCCCTTGGTGGCCCAAGCACTAGCACCTTCAGTGGTCGGTGGGGATAAAGCTGGAGGGAGTGAAGAATGAATGAAAGTGAGGAAGTGGTGGCCAAATATGGGGGTAGCTCTTTCCAGAAACCTGACTAAGAAGGAGATCAGAGACACTGAAAGGAGAAGAAACTAGAGTAACTAGAGTAACTAGAGTAGGTTTGGTTTTTTACCTTTGGCATTTACAAAGTGTATAGGATCTGCACTAATTTATCATGAGATGTTTTTAAAGTTTTTTTTTTGTTTTTTTTTTTAGAGAGAGAGAGAGAGTGAGAGAGAGAAAGCAAATGTGTATGCACTTGTGCAAGGGGAGGGGCAGAGAGAGTCAGAGAGAGAATCCCAAGCAGACTCCACACTGTCGTGCAGAGCCAGACGTGGGGCTCCAACTCATGAACCGTGAGATATGGCCTGAGCTGAAAACAAGAGTTGTATGCTTAGCCAACTGAGCTACCCAGACAGCCCACATGAGATGAATTTTTAATTAAATATAAGATATAAAATATGAGCAAAGTCAAACTGCCCAGCAGAAGGTGATGTGGGAAAGTAGGAAAGTTTTGGATTGGTGTTCAGAAGCCTCCAACAACACCCTGGCATCACCACTTTCTAACGATGTGCTCTTGGACAAATTAAGTTATCAGAGCCTCAGTTTTTTTTCTCTTTGAAATAGAAAACAATTTGGAAAAAAAAAAAAAAAGAAATAGAAAACAACACTTGGCTCACAGAAGGTTGTTGTGAGATTTAACAAAATAACATATACAAAGAATATGTGGCACTGGCCACATCAGTTCCCAAGTTCTCCATGGTCCTCCAGTGCCCTCGAGTGGCTTCCTAGACAGCTTGGAACCCTACAGTGCACCCCACAATACCACCCTCATGGGCAACTCAATATATTTTGGCACTTCTTGACCCTCTCCTCTACCACCAAACTTCATTATCTCTTATGCATCCCTTTACTCCACGATCTTAATCTAACTGGACAGACGTGAACTAGGGACACTGATACCCGGAATGAAATACATCAGCACTGCAGATAGTGCCGGGCACTGCAAGTGGGATATTCCAAACCTTAATAGAAGGACGGTCTTGCATGCAAATTTCAAACACTGAAGCTGGAAAGAGCTGGTTATTAAACTGAGGATAGTGCTTAGCACCTCCAAAATTGCACCATGAAGTGGTACCCCAAACACCTACTTTATGTCACATCACAGTTCTACCATGGTTATTTTTTGTGTGACACATTGGATCACCTCTTTGCTCAAAATCATTTAGAGGCTCTTTTCCTGCTCCCATCCTACCCTCCTTCAGCTGGCAGAACACTCCTTGCCAGTGCCCCCATCCATACCACTGTGGAGGGGAGTTGTTAGCACCAAAGAATAAAATATATTCTTACACTTCTCTTCCTCTTTAAACATTACAGAAGAATTTTCTGCCTGAAAATCTACTGAGGGTCCAAAAGTAAAGAAAGATTTCTTATCTTTCTCTTCCTTCTCCTCCTCCTCCTACTTTGTCTTGGGGGTTGGGTGGGGGAGGTTGAGGCAATTTTTCCCTCTTCATTTTTTATTTTTATTTTTTTTTTTTATTTTAGGGAGAGAGAGTGAGTGGGGGAGAGGAGTGGATGTGGAGGAGAAAGACACACAGAGAGAAAGAGAGAGAGAGAATCTCAAGCGGATTCCACACTCAGCAGGGAGCCCAACACAGGGCTCGATCCCATGACCCTGAGATCATGACCTGAGCCGAAATCAACAGTTGGATGCTCAAATGACTGAGCCACCCAGGAGTCCCACCTTCCTTCATTTTTTAATAGGAGTTTTTACTGAGGAAATTGTAGATTCACATGCAGTTGTAAGTAATAATTGAGAAAGAGAGATCCCTTGTCCAGTTTCCACCAATGGTAACATTTTATAAAACTATAGAATAATACACATCCAATCAGTATATTGACATTGACACCACCCACCTATTTATTCTGATTATATTTCCCTAGTTTTACTTGTACTCTTTTGTATCTGTGTGTATTAAGTTCCACACAATTTTATCACCTGTGTGGGTTGGAATATCCACCATTACATTTAAGATAATGAATAGTTCCACCACCACAAGGATCCTTCATGTTGTCCTTTTATAATCACACCACCTCCCTTCCCCCCAACCCCTATTCCTAAAGCCTAGTGGTTACTAATCTGTTCTCCAATTGGAAAATCGGGCCTCTCATAAATGTTATATAAATGAATCATATGGCATGTAACCTTTTGGGATTGGTTTTTTTTGACTCAGAATAATTCCCTGGAGATTCCTTCAAGTTATTGCATGTATCAGTAGTTCAATCCTTTTTATTGCTTAGTAATATTTCATGGCATATATGTACCACAGTTTGTTTAACCAGTCACCTGCTGAAAAACATCTGGATTGATTCCAAGTTTCAGCTATTACAAATAAAACTGCTATAAACATTTGCGTATAAGTCTTTGTATGAACATAAGTTTTCATTTTTCTGGGGCAAATGCCCAAGAGTACAATTGCTGAGTTGAATGGTAACTGTATGTTTCATTTTTTTAATAAACTGTCAAACTGCTTTCCAGAATGACTGTATCATTTACATTCTAACCATCAATGTATGTGATCCATGTTTTTACTTTCAGATCTTCTTTATTCCTTGCTTAGCCAAGATTCACTATCAGAAGGTGGATGGCTCTTTAATGGCTCTCACTCATAAAGGTTCTGGATCAAACTCTGAAAACAGGAGGAAAAATTACTGCTACTCTTTTGGATGAGAGTAGCATTTTGGCATTTATTACATCATTAACTGTATGCCAGGCACTGTGCTAAATGCTTCCTGTGTACAAATCCATTTATGATTCAAAACAGCTCTATGGATAGATTCTATTATTTTCCTCAATTTGGAAGCTGAGGCTTAGAAACAGAAGTATCTTGTTCATGGTTACACAGCTAGTTAGGTGGCAGAGCTAGGATTTGAATGTAAGGGGCTGTGCTCTCAACCACCACATTATACTGTCTCCTGAATAATAATGAAAGAAACATCCCTATGTTTCCAGAAGCAGCTGTACAGGTTATGTTGTAGTTAGGATAATGTTTTTCTTTTGAAATATAAATGTAGATTTTATCATTTCTGGGAATTAATGTGTATCATTGGAGAGGGGGGGGAGAGGGAGGGAAGGAGAGAGAGAGAGAGAGAGAGAGAGAGATTCAATAGGTATGCATTGACTTCCCCTCAAAGGCTGCACCCAGCTCCAGCTGATGTCTATTCCCATCCCCTCTATGCACACCTCGGGCAGCAGGAGAATGGTCCTCACCAGCAACTTGGAGAGGACAACAACATATCCTAGGTAGTATGGGAAGGAAATATCTCAGAGTAAATAGAAGGTCTTGGCAAACGTTTTCTCTGTTAAGCATGAACAAGAGGAAAATAAATGATATGATGATGCAAATATACTACAGCAAAAAATAATAACAATTAAAAAGGTGAACAAATAAGAAGAAGCATATAAAAGGTGAAGGACCCAGTCTGAAAGAAAATATGACTCAAAAATTAAAAAAATTTCCCTGCCAGTATTTTTGTATTATATGAAAACACAATAAGACTTCAAAGACAAAAATTAGTAAAACAGCAGAGGTAAAAGGGATAGCGCTAAGACTGTTACTTGAGGACCCAGACAACACCATAAGAGAACTAATATATGCAAAAGATAAAGATCAAATAGACTGAGAATGGAATCGCAGTGCTGATAGAGAGTGTTGTCACTGCACATTCAGAGAAAAAGGATAAAGGATTTTGACAATCAGAGAGGAAGTAACAGATGTGAAACAGAGATGGTAATGATCCTATACAAGGATAATTGGTGTCTCTGATGTAGAGAACCAGACAAATGAAAGAGAAAACAGCTATTTTTTTTTTAAAGTTTTACTTACTTATTTTGAGAAAGAGAGAGGGAGAAAGAGAGAATGAACAGGGAGGGGCAGAGAGAGAGGGAGAGAATTCCAAGCAGACTCTATGTTCAGCACTGAGCCTGACATGGGACTCTCCCATGATTGCAAGATCAGGACCTGTGCTGAGATCAAGAGTTGGATGCTTAACCAACTGAGCCACCCAGGTGCTCCAACAAGTATTTTTTAAAAGAAAAATTTCCCAAAAGTAATGAACAAGTAATTTTGCAGATGAAATAGGGAGTCCATGTTCCTGGAAAAACTGATAGATAATTATTAAAATGGATACATAGCCTGGTTAGGCCAATTACCTTTGGATTAAAAGGAAGAGTTCAAGGAATCCAGGTAGAACAAATAAGTCACCTACAAGAGAGAACAAAATTAGACTGGCCAGCCTTCTCCACAAAAATCAAGGAGGATAATGTTGATTCTTTGTCTACAAAATTCTGAAGGAAAGAAAGTGTGACTCAGGAATACCCAGATGTTTTTGTTGTTTGAGAATAAAGGCAATACACATTCTCAACCATGAGAGGCCTTAGCAGATATAGCCCTTCTTGGGAAAAACTACCAGAGATGAAATCAACCTGGATATGCCAGGGGAAAAGCACTGATATTCTCTTCAGTATTAAAAGGAGGCAGTGTATTCAGCGGGTAGTTCAGGAATTAGACCACCTGAGTTTAAATCTTGGCTCTGTCTATTCTGACTTTTGGCCTCAAACAAAGTATTTATCTCAGTTCCCTTGAAGATGATAATGTTGTTGTGGGTAGCAAATGTAATAATTCATGTACATTTCTTAGTATAGTGCCCAGCATTAGATACTATTATAAAACAATTAAAACACAATTATTAAAACATAATAGCTCCAGGGGCGCCTGGGTGCCGCAGTCAGTTAAGCGTCCGACTTCAGCCAGGTCACGATCTCGCGGTCCGTGAGTTTGAGCCCCGCATCAGGCTCTGGGCTGATGGCTCAGAGCCTGGAGCCTGTTTCTGATTCTGTGTCTCCCTCTCTCTCTGCCCCTCCCCCGTTCATGCTCTGTCTCTCTCTGTCCCAAAAATAAATAAACATTGAAAAAAAAAAAAAAACATAATAGCTCCAAAATTTTATGGCCTTTTGTAATCTTTTATAAATCTCTTACAATCAGTTTTCCTTAATTTTAGGGACTAATATTTTTGTGGTAAAGAAATTTTAAAAACACTGAATTCTGAAAAGGTGGACAACAAATTGGTAACATGGATACCTCTGGGGAAGAACACTGGATAGATGGGAGATAGAGTGAAAGGGAGAATTTTCATGACTTTTCACTAACATGCAGCTTTTGAAATTTGTGCCGCATGAATTTATTTCATTTTATTTTATTATTTATTTTATTTATTTTATTATTTATTTTATTTTATTTAGTGCTTATTCATTTTTGAGAGACAGAGCACCAGCAGGGGAGGGGCAGAGAGAGAGAAAGATACAGAATCTGAAGCAGGCTTCAGGCTCTGAGCTGTCAACACAGAGCCTGATGTGGGGCTCGAACCCACAAACCATGAGATCATGACCTGAGCCAAAGTCAGATGTTTAACTGACTGAGCCACCCAGACACCCTTATTATCTATTTTTTAAGGCAACTAAAATTAAAGAAACATTTACCTAAGTTTCCATAATTCCTTCGTTTTGATCATAGTTTCTTGTTTTTCTTTTTAAATTCAAGTAGAATTAAATTTAATAATTTATGTAAAATTAGCATGTACTATAGTCCCATTTTTGTAAAACTATTCCTAGCCAGACAGCCTTTCACCTGCATATGCAAAGAAAGGGATCTGAAGTGATATCTAATGTTAACAATGATTATTTCCTAGGTGATGAAATTTGAGGTATTTTTTTTCTTACTCATACTTTTTAGAATGCTTGAATTTTCTACTAAGTATTTATCATTTAAAAAATATCAGTGTTCCAAAGAAAGAAAAATTGCTACCAATTGTTAACTTGGTTGACAAGGAAGAACAAGGGGTTTGTCCCTACCTCATAAGGGACCGGGCTCTGAATGCCAAAGGCCACCGTGGAGGGCCCTTAATCTAGTCCCTTACTCTGGATTTAGTAACTGCATTGGCAGGGGGTTATTATGTACCACCGTGTGCCTTGCTGATTCTTTAAGTGGGAGCCTGATGCCTTGAGCTACTTTACAGCCACACTGGACTATCTGTTGTTTCCCAATATGCTTTTTGCTCCTTGTGTTCCAAACACCTACGAGAGCCTCTGCCTCACTGATCCTTAATTGCATATACCCTCCAAAGCCATGGCAGAAACTCTATCTTCCACATACCTTTTCCTAACCTGTCTCCTCGACTTCCCCCCTTGGAAGCCCCATAGCACCTTTTAACAACTATTATGGCAACGTATTAATTCAACAAATGTTTCCTGAACACACCCATGTGCCTTATATTTGTTTGTATTACATGTCTTACCCTCTGATTTAGAATAATTACCAGAGGGCAGGAAGTATGTCACACTCATTTGGTATTTCTACAGCAGCCAGCATAATACCCTTTAAAGAATAAAAGTCAAAAAATGTTTGCTGGATAATTAAAAAAAGGAGCACTATGATATGATAGAAAATATACGTATTGGTCCCAGTTTCTAGCACAGAGCTCCTAAAACCCTTATAAATTCCTAACTGAAAAAGCATGAGGAGTATCTTTTGTTGTAATCAGGTGACTCTGGGTATGTCCTAGATGGCTCCTGGATGGGGGCTGGTCACCAGAAACACCAACCCATGATTAGAAGTTTAGACTTTTCAGCCCTGCTCCACATCCTTGAGAGAGGAGAGGAGCTGGAAATTGAGCTGGTAATTGATCATGCCTACATGAGAAAACCTCTGTAAAACCCAGTAATAAGAGGTTTGGATAGCTTGCAGGTGTGGACCTGAATGGTGAAGCACCCAACAGCATGAGGACAGAGCTTCTGCAGTTGGGACGCTCCCAGACCTCACCCTATGTCTGTCTTGATCTGGAACTAGTAAACATTTAAGTGTTTCCCTGAGTTCTGTGTGACACGCTAGCAAATTAACTGAACCTGAGAGGAGGTTGTGGGACCCCCTGATTTGTGGCCAAGTCAGACAGAACTTGTGACTGGCATCTGAAATAGAATGGGAGCAGTCTTGTGGGACTGAGCCCTTAACCTGTGGAATCTGGCACTATCTCCAGGTAGACATTGTTAGAATTGAGTTAAATTGTAGAACACCTACCTGGTGTCACAGAGAATTGCTTGGTATGGGGAAAAGAACCCACACATTTGGTGACCAGAAGAGTCAGAAAGAAGTGTTCTGTGTGAGTAGTAAAGGAGACAAAACTGAGTCTTTCCTAGAACAAGCACTCAGTAAGTATTGCTGATTGCTTCGTCCTTATACATTTTTTTGAAGTTTGGAAGTCTTTTAGCTTTAAAACGCATGTGTTTTACATTCCTTCAAAATTGAGTTTTTTTAAACAGCAAATATGTTCCCTTTCTCTAAAAGCACTGGCATGGATCAAAATCCTTGGAAAGAGGTAAGGTCCAAAGAGCTAAATAATAGATTAGTGATTTTTATTTCCATCTGTTTTGCCCTAAGGAGGTACATCCACAATCCTGAAAACTGACATAGAGACGACAACTTTTCTCTAGCCCCTGGGTCCCTAATGTCCAACATTTGCTCAGAGATAGCTTTCCAGAACAAGTTCACATTACTCAGGGTTTTCATTCCTTAACTGGCTCTTTAATTACAAAAGGCTAATTTCTCAAAAATAAATAAAGCTAATTTGGTACATACAATTGTGTGCCAATGATGAGATAATGTGAATAGAATTTGAAATAAAGGCACAATAAATAAAAAACAATGCATAGAATTAAAGGAAAACTTTTATGAGATAATGAAGATTATATATGGAAACTATTTGCCTTTGTTCTAGCTAAGGCTGGCTTTCCACAACAGGGTTTGTTGAAAAATCGATTTCCCCTTTTTCCTCCAGTGAACAAAAAATAATGTGCTGCCACCTACTGACACCTGAATGAAAGTGTAGCTCAGAACACAGAAAAGTAATTTTTAAAAAACTGTCAAACCAAAACTTCAGGATAGGTGTTTACATTATTTTAAACACAGTAACTGAAACCTGCAATACTCTTAACTCTAGGGGGGATAAGCATCATGCAGACTGGTTAAACTGAAAAAGAAAATCAATGGATGTGTTGTGAATGACCACACAAATTAAAGGTTAGAAAGTTTAGTTCCACACTTGAGTGGAGTATTGAAACAACAGTTGAATCATTCTGTTAACAAGAAAAAGGGACAAGGGAACATAAACATTTCTATACTAAGATAAACTAGTGGTCCAGTCAGTCTAACAGAGGTCCAGTCATGTCACAGAGGAATTTTGTGCAGGGAGGTTATGGTCATTGGTGAGGACAGGGTAGGCTATTACTCACAGGGAGAGGGATCTGTTCCTAAATAACTCTACTTCCCCCTTAATGACCCTTTACATATCTATCCAATGAACCTACACCCTTTTTGAAAGCATGCTTCCAGTTGGTCCTCTCTTTGGGTGAGCAAAGTTTCACAATCAACACAGAATGAATGAATGATGTAAACAGAGGAGAGCAAGGACCTGAAATTTTATCTTCATCAATATATGTCTGGCTCTTTGTGAAGTCCCTACCACATGGTAGGTACTTTATCAATATTAGTTGAATGAACAAATAAGTAGAGCCTCTATTGCTCTTAAATTGTCTGTGTTTGAGCTCCAAGGAGTGCATCAGAATCCAAATGATCCTATTTATATTTTGCTTTGGTTATTTGTATATTCCTGGTGAAAAAAATTAGCTTGGGCCTGAATCACTAAGATAGCTCCTCAATTTTCCACTTCAGTCAACATTATTTATCAATTAAGTTTTTAGTAAATTGTAAACTGAAGTATAAAACTTGGCTCAGTGCTGAAGGTTAACTTTCAATGTGTCACCCAAGAATGACAAAATCTAGGAAGAAAGTTGAAAAGGAGCCTATGTATAATTAGGGGGATTAGAAAGAGCTTTGAAAACAATTTGCTGAGACTTCATGATTAAAAGAAAATTATTTAGTTTGGTGAGGCACTTTCTCTTTTTTAATCCACTAAAACTAGACTCAGATAGCCAAAGCCAGGAGGGGGCCAAGCAATTTTATATTAAATTCATCCCCCAGTAATCACCTGTTTACATTGGCCAGAAGCCCATTATGGTCTAGATGTCTATTCTATTCAGGGTAGTTTTAAAGTGTCCATTGATTAAGAAGATAAATATATAGACACAGGCACAGAATATAACACCCTGAGGCATCACAGTTTTTTTCTGGGATCTTTGTATCAAAACATCCAACTTAATGCATTTCACAATGCATGAGTAAGAAAAGAGCTCCTGCCTTAGAAGAGAATGGGATTTAATTAGCAACAATAAAGTCAACAAGTGATTATAATACTTGAAGCTTAAGATTCAAAGGAGTCTAAGATCACATCTGGTTGGAGGGTTTGTGAATGACATCATGAAGGAAGTACAATTTGAATAGGTCTTTAAGGATAAGAAGAATTTTGTAGTTTGGGATTTGGGTAGGAAGAAAATTCACAAACAACATTTAGGAGACACCAAATATATCTGTGAACAGGATGTGTTCAATTAGTCTGCTAATAGCCTAGTTTTCACTGCTAAAAAGTGGCAACTAAGTTGGTACAGCAACATAAGGCACAGGCTCTGGAATCAGGTGCCTGGAATTAAGTCCTGGCCTCCTTGTTTGCTGTGTGACCTTAAGCAAGTTACTTAGCATCCCTGTTCCTCAACCCCCTTTTTTTGTAAAATGACACAATAGAAGGGCCTACCTCATAGAACTGTTTTCAATTTTAAATAAAGAATCCATGTGCTGCAGTCTGTGCCTAGAATATAGTAAATGTTCAATAAATATTGCTTACTGTATTTGGTGAGTTTGTACTTGATTTATGAAGCAACGGGAAGCTATCAAAGGTTTCTGAGCAGCAGAGCTATATGTCTGAAGCTGAACCTTTAGAGTGATTAATTTCTCAATGAGACTTAAGAGGAATTAAAGGAAGTTGAAGAGGCCACAATTAAGGATACCAGATGAAGAATTTTACAATTGTCCAGAGCAGGAGTGACAATCAGAATTATAGGTAAGGGGGTGGAAGATAGAAGGAGGAGAAGATAAAGAAAGGACAATTTTGAAAAACTTTGAGAAAAGAATTCATAGGACTGCATGTGAAGCATAAGGGATGGGGAGGAGGCAAGGCAACTCTAAGCTTTTGAACTTGGGTACAAAAAAAGCATTAGTGAGGAAAAACAGAGATATGAGGAAACAGTGCTTCAGAGGAAAGTCACCCAGGTGGAGATCCCAATAGACAGTCACAACTTTAAATATGCACCTTAGAAGAAAAGTCAAACTTATATTAAGCATCTCCAATTTAAGAGGTGAAAGTGAAGCATTGGATGGAGATAAAATCACTGGGGATGTGAAGGTTGAATAATCTGACTCAGAATTCCTTGTTCTTCCTGTGGATATTACATGAATTCATATCTATCAACAGAAAGAGAAAGGGGCTTGTGTATTTTTAGAAGTGAGGTTCAGGAGCACCTGGGTGGCTCAGTTGGTTAAGGCTCTGACTTCGGCTCAGCTCATGAACTCACAGTTGGTGAGTTCGAGCCCTATGTTGGGCTCTGTGTTGACAGCTCAGAGCCTGGAGCCTGCTTTGGATTCTGTATCTCCTTCTCTCCCTGTCCCCTCTGCCTTTTATGCTCTGTCTCTCAAAAATAAATAAACATTGGGACCTCATCAAAATAAAAAGCTTCTGCACAGGGAAGAAAACAATCAGCAAAACTAAAAGGCAACTGACAGAATAGGAGAAGAAATTTGCAAACAACATATCAGATAAAGGGTTAGTATCCAAAATCTACAAAGAATTTATCAAATTCAACACCCAAAAAACAAATAATCCAGTGAAGAAATGGGCAGAAGACATGAATAGACACTTCTCCAAAGAAGACATCCAGATGGCCAACCAACACATGAGAAAATGCTCAACATCACTCATCACCAGGGAAATACAAATCAAAACCACAATGAGATACCACCTTACACCTGTCATAATGGGTAACATGAACAACTCAGGCAACAGATGTTGGCAAGGATGCAGAGAAAGAGGATCTCTTTTGCATTGTTGGTGGGAAGGCAAGCTGGTGTAGCCACTCTGGAAAACAGTATGGAGGTTCCGCAAAAAACTAAAAATAGAACTACCCTACGACCCAGCAATTGCACTACTAGGTATTTATCCAAGGGATACAGGTATGCTGTTTCAAAGGGACACATGGACCCCAATGTTTATAGCAGCACTATTGACAATAGCCAAAGTATGGAAAGAGCCCAAATGTCTATCGATGGATGAATGGATAAAGAAGATGTGGTATATATCTATACGATGGAGTATTACTCAGCAATCAAAAAGAATGAAATCTTGCCATTTGCAACTACATGGATGGAACCAGAGGCTATTATGCTAAGTGAAATTAGTCAGAGAAAGATAAATATCATATGACTTCACTCATAAGAGGACTTTACGAGACAAAACAGATGAACATAAGGGAAGGGAAACAAAAATAATATAAAAACAGGGAGGGGGACAAAACAGAAGAGACTCATAAATATGGAGAACAAACTGAGGGTTACTGGGAGGGGTGTGGGAGGAGTGATGGACTAAATGGGTAAGGGGCATAAAGGAATCTACTCTTGAGGTCATTGTTGTACTATATGCTAACTAATTTGGATGTAAATTAAAAAAAATAAAATTAAGTTAAAAAAATAAATTAAATAAACATTAAAAACTTCTTTAAAATAAATAAATAAAAGTGAGGTTCAATTCCTGAATTTTCCATCTGATTCATTCCAGGAATCAGCTTCCTCACCTAGAAAATAAAAACAATGCTAATACTTTCCTCAAGAGTATGATGAGGTCCTGGTCTTCTTCTGTCAAGTTCAACACAATCATCCTCAGGTATGAGATGAAATTTCTCTTCCTAAAGGTCCCTAATGCCCTGGGCTTGTTCCTAAATACTTCTATGGCCACAGTCTCTTTCTTTTCTTCACCAGTGAACACTAGAACTCATCTCTCCCAAATCTTCCAAGTCTTGGTCAAATTCTACAGGCTGCTATACCAACCACTCCTAACCAATTACTGGACCTCTTCTGCCTCACTGCTTCCACTCCCACACAAATTCCGATGCTTCCACCAAACTACAAAAGATTATTCTTTTAACTTCCTCATTCTCTCCTTTCTCATGGTTTTTTCTTTCCTTTTCCATTTCCTTTTTCCATTTTCATTTTATTGTGAAAAGTCTAATCCCATAGTCATATCTAATCTTAGGTTATCAGCCTCATAATTATAGTTGTCTGTCAGTTAACTTTCACATCAGTTCAAAGTCAGCATTCTCTACACACTTAAATTCATCGTACATACACTCACACATACATGTAACAAAGTTATCTTGTCCATACGAAAAAATAACTATTGATCTCAGAACAAATTTTCTCTACTCTTTGACCATGAGAAGAGGAGATCTAAAGATACCAATGTGAGTCGATTTGTCCACTGATCCATTCTCCCCTTCCCTCATCTTATCCAAAAAATTCTAAGCAAGTAGTTTTGAATCTGCTTAATTTCATCTTGAGTAGGTCCCAGGACCTCCATAAATGATATTGTTTCTACTTACAAGACAGCTCAACAAGGCACCTTCAAATTTATTGCAAATTGCTGCAGACTTGGGGTATCTTTCAGTTTCCAGGAAAGCCAGAATGCTCCTTTCTGTATTCTCTCAGTATGGTGACCTATAATTTCAGAATACTCTGCAGGCTGTATTTTGGTTCCCTCCCATTCATTAGTCTGACAAATGTCTGCTATCACCTGAAGCATTTACATTCCAAGACTAAAATCAGTCTTCTACTCAGCATCTCTTTGTTCTCTAGAAAGCATCTGGGTCCTGCCAATAGATTTTCAAGTAAAAGCACACATTATAGTATATCTAGTACAGTGGGGCCTGGATTCTCACTCCAGACTTCAACACCGGCATCAAGTATAGCCTGGATATGTATCTTGCATCATAAGATAATCAATAGCATGTGTTATTAGGTGCCAGTTATGGACTCTGCACTACTTTATGTGATGTGGGAGATTCAAAGTAGAAATAATGCCTGCTTCTGTTTTGAATATGATTATATTCAGCCCCTTATGTAGGTCCTTGGCACATAGGAGATAATAAAAATATCAACTGAATGAGTGAATAGGAGTGCTGAAAAAACTAACACGTGAGAAGCTATAGATAATGATGCAAGTTAATTCACAGTTAATGACTCCCTTAGGTGGTGGTGCAGCTATAAGGGATACGGTAATTCAAAGAAAAAAGAAATTAATATGGACTGAAGCCATTATGGTGTGGCATGCACACACCATTTCAGGTTAAGTGCTATTGGCAGAAGGACTAGAAAGACAGCCTGCATTTCAAGTGAAAAAAAAAAAGATCATAAGTGAAGGCCGAAAGGTAAAGTATTGAGTCAGTGAAAAAACTGGCTAACTAGACCATGGAGATATGAAGTACAGTCAAAAACAAGGTTAGATAATAATGGGACCAGATAATAAAAGCCGTTAAAACACAGAGGAACCATCAGTAGATCAAGTGCCAAAATTTGTTTTATAGTTTGTTGTTTATAATTCAGAATATTTTTTTCCTATAAAACAAGGACACAAATCATGATCTAACTCATGAGTAGCCCTATATATACGCTCTTGTCTTCATGAGATGTCTAGATTAGCCGGATCCATAATTATCAAGCATGTCTGTTCTTTCTTGGAAAATTTGTTTTCATCCTTTCACAACATTGAAATAAGTTCAGCTAAGCTCCAGAAACAACTCAGCAAGTCTTGCAAACAGACTTTAGTCAGCTCACCTTCCTTCAGTCCTCAGTAACCATTTCAAACATCAGCAGTCTCCTTACGATCCTTGCCACCTTGCTTGGTAGCAAATGACTTGAACTGTCACTTTTTGATCAAATAAAAAGCATCAGTGAACTTCTTCAATGTCTCAGCATGGCCTCAAAAGTGTATCTATTGCTCTTCTTTTTTGTTATTTTTATGTTTTATTGTAAATTTAAAATTTATTCTTATGTTTTGTATTTTTATATATTATGTATCTTCTTTTTTATTATTTTATATATTTTTTTATTATTTCTCTTCCCATACCTTCTCTCCTTGACTTTTCCCTCCCTGACCCTCCCCTTACTTCCTTTCCCTTCCTTCTCTTATCAGTCTATTCACCCTTCCATCTTGAGCTCCTCCCCATCCATAGCTCCAACTAGAAATATATCAGTACCTCCTAAAATCTGTATCACCAGGTAATTTTTTTTTTTTTTTTTTACCAAGCTCCGGGTTCCTCTTTACAGCTACACATAAGAAATTTCACTTGTATATACCATAGAGACTTCAAACTCAACTTGTCTAAAAGGTAATTTTCCATCTCAGGGAGCATAATGGCCCCTCAAAGATGTCTACATCCTAAACCCCAGAACCTGTGAATATGTTAGGCTACATGGTAAAGGGGAATTAAGGCTGCTAATCAACTGAACTTAAACTAGAGACACTATCCTGAATTATCCAGGTGGATCCAATTCAATCACAAGGGTTCTTCCTCCTCCTCCTCTTCTTCTTCCTTCTTCTTTTTCTTCTTTCTTCTTCTTCTTCCTCTTCTTTCTTCTTCTTCTTCCTCTTCCTCTTCTTCTTCCTCTTCTTTTTTTTTTTTTTAATAATCTCTATGCCCAACGTGGGGTTTGAACTCACAATCCTGAGGTCAAGAGTCTTACACCCTACCAACAGAGCCAGCCAAGCACCTCCACAAGGGTTCTTAAAGGTAGAAAAGAGAGGCAGAAGAAGGGAGTTACAGGGAGATTAACTAGGGAAGAATGGTCAGAGACATACAATGTTACTGGCTTTGAGGATGTAGGTAGGGGAGTCAGATATGAACCAAGGAATGTGGGCAGCCTTTACAAAATGGAAAAGGCAAGGAAATGGAGTCTTAGAGCCTACAAAAAGAAATACAGTCCTGCTGACATCTTGATTTTAGCTTAGTAAGACCCATGTCAGATTTCTAACCAACAGAACTGTAAAACAATAAATTCATGTTGCTTTAAGCCATTAAGTCTATGGTAATAAGTCACAGTGGCAATAGAGAATTAACACATCATTTCTACCCCAAATCCCTGCCCTCATGTATTTTGTTTGTTTTGGAGAGTAACACTTTGATTGGTCATATTAATTTTTTCCCATCAGAAGATTTTAGCTTCTATAAGTTCATAGAATGTCAAAATAAACTATCTTTATGTTGTTAAATTTTCAAGATAAAAATATGAAAATATAATTCTTAAATTTAAAGAGGAGGGGTAGAGAAACTTGGTAATATTTCTTCAGAACATTCAAGGTCTAACACTTTCACATATCTTCTCTAATAAAATTTTATGCAAACCAATTTGTTTTTTACTTAATTTAATACAGTAATGGGAATGGTAACATTCTTTTTATTAATAAGCTAATAGATTTGTAACACAAAGAGTATAAATATTGTTTTCCCCTGTGTTTTGAAGTATGCTAGATGAAATTGAGACCTTTAATAATATGTTGCCTGAACTGCTGCTTATCTAAAAATCTATTTCTTAACTGATTCCTTATCACTTTTGAGTGTACTGTTCTCTTTAACTATTTTTCTGAGAAAATAGTTTATGTTTCCTTGCTTAAGAGACATCTTTGTTTTGGTGGTTACAGTGTTGAGTGGATACTCATTCTGTTCATCTTCACATTTGGATTTTTTACTTCTACCTACTAGTATTTTTGAGAAAAACAAAGAAGTGGGGTTGTGGTCAAATGGTAGACCAAGAAGACATAGAGAATTCTTTCTATAGACATTTAGAACACAAAAACAAATAAAAGTAAATGTGTATCTGAGCTTGCAGAAAAGGAATAAATTCCAGGTGCAGAAATGAAGCAGGAACTGAAAACTGGGACAGTGGTTACATAAGCAGATGCTGCAATGCTCTGGGGAGTGTTTACTAATTTCCATAATCCTCTTTGTTGTAACATCTCAAGAAGCAATAGAAGATGAATTCTTCAGGCCCATGGGAGGTGGGGTTGGAATTAAAATCCCTGCATAAAAAAACAGGAATCTCAAAAGGCCACCCCTCAGTGAAACTGCACTCTAGACAAGCAGGAAGCAGGCAAGGAAGCCATTCTCTCTGGGTAGGAAAGCATGTCTCTGAGAAATCAAACCCCTGGTTCTATGCCTTGCACAAACCCAGGACTGAAATTGCACAACACTGATGGTAAAGGAACTCCTGTGCCAAGAAATTCACACTAAAACTGTCCCATGCAAGTGCTTCCCTGTTTGTGGAGCACACACAGCTAGTGTGGAGGGGCACTCTATCAACACACATCACATGTGTTTATCAAAAAACAAACAAATCCACAATAAAATATAACCAAACAGAAACAACCTGCCACTAGTGAGTGCCAAAAGACACACAAAAAAGACACAGCCCAAGGACTTGAGATGAAAAAGCAGTCAGAAAAAGACTATAAGACTATAAAGCCAGTAAGTTTGAAATTATTAGAATCATATATTATCAAAATACTAAGAAAATAATATTCCAATATAAAATTTGAAATTTTATAAGGCATTAAATAGAACTTTTAGAAAGAAAAAAATTCATAGTCCTTGAGAACTAGTAAAACATGGCACATTTAACACAGGCATTTATGACTACTCCTTGAAACCCCAACAAAATGAAAGTGAAGAAATAAAAAAGGCTTAAACATGTAAGGACAATAGGAGAAAAGATAACAAGTGCCAACAGAAAGTTTACAAGCTGGAACTCAGATCTACAAGTGACAACTGGATTGGTTATTGGGTTGGAGACAACATAAATCCAAATCTCTGGTGTTGGTGGTAAGAGGGAGACTGGTGGAGAGGAAGAGAAGCTACAAAGAAGCAAGGTAATTCAAGCCATTGGACCCCGGGAAGTCTCAGAATTGAGGGCACCAGGGGTACTAAAAGGGTCTGAAGGAACAAGGACTGGTTGGAAGGCTTTAAAAGGTAGGATTCAATCCCCCAAATACTCTTCTAACACCCAAGTAGCCAAACAACTACCTTTAACCCATTAGGCAGAAGAGTGAAAATTAAACCAGAAACGTTCTGGGCTAGGGGATACCAGACTTGCTGAAGGCACATACTGAAAAAAGGAGAATTAAAAGAAAGTTTACATGCTGGGCAGTGAGACATCCCTTCCCTCTATTACCCACCCCTCACTTCAGTTCCCAGAATGCTGGCAACCAAGTTTATGCACACACTGAAAACAAAGAGAAAACCTTAAAAAAATAACCAAAAAATACAGGACAAGGGATAAAAATTAGGCACACAATCAGATTTCTGCTAGTCAGAAAATTCCAGACTGATTGGTTCAAAAATTCTGCTCCTGGGAGGGGCTCTTGGGTGGCTCAGCTGGTTAAGCATCTGACTTTGGCTCAGGTCATGATCTCAAGGTTGGTGGGTTCAAGCCCCATGTTGGGCTCTGTGCTGACAGCTCAGAGCCTGGAACCTGCTTGGGATTCTGTGTCTCCCTCTCTCTCTCTACCCCTCCCCAGCTCATGCTCTGTCTTTCCCTCTCTCTCTCTTTCAAAAATAAATAAACATTAAAAAAATTTTTTTAATTAAAAAAAAATTTCTATTCCTGGGAGAGGGTAAAACTGCATTTAGGTTAAGTGTTAAGTCTTGGTGGGGCTTAGCAAAAGTGACCCTGTTTTGAGATTATTGTTTCTTTTTAATAATCTGAAACTAATAATAATGTCAATTATACCTTAAAAATTCTTTTTAAAAAACCATAAAGTGGACATTAAGGCAAAACCATTAACAGGAAAATCATCAATAAACATACAAAAAGTTCTTAACCCCACTAGCAATCAGGGGAATTCTTATTAAAACAATGATTAGATATCATTTCGCACTAGCCTGGCAGAGATTGATGTCTGATAACAAGGGTTGGAGAGGATATAAGAAATGGAAGCTATTTTTTCTTTTTTAATGTTTATTTATCTTTGAGAGAGAGTGTGTGAGTGAGCATGGGGGAGGGACGCGCAGAGAGACAGGGAGACAGAGAATCCCAAGCAAGCTCTGCACTGTCAGTGCACCCAGGTACCCCATGGAAGCTCTTATAACACATTGTTTGGCAGAAGTACACTAGGCCAACCACTTGGGAGGACAATTTGGCAATAGCTAATAAAGCTGAAGATAAAAACTCTTTTAATCATATGCCCCTAGAGCAATTCTGTCCATTAGAAATATAAATGTAAACCATGTATATAACTTTAAGTTTTCTAGTAGCCACATTAAAAGAGTAAACAGAAACAAGGGAAATTAATTTTAATATTTTTATTTAACTCAATGTATTCAAAACATTATCATCTCAATATATAATCAATATTAAAAAGTATTGAAGCATTTTATGTATTTTTGTACTAAATCTTCAAAATCTTGTATGTACTTTATAATTAGATCACATTCAACTTGAATTTCCAGTGTCCAATCGCCACATGTAGCAAATGGCTCCATACTGGACAGAATAGTCCTACAGAAATTCTTACACTTGTATCCAAGGGAAAGTAGGTATGAAGAGTTTGCAGCAACATTTTTTTTTTTTTAAATAAAAGAAAGTGTGGGGCGCCTGGGTGGCGCAGTCGGTTAAGCGTCCGACTTCAGCCAGGTCACGATCTCCCGGTCCATGAGTTCGAGCCCCGCGTCGGGCTCTGGGCTGATGGCTCAGAGCCTGGAGCCTGCTTCCGATTCTGTGTCTCCCTCTCTCTCTGCCCCTCCCCCGTTCATGCTCTGTCTCTCTCTGTCCCAAAAATAAATAAACGTTGAAAAAAAAAAAAAAAAAGAAAGTGTGTGTGTGTGTGTGTGTGTGTGTGTGTGTGTGTGTGTGTGAAATTGATAAATAAATGATAGTTTATACATACAAAATAATTCTATTCATGGGGCGCCTGGGTGGCGCAGTCGGTTAAGCGTCCGACTTCAGCCAGGTCACCATCTCGCGGTCCGTGAGTTCGAGCCCCGCGTCAGGCTCTGGGCTGATGGCTCAGAGCCTGGAGCCTGTTTCCGATTCTGTGTCTCCCTCTCTCTCTGCCCCTCCCCCGTTCATGCTCTGTCTCTCTCTGTCCCAAAAATAAACGTTGAAAAAAAAAATTTAATATCAAAATAATTCTATTCAATAGTTTAAATGAACCACAGCTACATTTACAAATATGTATACATCTCAAAAACATAATGATTAGTAAAAAGAGAAAGTTGCAAATAGACTTGAGCTATAAATCATCATATATGTGCAAATTCAAAACACATAAAACTCCAGCATATATTGTTTATTGTATCAATGCATGGGATTGAGATACAACAGCTTTAAGAAAATGATTACCTTTGGGAAAGGAGTGATGTGATAGGGCAATAGGACTTGCACTTTAACAGTAATGTTATCTTTCTTTAGGAGAAAGATATAAAGACAATTAAAGGGAAAATGCTTACATCTATTAAATCTCAGCAGTGGGTCCATTTTTTAGTGGACTAAAAATGAGCGTGAATTCTTCAACACTCTTCCCTTCAATGGCTGGGGGTCTCTGTCCCTTCCTCTTGACTCTGGGTGACCTCTGTGATTACTTTAACAATTAAAATATGAAGAACATAACACTGTATCTGTTTTCAAGCCAATGTTGTAAGAGACTGAGTTTCCACTTTTGTCTCTTGGGATGTTCCCTTTGGGGAAAAACCAGAAGCGTGACTACTCTAAGATCACCATACTGTGAGGAAACCCAAGCTAGTCATGTGGAGATGATGTGCACGGAGTGAGAAAAAGAGGTCCCCTACTGTTCCCAACTATCCTAGCCTAGGCACCAAGCTAATAGTGAAGAAACTATCTTGGACACAACAGGCCCAGAAGATGTAATGTGAGAATAAGTGAGAAACCCAGATGAAAGATGTAATTGAGGTCCCAGACATTTAGCCCCACCTAAACTGTTCCAGCTTTCAAAAGACACCATTACAGAAGCCGAAGCACTTTCAAACAAGCGATCCCCTCTTTGCTCAGCCAGAATTCTTCCTGATCCATCATATCATGAGCACAGTTACTATTTTAAGTCTCTCTATCTTTGGAGATGGTTTGTTGAGTAGCAACAGATGACCAATCAGCACACGAATTATGATATTATTTTCTGTACTTCATATTTAAAATAACTTATACTTAAATTTCTTTAAAAAGTTTTTTTTAAGTAGAGAAACACACCAGATTTTCTAAAGAATAAGAAATAAATCAGAGGGCCAGAACTGACTGAGCCAAAAACACAGCAATCGGTTGTCTTGCCAAAATTAAATGAATTATTTAAACACTGGATTTCCTTTTTCTCTGTAGACATAGCTTCATTTTTTTTTTTAATTTTCTGTAGTTTCAGTTGTGTTATTAAAATACACAAGTATTGGTTCTTGCTAAAGTTTTAGAAACTCCACTGGGGAAGCAGCCAGAGCTCCAATTAACATTAATTTCTTCCACAAGTTTCTTTCAAAACTAACATTGCTAATCCTCCACCATCTATCTGGCCCAGATACTTAAGAACTATCTTAGATTCTTCACTTTCCTTTACCCTTTAAGTACAGTTGATTCCAATTATTTGCAGATTCTGTATTTGCAAATTTGCCTACTTGCTAAAATTTATTTGTAACCTCCCAAATTAATATTTGTGGCACTGTTGTGGTCATTTGTGAACATGTGCTGAGCAGTAAAAAATCTGAGTCATCCCATGAGCACATTCCCAGCTGAGGTCAAATAAGGTGACACTCTGCCTTCTTATTTCAGTTCTCATACTATAAACAAGTGTCTTTTTTACAGTCTATTTAGTGCCATATTTTTTCTATTTTTCCTTTTTGCTGGTGATATCACTATTTAATATGGTTCACAAACATAGTGCTGAAGTGCTGTCTCATGCTCCTACCACAAGGCTGTGATGTGACTTTTAGAGAAAAATACATGTTTTAGATAAGCTTTATTCAGGTATGAGCTATAGTGCTTTTGGCCATGAGTCCAAATGCTGATGAGTCAATAGTGTATATTAAATAAGAGAAACACACATAAAACAAGGTTATTTCTCGATCCGTTGATGAAAATGTTGTGGTCCGAGTCTTACAGAAACTTAACCCTGTATCCCTTAGGAACAATGGTTCAGTATTTGCTCATTGACTGTTCATGGTGACTTTATAAAATATAAACTTCTGTAAATAACAAGAATTGACTGTAACTTACTATCAAGGCTCAGAGGGCTATGGCAGGGTGATTGTAAAACATAGAGCTTTCTGGAGATTTGGAGCAATTAATATTTGCATATTGAAGTTACAGGAACACATCTAAACTGCACTCATGAGAAAGGGCAGCTGGCATCACATTCTTGCCCACTAGACTGTAAACATCACAAAGACAGACAACAGATCTTTTGAATTATTATTAAATAATAAATGTCTGACAATAAATATCTGATTCAATAATTTGTTTATTCATTTAAAAAATATTAATTGAGCCTCTGCTATGTGTCAGACTTTATGCTAGACAATGTATACATAAAGCAGTAATAAAATAGGCAACTTTCTTGTCCTCAAAAAGCTTACATTCTGGTGGTTGAAGACAAACAATAAACAACACTGAGAAACATAATATGTCATGTAAATAAATGAAGAAACATAAAAAAGCATGAACAGAATAGGAAGTATGGGTTTGGGGAAGGTTGCTGTTTTCCATAACTTGGTCAAAAGGCCTTTCTTATAAGAAAATTTTTGAATAAGGAACCTAAAGGAAGTGAGGGAGGTGGTCCATCTGGATCTCTGGGAGACGTGCAAAGAGCTTGAGCCAGGACAAAACCTGGCATATTTGTGGAGCAAATGCTAAGGAGGATGGCTTTCCATAGTGCCACACTTAAAAAAAAAAAGAGCCTCTCAAAATAAGATGGAAAGTGTATGGCTGGTTCTGTAAAGATACTGAATATTCCTACTTATACTCTTTTGGTAAGCAAGTCAAATAGTAATATTAAATAAAGATAGTATTTATTATCAAGCAGAATTACTCATCATATGAGATGGGTCATCCCTTCTGGGAAGGCAGAAAGGGAGAAACATGATTTGACTGATATGGAAGAAAAATAGAAATATTTTTTCTCATATTATAAGCCTGAATAATACACAAAATATAATCCCTGGAGGATATTAACTACATAAATCCTTGGATTGCGAGTAACTTGTTCTGTAAGTGTTCAAAAGATAAGCACACATTTCTACTAAATTTTAACTTGATAAATGAGCGATGTCTTGCAATACGAGTAGTAAGTACGTGAAGCTGAACATCACATGATCACAACTGAGCCAATGGTTCTTCTCTCTCTCTCTCTCTTTCTCACTGTGTGATTGTGGGTGATCATCTCCCATGCTCAGATGCTGGGTCTCAGACCAAGGTGTTTGGCAGAAATCAGTGATTTTTCAGAACATTGGAAGGTGCCCACACTGACACTAGTGTATTTTTGGTCACTTCAAAGCACGTATGGACAGCCCTTTACTTTTCCATACAAGAGTAAGATTAGGAATGCTTTGCTTCACTCTAGGTCAGGCTGCCTGCAGATTTAAACCCTTTCCTCTGCTGCCTTGTTGCCAGTTACATCAAATACAGTGTATGACAAGAGTTTATTAATACTTTACTGTAGTCAACATCCATGCGAGCATATATAATGGCCCCCATGCAGAAAAAGATTCCACTGAGCCAATAGATAGCAGTGATTCTTAGTGATAGTGAAAGTTGTCCTACACAAGAATCTTCCTCTCTCTTGTCTCTCTCACACTAGCCAGGAAGGTTTTCAAAGGTAAGTGCATATGAATTCATTTATTTTTCTTTATATTTTGTATTTTCTTTACTATTTTATATTATATTACAATATTATAATCATTTTTTATATGAATATTTTTGGGTTGTGGACTGAATCATCTGAGTTCCCACTGTTTCTTACAGGGAAATTCACTTTGATATACAAGTGCTTTGGATTACAAGCCTGTTTCTGGAACGAATTATGCTTGCAAACCAAGGTTTCACTGTGCAAGCCAAATATATACTTTTAAACTATGACACCTGAGTCTGAGCAAGAGGGTGCAACTGCTGTTTTTTTCATAACTTGGTTTCTCAGGAAAGCAAAAATCAAAAAGAAACGATACAAGGAAAAACAAAGCAAATTATAAGCTAACCTTCTGTAATGTTTCAGTTTTATTAGATATACATAGCTTTAAGAAAGAAGATATTTCTAGAAGTTCCTACAGATAATATTTATGCATTGTCTTACCGTTTCTTATGTCAATTGATCAACAAATAATGTAACTAAGTAATTATAAACCTGGCCATTAGAGACTATGAGGTTATATTTCAAAGTTATTCACCTTTGTGATGAACAAATAAAATTTCATTTATTGTTACAACTTACATCATCATCAAAAATTCTTTTTTTTTTTTTTAATTTTTTTTTTCAACGTTTATTTATTTCTGGGACAGAGAGAGACAGAGCATGAACGGGGGAGGGACAGAGAGAGAGGGAGACACAGAATCGGAAACAGGCTCCAGGCCCTGAGCCATCAGCCCAGAGCCCGACGCGGGGCTCGAACTCACGGACCGCGAGATCGTGACCTGGCTGAAGTCGGACGCTTAACCGACTGCACCACCCAGGCGCCCCTCATCATCAAAAATTCTACAGTTAGATACAAAATGTTAAAATCTCCATTGAAATAAAAAACAGGGAGGCCATAGTATATTTGTGTAGCTGTCATCTAATCACTGATAAAGCTGTCCACCCTTCTTTGTTTCCCTGGGTCTTTATACATCTCAAAAGAGTAACCCCCTAGAGGCCTTCACTTCTGATACATAAGGGAAGGAAAACATTAGCAGAGGGACACTGAATTTTGGGAAAGACTGCACCCAGTCATCAGTGCAGCTAGCAAGAATATTCCATTAAAGCCCATTACTTCTCTGCATATAAACTGTGGGGTAGACTCACAAACATTTAATTACAGCTTCGTAGAAATTATGTATTCATATTAGTAAACGAAATTGGATTTCAAGCCTCAAGCTAGTAAGTAGTTAACAGAATTTGGGTCTCAGTACCATAAAAATCTACCTAGAAATTCCACCCAAAGCTTTAGGGTGGAACCACATACACCAGATTGATTGCCTATCAGCCAAAGGCCAACAGAAATCCATTGGCACTCCATTGCCCTTCTAAAAACACTGTTTATGAGGGAGTGAGTCAACATGGTGGAAAAGTAGGGGGACCCGAAGTTCCCTTGTCCCTCGAACACAGCAATATTGAGGCCAGAAAACTTGGAATTCCAGGAATCCAGGCTGCACAGTGACAGAAACATCTCTAGGGGCCCACGGGGACAACTTGGCAGGCCATAGGTTTGTGACTGAATTGGGAGAGATAAAACAGATGGCATAGGCACAGAGGGGAGGGATCCCCTTCTGTGGAGAAATAAAAGGAAGAGAGAGGCTGCAGGATGTCCACTCTCACCACTGTTATTCAGCATAGTATTGGAAGTCTTAGCCTCAGCAATCAGACAACACAAAGGATTAAAAGGCATCCAAATTGGCCAGAAGGAAGTCAAACTTTCACTCTTCATAGATGACATGATACTCTATGTGGAGAACCCAAAAGATTCCACCAAAAAACTACCAGAACTGATCCATAAACTCAGCAAAGTTGCAGGATATAAAGTCAATGCGCAGAAATCAATTGCATTCCTATACACCAATTATGAAGCAACAGAAAGAGAAATCAAGAAATTGATCCCATATACAATTGCACAAAAAAACCATAAAATATCTAGGAATAAACCTAACCAAAGAGGTAAAAGATCTGTATGCTGAAAACTATAGAAAACTTATGAAATAAATTGAAGAAGACACAAAGAAATGGAAAAAGATTCCATGCTCCTGGATTAGAAGAACAAACATTGTTGAAATGCCGATACTACCCAAAGCAATCTACATATTCAATGCAATCTCAATCAAAATCGCACTGGCATTCTTCACAGAGCTAGAACAAGCAATCCTAAAATTTGTATGGAACCAGAAAAGACCCTGAATAGTCAAAGTAATGTTGAAAAAGAAAACCAAAGTGGGAGGCATCACAATCCTGGACTTTAGCCTCTACTACAAAGCTGTAATCATCAAGATAGAATGGTATTGGCACAAAACAGACACATAGATCAATGGAATAGAATAGAGAACCCAGAATTTGACCCACAAATGTATGGCCAACTAATCTTTGACAAAGCAGGAACGAGTATCCAATGGAAAAAAGACAGTCTCTTTAGCCAATGGTGCTGGAAAAACTGGACAGCAACATGCAGAAAAATGAACCTGGACCACTTTATTACACCATACACAAAAATAAACTCAAAATGGATGAAAGACATAAATGTAAGATAGGAAGCATCAAAATCCTAGAGGAGAAAGCAGGTAAAAACCTCTTTGACCCTGGCTGCAGCACCTTCTTACTCAACAACTTCCCTTACTCTCTGGAGGCAAGGGAAACAAAAGCAAAATGAACTATTGGGACCTCAACAAAATGAAAAGCTTCTGCACAGGGAAGAAAACAATCAGCAAAACTAATAGGTAACTGACAGAATGGGAGAAGATATTTGCAAATGACATATCAAATAAAGGGTTAGTATCCAAAATCTATAAAGAACTTATCAAACTCAACACCCAAAAAACAGATAATCCGGTGAAGAAATGGGCAGAAGACATGAATAGACACTTTTCCAAAGAATACATCCAGATGACTAATAGACACATGAAAAGATGCTCAACATCACTCATCATCAGGGAAATACATACCAAAACCACACTGAGATGGCTAAAATGAACAAATCAGGAGACTGTAGATGCTGGCGAGAATGTGGAGAAACGGGAACCCTCTTGCACTGCTGGTGGGAATGCAAACTGATGCAGCCGCTCTGGAAAACAGTGTGGAGGTTCCTCAAAAAATTAAAAATAGAACTACCCTAGGACCCAGAAATTGCACTACTAGGTATTTATCCAAGGGTTACAGGCATGCTGTTTCGAAGGGACACATGCATCGCAATGTTTATAGCAGTGCTATCGATGATAGCCAAAGTATGGAAAGAGCCCAAATGTCCATTGATGGATGAATGGAGAAAGAAGATTTGCTGTGTGTGTGTATATATATATATACATACATACATACAGTGGAGTACATGGCAATCAGTAAGAATGAAATCTTGCCATTTGCAACTACGTGGATGGAACTGGAGTGTATTATGCTAAGTGAAATAAGTCAGTTAGAGAAAGATATCATATGTTTTCACTTATATGTGGAACTTGAGAAACTTAATGGAAGACCATGGGGGAAAGGTAGGGGGAAAAATAGTTTCAAACAGAGGGTGGCAAGCCATAAGAGACTCTTAAATATAGAGAACAAACTGAGGGTTGATGGGGGGGTAGGGGAGAGGGGAAAATGGATGACGGGCATTGAGGAGAGCACTTGTTGGGATGAGCACTGGGTGTTGTATGTAAGCGATGAATCATGGGAAGCCAAGAGCACACTGTATACACTGTATGTTAGCTAACTTGACAATAAATTATATCTTAAAAATAATAAATAAATAAAATAAAAGCACTGTTTATGAGGTGCTTGGGTGAATCAGTCGGTTGAGTGTCCGACTCTTGATCTCACCTCAGATCATCTCAGAATTGGGAGTTCAAGCCCCATATTGGGCTCCATGCTGGATGTGGAGCCTACTTAAAAAAATTTTTTTTTAAACAACAACAACAAAACCCCCCAAAACACTGTTTACTTGAAAGACGTTTAAGAGACCTCAATAGCGACATGTGCCATTTTGTGAAAATAATAATGAGCTAATACAGACACAAATTCTGATCCCAAATGCAAACTTTACAGAAAAGGGAGTAAGGCCATTTGTATTTTGTTCTGGCTTCTCCCCCTCTAGCTCTGCCAGGATTCTCTCACACTATGTTTGCCTTCAGGGTTCATGGCAGCAGCATCTCTGTGGTCTGCCCTGTGCACATGAGTAAAAGTCAGTTTGCCATTTGCTAAATTATTTATGAGCTCAGCTGCTGTTTGGATTTTTTATTGCATAATTTTTTAAGTAAATATTTTATAAGCAGCCAGAGGCTACTGGTATTTGACATATTTCAGAAAATTAAAGAATAAAATTTAAATTTTGTAAAAAGACAAAAGGATCACCATGTCTTTGTTGATAGACCACTCACACTACACACACAGTGGATGGATTTAGGCATTTTGTTAATAGACTGATTATCAAACCATGCTTTTGAATGTAAATTCTCCTTTAATAGAGAAATTAAAAAAATGCAGCACTTCATTTTCTTCTTTGATATTTAGTACAAAATTTGCTTTTGATGTTCTTGGTGCTTTCAGAATTAGATGTGGGTTCTGGGTGCTACTCTGCATCTCAAATTTGCTAGTTTGCATTGCTTTAAAACCACTGCTCTAGTAGCAAATTTTATCAATAATAAATTGCCTACTATTTTCCAACTCTCCTGTATTTTGCCTAAAACTGAAAGTTTGGCTTCTTTTTAAAATACGAATCTAGTGTTTCAGTGCCTAGGTGGCTCAGTTGTTTAAGCATCTGACTTCAGCTCCAGGTCAAGATCTCATGGTTTGTGGGTTTGAGCCCCGCATCAGGCCCTGTGCTGACAGCTCAGAGCCTAGAGTCTGCTTTGGATTCTGTCTCCCTCTCCCTCTGCCCCTCCCCTGCTCACGCTCTGTCTCTGTCTCTCTCAAAAATAAATAAGCATTAAAAAATTGTTTTTAAATATGAATCTAGTGCTTGCCAGCTACAGGATGAAATAAAAAAGATGAAAACCCAGAAGTTAAGTGCCTTTAGAAGCTGACTGAATAAGGACAAGAGAGAAGCCAAATAAAACCCTGAGATCTCAAGTTGATCTGTCTGGGAGAATGCTGATGCAGCAGCAGAAATAGAAACATCAGGAGAGGATTTCACTTGTGGGACAGATGATTAGTTTATTATCAGGAATGTTGAAGATGATATAAGTTGCTAACAGAATATTCAGGTTGTGTCTAACAAGTACCTGGTAATGTGGGGCCACAGCTTTGAATTGTGGACAAAATAAAGGAATGAATGAAATAATCAAATCCAGCAAATATTCACATTATCAGCAAATCATGTTGCCATTAGTACTGCTGTCTTTTACTTCTATTGCCCTGGATTGCATAGCATAGCATAGCATCTTTCATGATGTGAAATATGTTTAGTTTGTGTGAAACTTTAAGGAAAATAGCTAGTGTTTCACCTTTAAGCTGATTGTTAACCAAAAGGCTATTTCTTCATGTAGATTTTAGTCAGTGTTTTCACCAAAAGTGTTATGTTTGTGTTTATACAAAATGTGGATGCATAATGCTTTACATTTACATGATCCTTTCAACCAAAGAACAAAAATATGCTGTGTTTATTATTTCCCTGAGTACATTACACATTGAGAATTGAGCTGCAGGACTGCAGATCATTATAGAAATTTATCTTGTGCAGTTTTCCTCGCAAATTGCCTTTCTTCTCCAGGATGTGCCTGCTTCCTAGGCTCTCTTATCTTCACACCCCTAGCCTTAGCCTATTACTAGGCCCCAATTCAACAGGCTAGAGACAAAGGTCAGTGTTCTTAGTTGCAAACAACAGAGTGCCTTCTGATTAGTTTAAGCCAAACATTATTTTTATTAGAGGCTAAGTAGAAGGGTTGGAGAAATAGACTTGAGACTATACCTCCAGGAACAGTGCCCGTGACCATCCCAAAGAATGGGTCCAATGAAAACCCGTCACTAAGAGCCAGAGACTCACCTTCACTTAAACAACTACTGTTGCTGCTTTGGTAACAAAACTCACCCCTGCAATTGCTGCTGCTACCACACCAACAAAACAGAAGTGCCACACAGTCAGTATACACTCCCTATTATTGCTCATTTCCAAGCTGAAGTCTCCCTCACGGTCATCTATTTGGTGAAGAGTAGATCATCCCAGGTGCATGGGCAGCTGTGACTTATGTTCTGACTTCTGGTTCCTCTATCCTGAGTCTCCTTTGTTGCTCATGTGACTGAGGATTCAGGATCCCAGTGATGACCATTGAACTTCCCTGATAATCTCCTGCTGAGTCACAGCCTCCCCTGCTTCTGGGGCCCAAGTGTCCAGGACTGGCTCCTGCTTTTGGACAGCTGTGTTCAAAAGTTTGGACAGTGTTCTTGCTCACTTACTTCCCTAGAGATTGGAATGCTGGCCTTTTGATTAGCCTAGTGCTTGGAGTTCTGCTAACCTGCCTTGCTCTGGCCAGTCTTTTTCATAAAGACCTCTGAACCCCAAGGCACATAGTAAGTGTACAATAAATGTTGGATAAAGAAAACATTCTACCAATGAAAAGACCTCCTAGATGACAACTGCATATCTTTCCAAATCCTTTCTACTGGGAATCCTGATACTTCTCATCTAGAACCACCAATCTGCTGTGTTACTTGGATAGGGCACCTCTCCACCTGCTACCTTCCAGCGGTCCCAATTCCTGTCCCCTCAACCAGGAGATATCTGGCTGTTCCAGCACCATGTGATATGACTTTGCACAAATCTTTAATCATCACAGACCTTGTGTTTCCTCCCTATAGGGCAAGAGTTGTCTAGATTATATGCACAGTTCTTTGAAATAATTTTTTAACTGTATACAGTATCTATATGGGATATTACTATTAAATATTACATATTTCTTTTCCTTTCCCCTCTCATACAGTGAAGATCTATGGTATTCAATACTATCATATTTTTTAAAACAGGTACACAGATATTCTTGAACTTACAATAGGGGTGATGTCCTGATAAACCCATTGTAAGTTGAAAATATCGTATATTGAAAATGCATTTAATACACCTCACTTACCAAACATCATTGCCAGCCCAGCTTCCCTTAAACATACTCAGAAAACTTAGACTATAGTTTGATAAAAATCATCTGATATAAAGCCTATTGTATAATAAAGTGTTGAATATCTCATGTAACTTATTGAATATTGTGCTGAAAATGAAAAACAGAATGGATGTATGGGTACAGCATGGTTGTAAGTGTATTGGCTGTCTATCCTTGTGATTGTGTGGTTGACTGAGAGCTGTGGCTCACTACTGCTGTCCAGCAACAAGACTGAGTATCATTCTGCATATGGCTAGCCTGGGAAAAGTTCAAAATCCAAAATGTGAAGTATGGTTTCTACTGAATGCACATCACTTTTGCACCATTGTAAAGTTGAAAAATTGTTAAGTTGAACCATTGTAAATGGGGGGTCATCTGTATTGAATTTTCTCAAACAAAGGGGTGACACCAGCTACAAAGAACCTTGTAGTTGTAGCTTGACCATCTTAGGACAAGTCCTAACTTCTCTACTCACTAGCTGTGTGTCACTGAGCAAGTTAGTTAAAATTTCTGAGTTATCTCTTAACTCCTGTGAAATAAGGATATTAAGCCTGTGATGTTGTGATTTTTAATAAATATATTTTTGGGGTTTTGTCCACAGTTCCAGGCTCACAGCTTCCAAAACCCATGCATTTTCCTGAGCATTAAGAACAATGGGAGCATCTTTCATCATATTTGGTCTTTTGTCCTCAGTTCCTGAAATTGTTTCAGATCCCTAAAGGTGAAATGGGTGTCTTGCTGTTCATAACTAGCCCCTTTTTGGGGCGCCTGGGGGGGTGCTCAGTCAGTTAAGCGTTCGACTTTGGCTCAGGTCATGATCTCATGGTTCATGAGTTCGAGCCCTGCATCAGGGTCTGTGCTGACAGCTCAGAGCCCTGCTTCGGATTCTGTCTCTCCCTCTCTCTGCCCCTCCCCCACTCATAGTCTGTCTCTGTCTCAAAAAGAAATAAAACATTAGTATATGTGCTGCCGAAGCGAGCACAAAGAAATAAAACATTAAAAAAAAAAAAAAAACAAACAAGCCCCTTTCAACTGCAAGAGTTTATATTAATGAGGTAACTTCTGGAAAAATCCCTAAAGATGGAGTGGTGGTACTGGCTGCCAAGGGAACAAACTATGATAGAAAGGTTGGAACTTTCAGTTTCACCCCCTAATTTCTGGGAAGAGGAGAAGGACTAGAGTTTGAATCACTTGCCAATGGCAAATGATTTAATCAATCATGCCTTTGTAATGGAGTCTCCATAAAAATCCCAAGGGATTCAAGAGACCTTCAGGCTGGTGATCCAGAATGCTACCACAAGCTACTATGCTGGGTCCCAGAGTCCACAGGGATACAACTCCTTTGTTTGGGACTTTGCCCCATGTATCTCTTCATCTGGCTGTTGATTTATGCCCTTTAATATCCTTTGTAATAAACTGGTAATCTAGTGAGTAAACCGGTTTCCTGAGTTTTGTGAGCTGTTCTAGCAAATTAATTGAACCCAAGAAAGGAGGTGTGGGAACCTCTGATTTATAGCCAGTTAGTAAGAAGCACAAGTAACAACCTGGACTTGCACCTGGCATCTGAAGTGGAGGGCAGTCTTGTGGGACTGAGCCCTTAACCTGTGGAAGCTGATGCTATCTCTGGATAGTGTCAGAACTGACTTGAATTGTAGGGTACCCATCTTGTGTTCGAGAATTTCTTGGGGATGTGTGATGGGAAACCTCACCACCATGGAATTTGGAGCAGAATTGTACACCTATCATGCATTTACTGTGAGCCTCAAATAAGACCATTTATGCTCAAACAAGACCAAAATGCTCTATAAATATAAAAAGCATAAAACAAATATAAGATGATATTATTAATGTTGATGTCAAGAGTTTATAATCATCCATATTTGTAAAACTGCCTCCAAAATAGGAAATGAGATAGGCATTGAATTGCAGAATAAAGTCTCTCCTTTTAAGTTCATACCCATAATTTCTATAAAGGAACCTGAAACATCTACCTTGTAAACCTCCTCATGGAAGCTTAGGAAATAGTCACAAAAGAGCAAGTGGGTCCATACAAGTCATGCAATGATTGCTATATACCTATAGATATTTGTCACGAGATGGAAGCAGAATATTTAAGTTGGTAGCACAATTTTCATTGAATTCTCTTAATTAGCTCACACCAGGGGAGTGAACATAATCCACTCTCCCCATTTCCAGAGACTTCCAATGTGTCAGGAGTCTATCTATTTTGATTACATGAATTGCTTTACAAATAAGCACAGTGTGAAGCATCAGTGCTTTATAAAAACTGCATTAATGCACCAACTTGTTCAGAAACCAAGACGAGAATAAGAGCAGAGCCTAGAGAGAATTTAATGGGCCCAGCTTGAACTTTTTTCCAGCCAACACCATTGAACACCTGTTAACAATCATGAAGAAGTTACAGAGAATATTGAGTGTCTAAGCACACTGCACTAAATTCCATACTCCAGCAGTGTTGATTTATTTTCTCCTGAGGTTCCCATGACTAAACTTTCTTATCAAAGGTTTATCCTTAAAAAAAACAAAACAAAACATATCTCTCCCTACCAGACTTTCAGAGACATGTAGGATAGACTAAAACTGAAAGGTAACAAGTTCAGTAAATTGGACTATGTTATCAGTTGAGGAATTACATAATAATAAAAATCTTTTGCTTGGAAAGAGACACTATACAAGTTTTAAAAAATGACAAATTGTTTTTGGGAGAAAATCATTGAGAGAAAATCAATGCAACATACATCACAGAAAAAAAAGTAATGGTCTTAATATGTAAAGAACTTCTTTTTTTAATGTTTATTTATTTTGAGAGTGTGTGTGTGTGCATTCACACGAGCAGGGGAGGGGCAGAGAGAGAGAGAGAGAGAGAGAGAGAGAGAGAGAATCCCAAGCAGGCTCTGTGCTGATAGCTCGATCTCACAAACAGTGAGATCATGACCTGAGCAGAAGTCAAGAGTAGGATGCTTAACCTACTGAGCCACCCAGGTTCCCCCCATGCAAAGAACTTCTAAAAATAAGTATCAAAATCTCCACTAACCCTAGAGAAAAATAGGCTAGAGCCTAAAAAAAAAAAAAAAAAAAAAAAAAAAAAAAAAAAAAAAGAAAGAAAATACAAATGGTTCTCAATCATATTAAAAATGCAAATAAAAACTTCAATGAGATATTGTTTCTTAAATATCCAAAAGTATATCTAAAGTACAATAAGGTAGTTGTTGGAAAAGCCTAAGGAAATAACACTTATATATGGCAATATTTATCAAAATTATATATTATATATGAGCGTATCCTTTATCCAAGAATCCCATATCTAGGCATCTGTCCCAAAGACAATACTAGCAGAATTATGAACAGATAGATATATGTATAAGAGATTCATTACACAGTTATTTGAAATAGAAAATACTTAAAGCAAACCTACTGTGCATCAAGAGAGGAATAACTGAATGAACTATAGTCCAGTGATTTTCAAACTGATTTCCAGTGTATCAGAATCACCTGGAGATCTTTTTAACAGATTGCTGGGCCCCAACTCCAGAGTTTCTGATTCAGTACATGTGCAGTGGAGCCTGAAAATTTGCATTTTTACCACATTTCCAGGTGATGGTTGGTGATGCTACTGGTCCAGGAGCCACACTTTGAGAACCATGGCTTAGTATGTCCACACAATGCAAAACTTTGCAGTTGTAAAAAGGAAGAGTATCATTACATGTTACTTTGGAGTCATCTTTGGGTCATAATTTTAGTGAAAATAAGCAAAATAGAAAAAAAAAGTTTGCTAATATTAAAAAGATCATAAAATTTTTTCAAGTGGTTATATCTGTGGGAAAGAAAATGGAGTGGAGTTAGACTTCTTGGTATAGATCTTGTTTTATAAACTTGACTTTGGAAGAATGTAAATATTTTAGTTAATTATAAAGCAAAATAAGTTTTCAGTAAAACTTCTAAAAATAAAAAAATGATATGATATAAATGGACCTAAATGTGTTTTTAGTTGGTGGCAGAGCTACACAAAGAAATAATTCCAAATGACTTTACAACACAGTTATTTGAATGTACAGTTCTAGTTGAATAAGCCTTACAAAAAGATGTGTCAAAAAAGAAATAAAATTTCAAACTCTTTTCACTAATCATACTGTTGGCAATAGTGTAGGTATTGTTATTCAAAGACTGCTATATGTAACAAAAAAAATTAGTAATTATAGGATATTTTAAGATATACCATTCTCAGTGTCATTGATAAACAGGATCCTTGGCATGAGAGAAAGGAGACACAATATAACATAGAAGAGTTCATATACAAATATTATGATCTTGAATTTTTATTTGAAGTATCAGTATGAACTCATAGCTCATTTTATCTTTTAAGAAACAACACAAGATAGGGGCATCTGGATGGTTCAGTCAGTTAAGCGTCCCACTTCAGCTCAGGTCATTATCTCACAGTACGTGGGTTTGAGCCCCTCATCGGGCTCTGTACTGACAGCTCAGAGCCTGAAGCCTGCCACGGATTCTTTTTTTTTTTTTTTTTTTTTTTTTTCTGCCTCGGATTCTGTGTCTCCCTCTCTCTCTGCCCCTCTCCCGCTCATGCTCTGTCACTCTCTCCCTCTCAAAAATAAACATTAGAAAAATTAAAACAACAACACAAAATAAAATATTTATTAGCTGTTTTCTAAAAAGGCAACTGCCATTTCCCACTAAAAGGAAACAGGGCTACTTGGAAAAAACGGTTGATTCAAGGTCAGAATTAGATAATAAATGAGATCTCCAGGAAACCCTAAAGCACAACTGGGATCACATCACGAGGACTCAAGCCAACTAGAGACTCTCACTATTCAAAGAGATGATATTTTGAGGCTCAAAGAAAATAACTGTAATGAATTGAAGGACATCAGTTATGCTTAAATCCATGAATTCATAATAATACTCAAAAAGAAATAAAGAAAAAAAAAGGAAAGAAAGAAAAAGAGGGCTGAATTGATCACCATTAACACATGCCAGTATACCAATTTATTACATGCTTCCTCTGTTATCTGAAAGTAGAGCATTCCTATGAAGCTTCTTGTAAGCTGAAATGGCATAAAGTCAACAATTACCATTAATTTATATGGAAAAATTTTGAGCATTCCCAGACTCAAAAAATAACTTCTCTTAGGCTTTCTTACACTTTAGGACACATCTTGCTAACTGAGGCACAAAATAAATAGAGATAAACATAGAGCATAGATGTCCAGACACCGTTCAAAGCTATGGCAGCTTGATGCTGAGATGCTAAGTGTAGTTCTTGAAGAAGGAGCTTGGGGGCGCCACTCTCGCTGCTGTGGAGCACACTGCTGCTGCTAATGGCTGGCTGCAAAGCAAATGCCTTTCTTTCTAAAAGAGAAGATCCTCGTGGGATTTCTCGAAGTTAGCAAAAAACAGGTACTAATGTAAATCGTTGGTAAAAGCAAAGTGGTGTAACGTGAACGTTCAAAAGGCAGTTTAAAAACTGTTAAATAAATGAGAAGGATTCAAACACTCATTCTGCCTTACACATACAAACTGTACTACCGGGTTACCAAGTAGAAGATGAAGGGAGAGCCTTATTTATAGAAGTGTTCTACGATGAATTAGAATGAGAACATCAGCATTTGAACCTGTAATGAAATAATAGATTTGGTAGTAATCATCAACAGCTGACAACATCACCAACGTAGAGATCACCAAATATTATGTAACTTCTAATGAAATAACATACCACTTTATGAAGCAGTCTGGCTAAAACCTGAACCTCGGTCTGATTAAAACTCTGGATCCAGCAACCAATTTACAGGACATTGAAAGGACAAAGAAACACTATAGAAATACAACAGTAAAATCCGCACTAGGGAATTATCAGAGAAACAAATTTGGTTCTTCAACAAATTGCACAACAAAAAAGAAAAAAGATGGAGGTGGAATCTACACATTAAAAGAGATAGTCTCTTAAGACATATCTACTAATTACAATAAGGGGACTTTATTTGAATCCTAATTCAAACAATCTTTAAAAAAAAAGAGAGATACCTAAAAATTTGATCGCTGATGGGCAATTTGATATTAAAGAATTACTATTAATTTTTATATAGTATTATGGTTATGTTAAATAATTTTTGGGGGGGGCTGAAATATTTATAAAGGAAGTAATATCATGTCTGGAATTTGTTTCAAATAATATGGGCAGGAAAAGTGAGAAGGGTAGTGTGCTGGTAAATGCTAGCTTGGGGATGGGTTTCGAGGAGGCCTGATTTGTAGCATTTGCCCCATCTCTGATTGCCCTGGTGCAAGTACTCACCCTCTGACTGATTTCAAGCTACCAAGCTGTGAGACAGAAGTTGGTAGTGTGAAAAGATGCTCACAATCCACTCTTGAGGAGATATGAGCTGATTCCAGCCTTGCACTGGAGACGGATACAGGCTAAAGAAGGCTGGCCAAGAGTTGGTAAGTTGCTCACCTCAGTGGCTGGCGGGGGGGTGGGGTGGGTAACAAGCAACTTCATCACCTTATCCTATAGGTTCGAAATTCTCCATAATAAAACATTTTAAAATGAAATTATTCGCTTTCCTTTCCTCAGAAAATATGCAAAATAGTTAGACCATTAGATACCTAAGGTAATAAGAAAATTCAGTAAGAGTTTTTTTCTGTTGTTAAGTGCTGCTTTGGACATAAATTGGTTTTTGGTCATCATCTGAATTAAGAGTCTTGCTTTTTCCTAAATCACAGGGATGATTTAGGAAGTTATTTAAAATAATATTTTAGAAATACGTGTGTGTGTGTGTGTGTGCGCGCGCGCATGCATGCATGTGTGTCTCCAATCATCTAAGGGGCTTTGAAGTCCTTCCCTTACATTCCTGATTTAGGCAATGAGGATTAGAGACTACCTTCACAGGCATTTCAAGGTAAACTATGCAGAAAATATATACAAAGTTTCCCAGCTAAAAATAACTTGGAATATCTCTTTATGCTATTTTCCCAAGTAAAATAATCAAGAAAAACTTATAAAGGTAGAGGCCCCTATTATATTTGGGACGCAGTAAATGACACAGCTTTATTGGACAGTAAATTGTTACTTTTTTTCATAAATTCCAAGAACACTTCTCAAAAAACTCTATGATGTTTTATATTAAATTTAACGGCATGAAATCTAGACTTTTAATCACAAATATAACAATAATGACATTTATTTAACATTTACCAGGTGCCAGGAAATTGTTCTAGGCATTTTACACAAGCTAACTAACTTAATCTTTTCAACAGCACTATGAAGCAGGTTCTATTATGATCTTCATTGTATAGATTAGGAAACAGAGAGAGAGAGAGAGATTAAGGTTATATTACTAGTAAAGGGTAGAGACAGGATGTGAACCTAGGTAGCTAAGTAGCTTGAGTCCCAGAGTTAAGCTGGGGACCCAGTGCTCATCAAGGAGAGAGATTAGTCATAATATTTACATCAGCACTTGCTCAGTGGCCAGTTGCGGTAGAGTGAAAAGTGCTGTCTTGAAATGACTGTGTCATTCTGAGCAAGTTACTAAATTACTTTGAGTTTCAATTTCTCATATATAAATTTTTTAAATGTTTATTTATTTTTGAGAGAGAGAGACAGACAGAGCACGAGCAGGAGAGGGGCAGAGAGAGAGGAAGATACAGAATCCAAAGCAGGCTCCAGGCTCTGAGCTGTCATCACAGAGTCCAATGTGGGGCTTAAACTCACGAACCATGAGATCATGACCTGAGCTGAAGTTGGACACATAACCGACTGAGCCACCAGGCACCCCTCAATTTCTCATTTATAAAATGCAGATCTCTTAAGGTTTTTTTCCAGGCTCCAGATTATAATGTAATCAATGGCAATTTTTATGAGTGATGTTGATCTTTAGCACACATTTAATCTATTTCCAAGATTCAAGCATATTTCCTCAATTTTGTCTATAATGAAATATGTCTAAAGTTATAGAACCACATACCTCAGAGGGCTCTTCTGCAATGTAGACCCTGCATTTATTGGGCTTCATTTTGCTAAAAATTTCCTGCAAAATGTTCCAATCCTCAATTTCAATTCAGTATCTCTGATACTTAATTTTTTTTTAATTGTTACCTAAACAAATAAGAAAGCACTGTCCTTTGAAAAGTTAAATCCTGCTTTATCAATTAACTTATATAGAGTCTTTATTTACAAATTATAATGCTATTGCTATTCAGTTAATATTTTAATGGCTAATTCCTAATTTTTCCTATTTTACAAAGTATATAGGCATCTACATATACTTTGGACTCTTTTGGTTGAGAGGATTAGGAGGCACAGAAACTGTCATCATGAATTTATTTCAAATTTCCTGCCTGCCATTATCTTTTTTTTTTTTTTAATTTTTTTTTCAACGTTTATTTATTTTTGGGACAGAGAGAGACAGAGCATGAACGGGGGAGGGGCAGAGAGAGATTGGGAGACACAGAATCGGAAACAGGCTCCAGGCTCTGAGCCATCAGCCCAGAGCCTGACGCGGGGCTCGAACTCACGGACCGCGAGATCGTGACCTGGCTGAAGTCGGACGCTTAACCGACTGCGCCACCCAGGCGCCCCACCTGCCTGCCATTATCTAATTGCTTCATAGGCAGATATTCTTAATAAACCATGCGTATCAGAATACTTTATACCACATTATTTACATTAAATTTTACAACCTAAAGGGCAGCTTTTTATTTTTTGCTGCAGTTTTTAATTTCTCAGGGTCTCTACTTCCATTGTTCTTTTTTTCTTTACATTCAAAATTCTACTGAAAAAGGACCTAATGCAACATTTTATATTGCTATTCCATCACCTACTCTATTACTCAAGATATTAAACGTGGAGAGAGCAATCCCACTCAAACCTCACTTGGAGCTTCACATATTATTACCATGACCTTGTTATCTACAGACCCTCAGCCAATTTTCATTGACTCATTCCATTTGTGATTGCTCATGTTTAAGTCTAATCTGAGTTATTTAAAATTGCATGAGGAATTGGCAAATGATTTGATAATGTTCAAATATAACTGCTGTCCCATAAGGGAATGATTTCATAATTCTATCAAAACTGCAATTGGTTTTGTCAGAAGCAATTTGTTTTATAGAACCCATTGCTTACTCCAAATTACAATTCCCTCAGCCTTTAGATATTTGCATTTCCTTTTTAATGTTTCTAACATTATGTGATGGTGCTGGGCTTAGATGAAAAAGATTTACTGCTGTCCTTCATATTTAAATATGATGGTACACCATGTATTGAAGGTGTGTAGGGTCTGAGTGTTACACAGAAAGATATTTATCAACTATTCTCTTCGTGTGTTTGATTTTGCTCTGAAGGCTGCATGGAATTTGTGCAGGACTTCAGCCACCCAAATCTCCAGTTAGAGTATCTCAACCTCACCTGTCTGCTATTGTCAATGCCTTGTAATAATCTACCAAGATCCATTACCCACAGTGGCCTTTTTCCTGGACCACTTTCTTTCAGTTGTTAACATTTCTGGGGTATCTTGTCATCATTACTGCTTTTCTTACCATTTCATTGTCATTACAATCACCATCATTAGGTAACATATCCTGAACTTCTATATATGCTAGAGTGGCACATATTACATAGAAGTCTCATTTTCTGCTCTTGAAAGAAGATGAAATGGCTATATAGATTTTTCTGATCACTAACTTTGTTTTACTGACAACTACCATTCATTATTATGTTCCAGATACCATGTTAAGCAATTTATAAGCGTTATTTTATTTAATCCTAAAGATAGGAACTTTTAGCTGCAGTTAAGAGATGATAAATTGAAATTTAGTGAGGGCAGGTAATTGGCTCAAAATCATACAGAAATGTATTGATGGAGCCCCACTTTAACTCTCATGGGTGGCAGATAGATAGAGATAGAGGGAATTCTGACTACAAGAACACAGAAGAGGGAGCTGAGGGGCATCTGGGTGGCTCATTTGATTAAGCTTCAGACTCTTGGCTTCCGCTCAGGTTGTGATCTCACAGTTTGTGAATTCAAGCCCCACATCCAGCTCTGTGCTGACAACACAGAGCCTGCTTGGGATTCTCTCTCCCCCTCTCTCTCTACTCTTCTGGTGTTTCTGTGCACTCTCTCTCTCTCAAAATAAATAAATAAACTTAAAAAACAAAACAAAACAAAAGAAGGGAGCTGAAACCCATGTCACATTTATAGAATGTAAAGTATGAGCGGATTGGAGGCTCAGGGAAGAGAAAGTCTTCCAAGTGGATGGATGGAAAGAGAACAGGAGGTATATAGAAAAGAGGAACCTTGCTATAGAGGTCTTTACTTCATTAATATGAAATATCCTCCTTGGTTTAATTTCATACTTTTCACCTTGAATTCTAATTCATCTTATTTTAATGCGATAATTATATTGAATGAGTTGAGCTTAATAGGATAGTTATAAAGCAAATTCACTCTTTCCCACCACTCCACACTAAACTTGCTCCATCAGACAATTCATTCCCTGACTTCGGATGAAATCTTGGACAGGTCCCATGGTTCTTTGGATCACTCTTAGATAATATACGAATTATCTTTTTGTTTTGACCTGTAGAGGACTAATCCAGTGCAATAATGAGAACTCCAAACTCCATTTTACCCAGTCTCTCCTTTACACAAGTTTGATTCTGCTCCAGTGTGGAAGTCTGCAACAGAGCAGAGGGATACGGTCAACCTCTCTCTCCTTTGCTTACCTCTTTCCACCAGGTCTGGACCTGGAGGAAAGGGACAAGGTATTATCTGCTTCTATTGTGATCTGGATGTCCCCAGCCCACTGGAATTTTGTGGGTTTCTCAGAGATTTCCCCCCAGTGAAACATCCCACTGTTGATCTGCTGACACCAGCTGGCTATTTTCCATTTCATTCTCACCCCCGGGGTTCCAATGGATTACCATTCAACTGGGTGCCATCATCCCTCTCAGTGGTCCTTTGGGGGAAGGGAGCTTTTCTAGACTTCAGGCCAGCTCCCTCATCCCACCCCAAACCCATGTGGTTCATTTTTGGTCCACAGGAAACATGCACCTTGCCCCAGCTGTCATGCCGCCATTAACAACTATGGGTTGCTCCCTAAGCAGCCTTGCTCTCTCTCCTCTTCTGCTTCAAGCCAATCTAGCCACAGCTTCTTACATAGCCCATATGCTCTCCTAGTTCCAGGGACTCCAATCAAACACTGCAAATGAGAGTTTGGCATGAAGTGAAGGGGAATCACACCCCCACTTTGCTCATGAGAGTTGAAGAAGCTTGCAGCATCCAACAACTCTCTCCTATATAACCTTTCCTTCCTCTACTCTTTTGGAGGCTGAGGAAGCAGTTTTACCATTTCTTAGCATGTCCTATTTAGAGAGACTTGATACTTCACTTTAGACTGTGGAGTCCCTAGTACCCACTATATTATCTTTAGCATTTGGGCCCTTAACCAAAACTGAGACACAGAAGTCACTTCAACATTCTCTTACATCCAAACTGCTACTCCTGTCTTCTTTTTTGTTAGTATTTGCTCATACAGCTTTTCCTATCCTTTATTTTCAACTTCCCCATATCATTTTTTTTTAGACATTTCTTATAAACAATCAATTGATTTTTTAACCCAATATATGTCTCCGAAATTTAATTAGGTACATTTAACTCATTCATGGTGATACTGAATTTATTTCTGTCATCTTATCTTTTCTGTTTTCCATGCTTTCTGGTTGTTTCTTCTCCCTATTTTTTTTTTTTTTTTTGGCTTTGGATGAACAGATCGAATTTTCTTTGTTAATTTTTTTCCTTAAATGATTTGAAAATTGTACAGTTTATTTATTTTTTAATGACTTCCCTTATTTACATATTAATTTTTTTCTAACAATACCTAGCATTAATCAGAATCTATATCCCCTAAACAATATAAGGACCAAAATGAGATTTCATTGCTGTCTACACTTGACCAACCCTCCTTCCATCACCCATGTTGATTTAAATCTTCTTGGATTTTAATTACAGATTATTATTTTTACAACCTATGCCAGTTTCTAGGCTATCAGGTCAATTTCATAATGTCATTTTCCTAAACAGGCTCTTGAGCAAATGATCATTTTCCTCTGGACTCCACACATTTTCTCTTTACTTTGAAGAATTTCTAAAGCAAACTGGGACAGTTATCATTGGGAGAGGCAGAGACTAGAATGGCAAAGTCTCTGTGGCTGACCTTTAGCCCTTGTCCTTGCTTTCCATTGCACCCTTGGAAGGAGAATTTTTAACCTTCCCTTGTTTCCTGAACTGCTCTCATCTGAACATGATCCTGACCACTCTCTACCCAAGCTCCTACACATCTATCCAATCCTTCTTTATTTTACTTCCTAGCACTTGAAAGAAAAAATGCAAAAAAAAATGTATTTAATAATTTCAACATAGAATCCATAAAGTAGTTTGCTGGTTTCATTGCAGCTCAATTTCATGAGATGCCAGTTTTGGTCATTGTCTCCTGACAAAGTAGGAAGTCACTTGGTCTGCTGTACTTTAAAGCTTCTGATTCTTTGAGATACTGCTCATCTTGTTCCACATGGTCAGGTAGAGCAGTATCCTTATGGTCCATTGTTTTTGCTTCTTGGGTGGCTAATAATTCTGCAGGCTGTGTAAGGAGAGGACTCTTTGGGCTCCCACACTTCAGGCTCTGGCACCCTCTAGTGGCCATTGACAGGCTTGCAACATCAGCTCTGGGTTCTAGAGTCTAGCCTCTGAGCTGTTCTAACTGCAGGAGCAAGGACAAGAACTAAAAAGGAAAACTCAGCACCCTCTCTTGCCATCACTTCCAACATTATCCTTTCTCCCACTATCACTCTTCCTGAAGAAATTCACAGATAGCTTGGACACTCCAATCTTCCTCTTTCAGAAGTGGATTTTATCTCTTTTATCTATAATTTTCAGGCAAGGCATAAAAGGGTGGTCCTCTGGGTCTCAAAAATTGAGTATCTGAAGGTCAGCACTGTCTCTCTTTGGTAGTGGACAGCCAGAAAACCCTCTTGGTTTCTTAGCAGCATTAACCTGCAGGTTTAGTGTCCCTACCTAGTGATATGAATACTGACACTACCTGTGACTTTGCCAGGAATCTGTCAGCAAACTCTACCCACAAGAGAGATACCTCATCTAAAAGCTGAAAGGGAAGAATTCAGTCATGAAGTTTTAGTTCCTAGAAGGAGTCCGGTGGGACTGAGTAGGAGGAGGGAATGCATACTGCCAGTATCTTGGGCTTGCCTTCCCTCCAAAGGCCCCTACTCTGACACTTGCAGTGCCCCAGCCACATGCAGCATTCTACTCTCTCATGGCAGTGTGGTTATTGAGGGGCCTTCTACTCAGCAGGAAGAGACTCAGAGATGTTGGGCAGGTCTGCACCTCATGTGACATGAGGCTACACCACTATCGATAAATACTAACAGTGGGTCACAGAGGATGTTGTCAGGAGAGGAAGTGCTGCTTTTGCTACCTTGTGGGCCTTGGCCTTTCTTGACTCAAGGCCCATGATCAGTGATCTTCTAGGACAGAGGTTGGGAAAGTATAGCTCAAGGGTCAATTCAGCCTGCTACCTGTTTTTGTATGGCCCACAAACAAAGAATGCTTTTTACATTTGTAAAAGGTTGAGAAAAAAAATCAAAAGAATAACATTTCATGACACGTGAAAATTATATGAAATTAAAACTTCCATTCTGTAAATAAGGTTTTATTGGAACATGGACATATTCATTTATGTATTGCCTATGGCTGCTTTCATGTCACAATGGCAGAGGTAAATAGTTGCGACAGAGACTATATGGCCCAAAAAGCCAAAAATGTTTACTATCAGCCCTTAAGAGGAAAAGTTTGCTGACATTGCTCCTAGAAGATCCATATGTTCTAGTTCGTCACAGACTGCAGGGACCTGAGTGGATGGAGTAAGAATGTGTATGGAGCCTTGCAGGGAATGAAAATGAAATTACATAGTGAAGGTCCTAACTGAAGATTTTGGATTTAATCCAGTTGGCTATGGGGAGCCTTTAAAGTTGGTGCCAGGATCAAAGCAGTATATTCTGAAGACTTAACATGGCATAAGGGGGTAAGAAGGATCAAATGAGAAGAGAATTATGAGGTAGCAAGACCAGTGGTGAGGAGAAACAATTGAGGGCCTGGAGTAAGGAGTGTCCAAGAAGAGGAAGAAGTGGTTACCGGAGACATGTTGGGGACAATGGCAGAGGGCGTCAAATAGGCTGTGACCAAAGAGGTGGAGACAAAGAGGCCAGGGCCATCAGTAGAATGTAGTCATGAGACACCAATAGCATGTGTTCACAAGACACAGTCACAAGACTATTTCTAAGAGTAATACAGTTTTGCCAACATGTATCATTCTTACCCAGATGACCCTGCAGTAGATGGGATTTACGTCTGCTTTCCACTAGCATCTTTAAAATGCAACTTAGCACCTGACAGATTATGGACATGGAAGAAAGAGATGAACAGATGAGGTAAGCAGTTTGAGAGAGATGGGCATCGTTGTATAAATTCATGGGTAGAAATGGTTGGGGAACTCTCCAAACTAATAAGTCTTTTCCTAATCCCCATGAAGTAATAATGCTTCTGTCCAGATACCTCTGGGCTCCTTGCCATATGTTTCCAAAGAAAAGAAAGCTTACACCGTTTTTCCTATAAAACTATATCAGAAGATAAACTATTATTTCAGCCTTGAAAAGCTCTATAAGCAAATCTGTTAACTGTAAGGAAGGGGAAAGCAATGAAGTTAATATTTTTAAGAGGAAGGACACTGCAAAGTGAAAATAATTTTTCACATTACATGAACTTGGTATAGAGTACTATCTACACGACTCAGAACTTCATCTTTAGTTTGTGAATGTATTAGCAATTATAAGGTCAATTTTAAACTTTGAGTTTAAGACTTTGGTGAAGTGAACTGCAGTGGAAAGAAGTTAATTTTTATGTTTTACATTTCAGTTTTAGGGTGGAGAACTTTTTCTACAAGAACAGTTTAATGGCAGATTAGATTTTTGAAATAGATATAGATGGGATTTTTTAAAATGGCCATTCATTGTTGTAAAATAGTTACATAGCACAAACTTGAGGGTAAGTCCCTAAAATTTTGTACATGTTTAATTTTCTCTTACCACCTTTGAACTTCTTTTTTTAAAAAAATTTTTAATGTTTATTTATTTTTGAGAGAGAGAGAGAGAGAGAGAGAGAGCATGAGTAGGGGAGGGGCAGACAGAGAGGGAGACTCAGAATCCAAAGCAGGCTCCAGGCTCTGAGCTGTCAGCACAGAGCCCAACATGGGACTTGAACCCACCAACCTTGAGATCATGACCTGAGCTTAAATCAGGTATTTATTTGCCAACTGAGCCACTCAGGCGCCCCACCACCTTTGAATTTCTTACATTACTCTTAGTTCATCAACTTCCTACTACACAACTTACTCTCTCAAAATACTTTCCAAAATGAAAATTTATATTTAAAAGTGTATAAGAAGGCTATCTGAGATTTTTAGCCACAAAAAGCCAGTGATGCCCATAACATGCCCAGTGCCATACTAGAAGCAGTGATTAGGATCAGATTAAGACTTTCAGAATACCCAAAACTATACAGATGTGAAAGTGTCCAAATGACTTAAAAATCATTTGAGAGGCAATTCTTTTTTTTTTTTTTTTAATTTAAATTCAAGTTAGTTAACATACAGTGTAGTCTTGGCTTCAGCAGTAGAACCCAGTGATTCATCTCTTACATATGACACCTAGTTTTCATCTCAAGAAGTGTCCTCCTTAATGCCCATCACCCATTTAACCCCACCCCCCTACCTCCCCTCCAGCAACCCTCAGTTTGTTCTCTGGATTTAAGAGTCTCTTATGGTTTGCCTCCCTCTCTGTTTTTATCTTATTTTTCCTTCCCTTCCCATGTGTTCATCTGTTGAGTTTCTCAAATTCCACATATGAGTGAATATGATACGTCTTTCTCTGACTGACATTTATTTTAGCATAATAGCAAAACATAAACACTTTAGATGTGATTACAGAAATACCACACTACAACAGGGAAAGAAGGAGAGAAATATCAAAATCAGAAAGATACAAGAATAAAAGACAAAAACAGAGCAAACACTTGGGGCGCCTGGGTGGCGCAGTCGGTTAAGCGTCCGACTTCAGCCAGGTCACGATCTCGCGGTCCGTGAGTTCGAGCCCCGCGTCGGGCTCTGGGCTGATGGCTCAGAGCCTGGAGCCTGCTTCCGATTCTGTGTCTCCCTCTCTCTCTGCCCCTCCCCCGTTCATGCTCTGTCTCTCTCTGTCCCAAAAATAAATAAACGTTGGAAAAAAAAAAAACAGAGCAAACACAGTAAACTATTCTTGATGTTCTTTCTGCCCTGGCCTCTCCCAGCACTGAATGATTCCCATCCATTCTCCTTTCTCACAAAAGTCTGTCAATAAAACTTCTGGTTTCTGGCTACTGTTGGCTATTGGTCCAGTTTGGCTATTGCTTAAAAGTATTTTCTTTGGAGAAAAGCAGATAAGTAAGTCATAAGTGCCAAGATAATCTGTGGGAATTTGAGAGTACTCACAAGAGCATTTTAGCCAGACTACCATTTTAGAATAATATAATACACCTAAATAGAGTTAAGTGTTCATACTTTGGGGTCAGAGGGTTTTATTCTGAATTCTGTCACTTCCTAGCTCATCTGAATGAGTTAATCTCTCTGAGCCTCAGACTCATAATAGGAAAATACTATGATGCATTATATATTTGCATGGCACATGTAAATATATAACATATATTAATGGCTGTCTTTATAAGATTATTTAAAGGAATAACTGAAGTAAAGTAATAAAGCTTAGCATTGTGTTTGGCATATAATAATTACACAATAAATGTAAATTATTATTAGCTTCACTTTTCTGACAACCAAACCTAAAGGGTAATGGTGAGGCAACTTGTTACTTTTGCATGATAACAGGGTTTTGTCTCTCATTTTAATAACAGTCACTACAATTTATTAAGTGTCTACTATATGCCAGGTGGCTTATATACTGCGTCGCATTTACTTGTCAAAGGATCCTGCTGAATATGTATTATTATTCTCACTTTGTAAGTTAAGAACATGAACTAGAGAAGTTAACTTTCTCAGAGTTTCACAGATATTGTAACTGTTAAACCTGGAATTAAACCCAGATATGTCTGATTTCATAGCCCATACTTTACAGCAGGTTTTAATTCAAATTTTAAATAAAGAATACAAAAAAGCTATTGAAGACTACTGGGCCATGTCAGTAGAACTTAAGATACCTGTTGAGAGGTTGCCAAATATAAGACAACTTCAGCATCAGAAACATTAATGACTGCCTTAAGTTGAAACACACAGGATGTATTATGAGTTAATTTTAATCCTTTTCTTTAAAAAAAAAATTCATTTGACATTTTTGGAGGCTGCTAGAGTACTAGGTCATTATTCTGAAAACAACAAACAAAAGAATAAAGGGAAAGTATCAAGCACTATTCTTGCTTTCCTAGCACAAACTATCTGGGAAAGATACATGAATACATAACGAAAGCATTCCAGGCAAGTGTAAAGGTCCTGAAAAGGCATATGCCTGCCATAATAAAGAAAAAGCAGAGAAGCCATGTGGATGGACCCTAGCAAGAGAGGACAAGAGTACTGTAAAATGAAGGCAGAAGGGAAATCAGAGTGGGAGTTGGTATGTAGAGTTTTCTAGGTCACTGTAAAGGCATTAGCTTTTACTCTGAGAAAAATAGGGAGCCACAGCAGGGTTTTGAACAAAGAAGTGACATAATTTGACTTTTAGTTTAAGAGTCACTCTGACTGGTGTGTTGAGACTACACTACAGGGGGAACAAGAGTAAAATCAGGGAGGCCAGGTCATTATAACAATCCTATGTGAGATGATGGTGGTTTGAACCAAGATGGTAGCAGGGAAGAAGGTGAGGATAGTTGAATTCTAGATTTATCTCTTTTCTTAAAAAAGTAAACCTTTTAAAAAATGTTTATTATTTTTAGGGAGAGAGCGAGAGCATGCATGGGTGAGGGAGGGGCAGAGAGAACGGGAGAGAAAGAGAATCCCAAGTAGGCTCTACACTGTCAGAGCAGAGCCTGACTCGGGGCTTGATCTCACAAAATGTGAGATCATGCCCAGAGCTGAAATAAAGAGTCAGACCCTTAACTTACTGAGCCACTTGGAATAGCTGGAGCCCTTCTAGATTTATTTTGAAGGGAGACCTGGGAGAAGTTGCTAATGGATTGGATGTGGGAAATATGAGAAAGAGGAAAGATAAGGATGACTCCTGGGCTTTAGTTCTGTGTATACAGAAGTATGGTGTGCCTTTAGCTGAGATGGAGAAAACCACAGGAGGAATGGGTTTGGGCAGAAGGTGGCATGGGGAATACTAGGGGCTAAATTTGGATATGTGAAGTTTGTGGAGCTTATTATACATCCAAACAAAATGACAAATAGACATCTGGATTTATAGGGTCTGGAGTTCAAGGGAGATGTCTGAGCTAGAGATACAGTCAAGAAATTGTTTCAAAAAAAGGTGTCATCTATGTCAAATCCTGCTGATTGGTAAGAAATATGAGGCCTAAAATTAACCACTGAATTAAGCAACATAGAGGCCACTGATGTCCCTGGTAAGAGTAGCTCCATTGGCATGGTGAGACAAAAGTCTGACTGGAGAGATGTCAAGAGGAAATCAGAGGAGAGAAACTGGCAAGAGTCAAGGTATTCTTTTTGCAGAGTACACTGAGAAAAGAAGGAAAGAAATGGGACAGTAACCAGAGAGAAAGATGGGATCCACAGGGGGTTGTTTGTTTGGTTGTTTTGGTTTAGTTTGGTTGTGTGTGTGTGTGTGTGTGTGTGTGTGTGTGTTTAGATTGGAGAAATAATAGCATGTTTGTACCCTCATGAAAAAGATATAGTAGAGAGGGGAAATTATCAGCACATGAGAGGAAAACTGCTAAAGTGATGTCACTGAACAGGTGCTTGTTAATGGGAAAGGCTGCCTTTGCCAGAAGCAGATGGTTCCGCCATGATGCTGGAGAGAAGGTAAGAAGGTAAGAGACTAGACATGCTGTTGCCAACTGCAACGGGGTCTGGATGCATAAAAGGATGACGCTAAAGCTTACAGATGCCTTCCAGAACTTCAAGCAACTGCAAATTTCCCAAAAGCAGTATTGTTGTTCTGAAAGGCAGTGATGTCCTGAGGCAGAAATCTGCTGTCAGCTTTAGGTTCCTTCTAGGCCTGGAGTCTACAGGGTCAAGCATCCATGGCCACCTAGTGTCCACTCACCCTCCCAACCCCAGAACACCCTCCAGGTATGTGAGACTTTAGAATTCTCTTCACCTAAACAAACCATCTTCTAGAGTCTGTATATGCCTCTTCCTGTTGTCTGTCCTGCTGAGAGCAGAGGTGACTTCTCCCACCCACCCCACCCCCTCTTCTTCAGGGTGTGGACACGTAGGCATAAGAGATGGCTATTGGTAACTTCTGGGAAGTGGGGAGGAAAGGAGCTTAGACAAGTGAGATAGAGGGTCCATTCACACCCTTGAGTTATAGAGCAGAGCCACAGAGCCTCCATTTACAAATGGGGAGGGTCTGCTGAAAGGAATAGCTGGTTATTCTTGATAAGCAAGACAATAAAATCTAGTGGTCTCAGCCATCCGTGAGGACAGAGGGTGCTATCCTGTAGAGATTCAATTTTACAACAACAAATGATAGTGAAGCAGGAGAGATTATATTATTTCTAATACCTAAGTCCAAGCCATCTGACTTAAATTCCTTACTGAAATGAGGTAGGATAAAGGAAGAAGATCCCAGGAGCCTTTGCTATAAGGCCCATCAATCTCTGGAAAGCCAGAAACAGGTTAAATGGACCCCCAGGGATTTAGAGAGAAGGTACTGGCAAAAAACAAAAACAAAAACAAAAAACCCTTAGGAATAGGCTTGCCAGATAAAATATAGTATGCAATATTCACTATATTCTTATACTAAGAAATTATTCATTGTTTATCTGAAATTTAAATTTAACTGGGCATCCTGTATTTTAATTGACTACATCTAGCAATCCTTTCTAGGAGAGGCAGCAGGTCTGCTCTGGCTCATGCCTCAGCATTTTACCTTACTCTGCTCCCACCATCTTTCCTACCTTATTCAGCAAACATGAATAATAGTCAGAAAGGCAGACAGAAAGAAGTGAAGGAGGAAGAGACAGAGAGAAGAGAGACAAAGAGAAGGATGAAAGAAAGGAAGGAAAGCCAAGGGAAGAAATGAGAGACAAGAAGAAATACAAGGAAGAACTTGAAGTTGTGGAAGGCATCTGTAAACTTTAGCTTCATCCTTTTATGCATCCAGACTCCTCTGCAATTTTTTAGATACATGGCATATATCTAAAAAACAAAAATAAGGGGCGCCTGGGTGGCTCAGTCGGTTAAGCATCTGACCTTGGCTCAGGTCATGATCTCAGGGTTCACAAGTTCGAGCCCTGCGTTGGGTTCTGTGCTGACAGCTCAGAGCCTGGAGGCTGCTTCAGATTCTGTCTCCCTCTCTCTGCCCCTCCCCCTCTCATGCTCCGTCTCTCAAAAATAAACAAATACTAAAAAAAAATAATTCCAGGGAAATAGATTTTTAAAAGTTAAAGAAAGAGCTTCAAAGAAATTACAAACATTACATTAAAAAGAGCTGAAAAAAGAAGTAAAATAATTCAAAGAAGAGCTTATAAGGCAATAGAAGGAGACAAAAAGTGAGCCAGCAAAGCTTAGGAAAGAAATGAGAGAAAAATTAAAATGTCATTGAGATAAAAAGTCACATTAGAAATAGAATAAACAGAAGTTAAACACAGTTCTGGGGAATAGTATGTATGAGAAATTAAAAGAGAACAAACTACTGGGATAGTTCTTGTGAACATGTTATGAATGGTAGACACAGCAGATATAAAATAACTAGTATTTGCATCTCTGAAGCAGAAAGATAAAATGAAAAAAATTAAAAATCTAATAATAACATTAATGATAACAATGATAATTATAATAGCTACTCTTTATTTGAGCCCTTATGTGCCAGGCACTGTTCTAAAACTTCTGACAATTATCTCAGTTAACCTTCATAACAATCCTACTAGCTATTATTATTCTCCTCATTTTATACATGAAGTAGTTGAAACATAGAGAAGTTAAATAATTTGCTTAAAGTTACACAGTTAGTGGTAGATCCAGGATTTAAAACTGCCTTATTTAACAATCTGTACTCTTAAACATTCAAAGTATTTCTAAAATAAGGAAGTCTTAAAACTGAAAATCTATAAAGCAAGAAAAATGTGATTCAGGATAAGTAACAATAGTTCATCTCTTGGCATAGTGACTAAAATTTAAGGCTAAAGAATGATGGGAGCATCCAGGTAGAAAAAAGCAGGTCATAGAAAAGGGAAAAAATTGTATTGGCCTTAGACTTCATCATAACAAAAGTCAATGCTAAATGATAGTGCTGCAATGCGTGTAAGGATCTGAATGACAGGGAGTGGAAGATGGAAAGCATGTAAGAAGCTGGATTGTCTTGTAAGTATAAAGGTAATAAGAAATCTTTTCAGCATGTGAAATTTCAGGAAATTCAGTACCAGTTAGCTTGTATCATTCTTCAGCTTTAGACCATTCAAGACTATGGGATGAAGTCCAAACTATGGTCAGCCTTCATAGATTCCTTTACAATCTCTCTTCTGCCTGCCTTTTCAATCTTCTCTATATCTACTCATTCCAGAGTTCTTGCTCTACTGAACATGTTTAGTCCTAAACCTTCCTTCATTGTTTTCAACACAACAAATACTTAACGAACACCTCTGATATTGCAGGCTCTATGCTAGGCACTGGAATACAGCAGTGCCGTCCTTAGGCAGCTTACAATCTACTAGGGAAGTCTGACTAAAGAAGCAATTATAGGAAAGTGTGGTTCAACATAGTAACCTAGGAAAACCCTGAACTCACCTCCACCTAAGGACACACCACATCCATAGCTACACAGAGGACAATTCTTTTTGAAAAAGAACTGAAAACTAGCTGAACAGCTACTCTACAACAAAGGACAAAAAGACCACATTGAGATGGATAGAAGAGGCAGAGATGTGGTCTTGCCAAAACCCCACCCCAAACACAGTGGCCCACAAGTGGGAGAAATCTCACAAATATGGAGTATATCTCTGAAGAGAGAAGCATTTGAGTCCCACATCAGGCACTCCCAATCCTTAGGACCTACACCAGAGAAGTGAGCCCCCAGAATATCTGGCTTTGAAAATCATTGTGACTTATATTCAGGAGACCCAAAGGGATGGAGCAAACTAAGACTCCACTCCTAGGGCTGCCTGGGTGGCTCAGTTGGTTAAGCATCTGGCTTCGGCTCAGGTCATGATCGCCCGTCAAGCCCTATGTTGGGCTCTGTGCTGACAGCTCAGAACCTGGAGCCTGCTTCAGATTCTGTGTCGTTCTCTCTCTCTGCCCCTCCTCTGCTCGTGTTCTGTCCCTCTCTCCTTCTCTATCAAAAATAAATAAATATTGGGGTGCCTGGGTGGCTCAGTCGGTTGAGCGTCCGACTTTGGCTCAGGTCATGATCTCACAGCTCGTGAGTTTGAGCCCCGCATCGGGCTCTGTGCTGGCAGCTCAGAGCCTGGGGCCTGCTTCAAATTCTATGTCTCCCTCTCTCTCTCCTCCTCCCCAGTTCATGCTCTGTCTCTCTCTCCTTCAAAAATAAATAAAAACATTAAAAAAATAAATAAATATTTAAAAAAAAAAAAAAAAAAAAAAAGACTCTACTCCTAAATGGCTTGTGCACAGACTCACTCCACCTGGGGCCCAGTGCAAAAGTAGCAATTTGAAAAGCACTTAGACCATACGTAAAGAAGATTCATTGGCTACTTGTAAAGGGTCTGCTGGTGGGGCAGAGGTCTGTTGAAACTCTGTCCAGGGATAGAGGCATGGTGGGCACCATTTTTGCACTCTATCTCTACCTTGCCCTGGCCCAGCAGCACCACCACCCCTGACAGCCCTGCCCCACTAAACCTAGCAAATAGGTCTGCCCTAGTCAATGACTCAAGCAACCCTACCCTGTTAAACCCAGCAGGTATAACCTGGCCTGGTATCCATGCTCCAAACTGTGGCCCTGCCCCACCAAAAGTGGCAGACAGGTTTGCCCCAACCCAGCACTTTTCCACAGCCCCACCAAAACCAACAGGGGCATGCAGCCTACACAGGGACCCTTTGAATGACTGGCTCTGGCACCAGGCGGACTTGCATTTCTGGGTCCCACAGGACTGAAACAATCAGAGTTCTTGTCAGGCTACAACTCTCCGGGAACTGCACAGACAAGAGACACAAATGCATCCCCAGTTTCCTGTGACCACTCTGTCAAGACTGGGAGAGATACCTGTTTTGCCTAATACATAGAAACAAACACAGAGAATCAAACAAATGAGGGAACAGAGGAATATGTTCCAAACTAAAGAACAAGATAAAACCCCAGAAAAAACAAACAAAAAAACAACAAACAACAACAACAACAACAAAAGCTTAATGAAACAAAGATAATTTACCTAATCAAAAATTCAAAGTAGGGGCGCCTGGGTGGCGCAGTCAGTTAAGCGTCCGACTTCAGCCAGGTCACGATCTCGCCGTCCGTGAGTTCGAGCCCCGCGTCGGGCTCTGGGCTGATGGCTCAGAGCCTGGAGCCTGTTTCCGATTCTGTGTCTCCCTCTCTCTCTGCCCCTCCCCCGTTCATGCTCTGTCTCTCTCTGTTCCAAAAATAAATAAACGTTGAAAAAAAAATTAAAAAAAAAATTCAAAGTAATGGTCATAAATACACTCACCAATCTCAGGAGAAGAATGGATAAACACTTATATAAAATATAAGAAAGTACCAAACAGAAGTAACAGAGCTGAGGAACACAATAACTGAATTAAAAAATACTCTATAAATGGGTTCACTAGTAGGCTGGACAAAGCAGAAGAAAGGATGATTGACATGGAAGACAAGGTAATGGAACCCACTCAAACAGAGCAGCAAAAAGAAAAATTAATTTTGAAAAGTAAAGATAGCTTAAATCAGCTATGGGAAAACATCCATAGGAACATAGTCACATTATAGGGGACCTCAAAAAGCTTATTTGAAGAAATAATTATTGAAAACTTCCCTAACCTGGGGAAGGAAATAGACATCTAGATCCAGGAAGCCCAGAGTTCAAAATAAGATGAACCCAGAGAGATCCACTTCAGAACACATAATAATTAAAATGTTAAAAGTTAAAAATAAAGAGTAGGGAGCCAAGATGGTGGAACAACATGGAATTTTTTTATGTGTCTCGTGTCCATGAAATACAGCCAGACCAACACTAAACCATCCCGCACACCTAGAAAACTGATTTTAGGATTAACACAACAATCTGCACAGCCTGAACCATAGAATTCAGCAGGTACACGGCACGGAGAGGTGAACTTGGGGAGAGAGAAGCTGTGGAGGGCAGGGAGCCGCTTTTGTGGGCAGAGAGAGGACAGAGACAGGTGTGGGGGTGGAGAATACAGGAAAAGCACCACTCCCCAAAAATAGCTGGAGAGAAAGTGGAAAATTGGAAATAGCCACAGGAACTGAACTAAAAAGGGAGGAAGGAGAAAGGAGAGGATTTAAATTCCATTAAGACTGTAAACAGGGGGAGTGCAGAGTCCACAACTCCACAGCTAGATATCTGGCAGTGCTCTGGTGGGAAGGGCAAATCCCCAGGAGCAGAATGGGGTGTGGGAGGTTCTCAGGCCACACAGGGAGAAGCGGTTCCACTGCTGGAAGGACATTTGGTAGAGACTGTGAGGCCACCTGTTCCCAGCAGACCCCAGAAAACGGCACATTCACTGGTGCTGGAACAAGGTCATTAAGGGTGAAGCCTGGTGCCAGATGTGTGTTGTGATTTTCCATAATCCCTGAAGGCCGCTGCTACACTATCTCCCGGACTTCTTCTGGGGTCGGCTGGCACCTGGCCGCAGTCTCTGGGCATCGGCTGCAGCATGGTCCTGCGAACATTCCTGGGTATGGCCGGCATTCGGCCATTGCTCAGTGAGACCCTCTGCAGAGGAGCAGAACGGGTCAAAGCCTCAGTCCTTCAGAAGTAAGGGGCCAGGGAAAACAGCCGCATCTGAGACAAAACTCGGGAGAGAGGTACTACCTGGGGCTTGGTCACGGATAGTGTAAAAGTAGGGAATGGACAAAAGGTGAAGACAAATGATGGGTGCACAATTGCTAATCGGGGAGAACAGAGTTCCAATACTAGAGACTGGGTAGCTGGGTGACACCATTTTCACCACTCCTGCGCATGCACTTATGCACCTATGAGCGCCACAACAATCCACCCTGGTAGGCTAGCAGCACCATCTAGTGCAGAATAGAGCCATTACATTAAGCCCTGCCCAACTAGGCCAACCTTGCTCTTCAAGAACAGAAGTCTCACCGCCTGCTTAGTTTATGGACTATAAAGTGCTTCATAGTCTAACTTCTAGGGGAAAACGAGGTAATTTCACTCATATTTCAGTCTGTTAGCAGGTCCATCTATTCAATTTTCTTTCTTTCTTTTTTCCTTTTTTCCCCCTCTTTTTGATTTCTTTTCTTTTTCTTGAAAACAGAAAGAGAAAAAATTCATGTTTGTTTTTAATTTTTATTAAAAATATTTTTCTTTATTTTTTTTACTATATTTTTTACTTTTGTGTAAATTTTTTCAAATTCTATTTTACTTCCATCATTTTATTTTAGTCTACTTCAGTGTATTCACTTTTTCAAATTTTCAAATGATTTCTTTTTTCTTTTTTCTCTTTTTCGTTTCTTTTCTTTTCTTTTTCTTGAATACAGAAAGAGAAAAATTCATTTTAATTTTTAATTTTTATTAAAAATATTTTTAATTTTTTTCTACTATATTCTTTACTTTTGTGTAAATTTTTTCAAATTCTATTTTACTTCCATCATTTCAACTTAGTCTACTTCAGTGTATTCATTTTTTCAAATTTGCAAACGATTTCCTTTTTTTTCCTTTTTTCCCCCTTTTTTCTCTATCAAGCCACTTTCTTTTTCTTTGTTTTAATTTTTTTTTAACGTTTATTTATTTTTGAGACAGAGAGAGACAGAGCATGAACAGGGGAGGGTCAGAGAGAGGGAGACACAGAATCTGAAACAGGCTCCAGGCTTTGAGCTGTCAGCACAGAGCCCGACGCGGGGCTCGAACTCACGGACCACGAGATCATGACCCGAGCCGAAGTCGGCTGCTTAACCGACTGAGCCACCCAGGCGCCCCTCAAGCCACTTTCAACACCCAAAGCACACCTATGATCTAGCATCATTTATTCAATTTTTTTTGTGTGTGTTTTTAATTTTTTAATTTTAATATTTTTTTTACATTTATTTATTTTTGAAAGACAGAGAGAGATAGAGCACAAGCAGGGGAGGAGCAGAGAGAGAGGGAGATACAGAATCCAAAGCAGGCTCCAGGCTCTGAGCTGTCAGCAGCCCCCAATGTGGGGTTCGAACTCATGGATGGTGAGATCATGACCTGGGCTGAAGTCAGTTGCTTAACCAACTGCGCCACCCAGGCACCCCAATATTTGCTTAAGTTTTTTTTAATTTTAATTTTTTCTACCTCATTAATTCCTTTTCCCCTTCAAAATGATGAAACGAAGGAATTCATCCCAAAAGAAAGAACAGGAAGAAACGACAGCCAGGGACTTAACCAACACAGATACAAGCAAGATGTCTGAACCAGAATTTAGAATCCTTGCTGGAGTCAAAAATAGATTAGAATCCCTTTCTGCAGAGGTAAAAGAAGTAAAAACTAGTCAGGATGAAATAAAAATGCTATAACTGAGCTTCAATCACAGATAGATTGCCGTGGGGGCAAGGATGGATGAGTCAGAACAGAGAATCAGTGATATAGAGGACAAACTTATGGACAATAATGAAGCAGAAAAATAGAGGGAGATTAAGGCAAAAGAGCATGATTTAAGAATTAGACAAATCAGGGGCGCCTGGGTGGCGCAGTCGGTTGAGCGTCCGACTTCAGCCAGGTCACGATCTCGCGGTCTGTGAGTTCGAGCCCCGCGTCGGGCTCTGGGCTGATGGCTCAGAGCCTGGAGCCTGTTTCCGATTCTGTGTCTCCCTCTCTCTCTGCCCCTCCCCCGTTCATGCTCTGTCTCTCTCTGTCCCAAAAATAAATAAACGTTGAAAAAAAAAATTAAAAAAAAAAAAATAAATAAAAAAAAAAGAATTAGACAAATCAGTGACTCATTAAAAAGGAACAACATCAGAATCATAGGGGTTCCAGAAGAGGAAGAGAGAGAAATAAGGGTAGAAGGGTTATGTGAGCAAATCATAGTGGAAAACTTTACTAACTGGGGGAAAGACACAGACATCAAAATCCAGGAAGCACAGAGGATCCCCCATTAGATTCAACAAAAACCAACCATCAACAAGGCATATCATAGTCAAATTCACAAAATACTCAGGCAAAGATAGAATCATGAAAGCAGCAAGGGGAAAAAAGTCTTTAACCTACAAGCCAGATCAGGTTTGCAGCAGACCTATCCACAGAAACTTGGCAGGCCAGAAAGGACTGGCAGGATATCTTCAATGTGCTGAATCAGAAAAATATGCAGGCAAGAATTCTTTATCCAGCAAGGCTGTCATTCAAAATAGAAGGAGAGATAAAAAGTTTCCCAGACAAACTAAAATTAAAGGAGTTTGTGACCACTAAACCAGCCCTGCAAGAAATTTTAAGGGGGAATCTCCGAGGTGAGAAAAGATAAAAACATAAATAAATAAATAAATAAATAAATAAATAAATAAATAAGTACATATCAAAAGCAACAAAGATTAGAAAGGACCAGAGAACACCACCAGAAACTCCAACTCGACAAGCAACATAATAGCAATAAATTCATATCTTTCAGTACTCACTTTAAACATCAATGGACTCAATGCTCCAATCAAAAGACACAGGGTAACAGAATGGATAAGAAAACAAGATCCATCCATATGCCGTTTACAAGAGACCCACTTTAGATCTAAAGACATCTTCAGATTGAAAGTAAGGGGATGGAGAACCATCTATCATGCTAACTGTCAACAAAAGAAAGCCGGAGTAGCCATACTTACATCAGACAGTCTAGACTTTAAAATAAAGACTGTATCAAGAGATGCAGAAGGGCATTATATCATAATTAAGGGGTCTATCCACCAAGAAGACCTAACAATTGTAAACATTTATGCGCCAAATGTGGAAGAACCCAAATATATAAATCAATTAATCACAAACATAAAGAAACTCATTGATAATAATACCATAATAGTAGGAGACTTCAACACTCCACTCACAGCAATGGACAGATCATCTAATCAAAAAATCAACAAGGAAACAATGGCTTTGAATGACACACTGGGCCAGATGGACTTAACAGATATATTCAGAACATTTCATCCTAAGGAAGCAGAATATACATTCTTCTCCAGTGCACATGGAACGTTCTCCAGTATAGACCACATAGTGGGACACAAATCAGCCCTCAGCAAGTACAAAAAGATAGAGATCATACTGTGCGTATTTTCAGACCACAATGCTACTAAACTCGAAATCAACCACAAGAAAAAAAAATTTGGAAAGGTAACAAATACTTGGAGACTGAAGAACATCCTACTAAAGAATGAATGGGCTAACCAATAAGTTAAAGAGGAAATTAAAAAGTATATGGAAGCCAATGAAAATGATAATACCACAACCCAAAACCTCTGGGATGCAGAAGTATATAGCAATCCAGGCCTTCCTAAACAAGGAAGAAAGGTCTCAGATACACAACCTAACCTTATGCCTTAAAGAGCTGGAAAAAGAATGGCAAATAAAACTCAAAAGCAGAAGAAGACAGGAAATAATAAAGATTAGAAAAGAAATTAATGCTATCAAAACCAAAAAAACAATAGAACAGATCAATGAAACCAGAAGCTGGTTCTTTGAAAAAATTAACAAAATTGATAAACCACTAGCCAGTCTGATCAAAAAGAAAAAGGAAAGGGACTTTTAACAAGAGTAAAGTAATAATCTGAAAAACAATTTTATAAATTGCTTTTTTTGTTGTTGTTTTCTTGAAAAGAACACAAAAGCCCATGGTATAAATTAAAATAATTAATTAATTAATTAATAAAAATAAAATCAAGAATGAAAGGGGAGAGATCACAACCAACACAGCAGAAATAAAAACAACAATAAGAGAGTATTATGAGCAATTATATACCAAAAAATGGCCAATCTGTAAGAAATAGACAAATTCCTAGAAACATATACACTACCAAAACTGAAACAGGAAGAAATAGAAAATTTGAACAGACCCATAACCAGTAAGGAAATCAAATTATTAATCAAAAATCTCCCAAAAAAACAGAGTCCAGAGCCAGGTGGCTTTCTAGGGGAATTCTACCAAACATTTAAGGAAGAATTAACACCTATTCTCTTGAAGCTGTTCCAAAAAATAGAAATGGAAGGAAAACTTCCAAACTCATTCTATGAAGCCAGCATTACCTTGATTCCAAAATCAGACAGAGACACCAATAAAAAGGAGAACTATAGACCAATATCCCTGATGAACATGGATGCAAAAATCCTCTACAAGATATTAGCCAACTGGATCCAACAATACATTAAAAAAATTATTCACCACGACCAAGTGGGATTTACACCTGGAATGCAGGGCTGGTTCAATATCTGAAAAACTAAAATTAATGTAATTCATCACATCAATAAAAGAGAGGACAATAACCATATGATCCTCTCAATAGATGCAGAGAAAGCATTTGACAAAATACAGCAGCCATTCTTGACAAAAAACCTCAAGAAAGTATGGATAGAAGGATCATACCTCGAGATCATAAAAGCCATATATGAACGACCCAACACTAATATCATCCTCAATGGGGAAAAACTGAGAGCTTTCCCTCTAAGGTCAGGAACAAGACAGGGATGTCTACTCTCACCACTGTTATTCAATATAGTATTGGAAGTCTTAGCCTCTGCAATCAGACAACACAAAGAAATAAAAGGCATCCAAATCGGCCAGGAGGAGGTAAAACTTACACTCTTCGCAGATGACATGATACTCTATATGGAAAACCCTCAAGATTCCACCAAAAAACTGCTAGAACTGATTAATGAATTCAGCAAAGTTGCAGGATATAAAATCAACACACACAAATCAGTTGCATTCCTATACACCAACAATGAAGCAACAGAAAGAGAAATCAAGGAATCGATCCCATTTACAATTGAACCAAAAACCATAAAATACCTAGGAATAAATCTAACCAAAGAGGTGAAAAATCTACACACTGAAAACTATAGAAAGCTTATGAAAGAAATTGAAGAAGACACAAAAAAATGGAAAAAGATTCCACACTCCTGGATAGGAAGAACAAATATTGTTAAAATGTAGATACTACCCAAATTAATCTACATATTCAATGCAATTCCTATCAAAATAACACCAGCATTCTTCACAGAGCTAGAACAAACAATCCTAAAATTTGTACGGAACCAGAAAAGACCCCTAATAGCCAAAGCAATCTTGAAAAAGAAAACCAAAGCAGGAGACATCACAATCCTGGACTTCAAGCTATACTACAAAGTTGTAATCATCAAGACAGTATGGTAGTGGCACAAAAACAGACACTCAGATCAATGGAACAGAATAGAGAACCCAGAAATGGACCCACTAACCTATGGACAACTAATCTTTGACAAAGCAGAAAAGAATATCCAAGGGAATAAAGACAGTCTCTCAGCAAGTGGTGCTGGGAAAAGTGGACAGCAACGTGCAGAAGAATGAACTTTCTTACACCATACACAAAAATAAACTCAAAATGGATGAAAGACCTCAATGTAAGACAGGAAGCCATCAAAATCCTCGAGGAGAAAGCAGGCAAAAGCCTCTTTGGTCTTGGCCGCAACAACTTCTTACTCAACACATCTCTGGAGGCAAGGGAAACAAAAGCAAAAATGAACTAGTGGGACCTCATCAAAATAAAAAGCTTCTGCACAGCGAAGGAAACAATCAGCAAAACTAAAAGGCAACTGACAGAATGGGAGAAGATATTTGCAAACAACATATCAGATAAAAGGTTAGTATCCAAAATCTATAAAGAACTTATCAAACTCAACACCCAAAAAACAAATAATCCAGTGAAGAAATGGGCAAAAGATATGAATAGACACTTCTCCAAAGAAGACATCCAGATAGCCAACTGACACATGAAAAAATGCTCAACATCACTCATCATCAGGGAAATACAAATCAAAACCACAATGAGATACCACCTTACACCTGTCAGAATGGCTAACATGAACAACTCTGGCAACAACCGATATTGGAGAGGATGCCGAGAAAGAGGATCTCTTTTGCATTATTGGTGATAATGCAAGCTGGTGCAGCCATTCTGGAAAACAGTATGGAGGCTCCACAAAAAACTAAAAATAGAACTACCCTACACCCCAGCAATTCCACTACTAGGCATTTATCCAAGGGATACAGGTGTGCTGTTTCAAAGGGACACATGCACCCCCATGTTTATAGGAGCACTATCAACAATAGCCCAAGTATGGAAAGAGCCCAAATGTCCATTGATGGATGAATGGATAAAGAAAATGTGGTGTATATATATATACAATGGAGTATTACTTGGCAATCAAAAAGAATGAAATCTTGCCATTTGTAACTACATGGATGGAACTGGAGGGTATTATGCTAAGTGAAATCAGTCAGTTAGAGAAAGACAAAAATCATATGACTTCACTCATATGATGACTTTAAGAGACAAAACAGATGAACATAAGGGAAGGGAAACAAAAATAATATAAAAACAGGGAGGGGGACAAAACATAAGAGACTCATAAATATGATGAACAAATAGAGGGTTATTGGAGGGGGTGTGGGAGGGGGGATGGGCTAAATGGCTAAGGGGCATTAAGAAATCTACTCCTGAAATCATTGTTGCAGTATATGCTAATTTGGATGTAAATTAAAAAAAATAAAATTAAAAAATAATAATAATGAATGAATAAAATGTTCATCTTAAAAAAGAGATTAAAAATAAAGACAGAACCTTAAAAGCAGCAAGAGAAAAATAACTTTTTTACATAAAAGGGAAAACCCTATAAGACTATTAGCAGGTTTTCAGCAGAAACTTTTTAGGCCAAACAGGACATAATATATTGTGATCCAGAAATGGCACAATAAATTCAGAGTGCTAAAAGCAAAAACTCTTCAAGCCAAAAATACTCTACTGAGCAAGATTACCTTACAGAATAGAAGGAGCAATAAAGAGTTTTCTAGACAAGCAAAAACTAAAGGAGCTCACCACCACTAAACTGGCCTTGCAAGAAATGTTAAAGGAATATCTTTAAGCTGAAAAGAAGGGACACTAGTTAGTAACAAGAAAACATGTGAAAGTAAAAATCTCATTGGTAAAGGTAAATATATAATAATGCTAGTGGATTAATCACTATAAAGCTAGCATGAAGGTTAAAAGACAAAAGCAGTAAAAATAACTATAACAACAATTAAAGGATACACAAAATAAAAAGATGTAAAATTTGACATCAAAAACATAAAATGTGGTGGTGGGGGGAGAGTTAAAAATATAGTTTTAGAATACATTGAAATGTAACTTGCTACTGATCTAAAATAAACAGGTTTATATATAGCTGATATACGTAAGTCATATAGTAACCACAAAGCAAATCCCATAGTAGATACACAAAAGATTGAGAATGGAATAAAAATATAACACCAAAGAAAGGCATCAAACCAAAAGGGAAGAGATCATGAGAAGAAAAAAGGTGCAGAGAGGTACTACAGAACAGATAGAAAACAAGTAACAAAATGGCAATAATCACATACCTATCTATAATTACTTTATATGTAAACAGCTAAGCACTCCAAGCAAAAGACAGAGTAGCTGAGTAGATAAAAACCACAAAACTCATCTATATACTTTCTACAAGACACGTCAGGTGTAAGGGCACACACAGACTGAAAGTAAAGGGATGGAAAAAGATGTTTCATGCAAATGTAAATTAAAAGCTGGGGTAGCTATACTTATGTCAGACAAAACAGACTTTAAAATAAAAACTGTAATAAAAGACAAAATGGGCTTATATAATGATAAAGAGTCAATCCAGCAAGAAGATATAACATTTAAAAATATTTATGTGCCCAACATATAAGCAGCAGAATATATAAAGGGGAGAGTTTTGTGGGGTGGGAGAAATGGGAGAAGGGGGACAAGAGGTACAAACTTCCTGTCATAAAAAGAAATAAGTCATGAAGATGTAATGTATAGCATGGTGACTAGAGTCTATAATATTGTGTTGCATATTATATAAATTCAATGGCAACAGGGGGAACTAGACTTACTGTGATCATTTCACAGTGTATATAAATATTGAATCATTGCTCTCAACAAAGCAGGTATAAAGGAGATGTACCTCAACCTAACAAAGCCTATATGTGACAAGTCTACAGCTAACATTATATTCAATGGTGAAATGCTAAAAAGCTTTTCTTCTAAGATCAGGAACAAGAGGAGGAGGACTATTCTCACAGCTTTTATTCAACACAGAATTAGGAGTCTTAGCCAGAGCAATTTGGCAAGAAAAAGAAATAAAAGTCATCAACATTGGAAAGAAAAAAATAAAATTGTCACTATTTGTGGACAACACATTTTTTATATCTAGAAAACCCTAAAGACTGCACCCAAAACCTGTTAGAATGAATAAATTCAATAAAGTTGCAGAACACAAAGACAGTATGCAAAAATCGATTGCATTTTTATACACTAACAACGAACTATCAGGGAAATTAAGAAAACAATCACACCTGCAGTTGCATCAAAAAGAAAAAAATACTATGAATAAATTTAACCAAGAAAGTGAAAGACTTGTACACTAAAAACTACAAGACATTGATGAAAGCAACTAAAGAAGACAGATAAATAGAAAGATAATCCATGCTTATGGATTGGAAGAATTAATATTGTTAAAAAATCCATATTACTGGGGCGCCTAGATGGTTCATTTGTTTAAATGTCTGACTTCAGGGGCGCCTGGGTGGCTCAGTCAGTTGAGCATCCAACTTCATCTCAGGTCATGATCTCACCATCCGTGAGTTTGAGCCCTGTGTCAGGCTGTGCTGACAGCTCAGAGCCTGGAGCCTGCTTTGGATTCTGTGTCTCCCTCTCTCTCTCTGCCCCTCCCCTGCTCATGGTCTGTCTCTCTCTGTCTCAAAAATAAATAAAAACATTAAAAAAATTTTTTTAAATAAATGTCTGACTTCAGTTCAGTTTATGGTCTTGCAGTTCATGGGTTCAAGTCCCACAGTGAGCTCTGTGCTGACAAGTAAGAGCCTGGAGCCTGCTTAGGATTCTGTATCTTCCTCTCTCTCTGCCCCTCCCCCACTTGCACTCTGTCTCTCTAATGTTAATTAATAAACATTACAAAAAATTCCATATTACTAAAAGCAATGTATGGATTCAGTGCAATCCCTTTAAAATCCCAATAGCATTTTTCACAGAAATACAATAAACAATCATAAGATTTGTATGAAACCACAGAAGATCCTTAAAAGCCAAAGCAATCATGAGAAATAAAAACAAAGCTGGAGGCATCATGCTCCCTGATTTCAAACTATATTACCAAGCTAAAATAATCAAAACAGTATGGTACTGATATAAAAATAAGACACACCAATGAATGGAACACAATAGAAAGCACAGAACCTCCTGCCCACCACATATATGGCTAATTAATATGTGATAAAAGAGAAAGAATATATAATGAGGAGAGGACAGTCTCTTCAATAAGTGGTACTCGAAAAATTGGACAGTCACATGCCAAAGAATAAAACTGAGATGCTATCTTACACTATATGCAAGAACTAACTCAAAATGGATAAAGATTTGAATATAAGATCAGAAACCATAAAGTTCCTAGAAGAAAACATAGTTTGTAAGCTCCTAGACATCCTCCTTTGTGATATTTTTTTGGATGTGACTCCAAAAGCAATGTCAACAAAAGCAAAAAATAAATGAGAATATATCAAACTATAAAGCTTCTGAAAACTGAAGGAAACCATCAGCAAACTAAATAGGCAACCTACTGAATGGGAGAAAATAATTGCAAATCATATGTTCAATAAGGGGTAAATATCCAGTATATAGAGAGAGAATTCATGCAACTCAATAACAAGAAAATGAACAATTTAATTAAAAATGGGCAGAGGATTTAAATACATCCTTTTCTTTTTCTTCAAATTTTTATTTAAATTCTAGCTAGTTAACATGTAGTGTAATATTGTAGAGTAGAATTTAGTGAGTCATCACTTACATATAATACCCAGTGCTGAACACAAGTGCCCTCCTTAATACTCACCACTCATTTAGCCCACCCCCCCCACCCACCTTCCTCCATCAACCCTCAGTTTGTTCTCTATCATTAAAAAGAGTCTCTTATGGTTTCTCTCTCTCTTTTCCCTTCCCATATGTTCACCTGTTTGTTTCTTAGATTCCACATGAGTGAAATCATGTGGTATTTGTTTTTCTCTGACTTATTTTGCTTAGCATAATATACTCTAGCTCCATCCATGTCATTGCAAATGGCAAGATTTCGTTCCTTTTGATGGCTGAGTAATATTCCATCACACACACACACACACACACGCTATTCAGCCATAACAGTGAAATCTTACTATTTGGGACCAAATGGATGGATCTTGAGGGCACTATGCTAAGTGAAATAAGTCAGCCAGAGAAAGACAAGTATTGTATTATTTCACTTATATGTGGAAACTAAAACAAACAAACAAACAAAAGAAATGAACAAACAAAACAAAACTCACAGATGCAGAAAACAGACTGGTGGTTGTCAGAAGGAAGTGTTTTGTGATGTAAGATAAATGGGAGAAAAGTGTCAAGAGGTACAAGCTTCCAGTAATAAAGAAGATAAGTCATGAGGATGTAATTACAGAATGGTGACTATAGTCAATAATATTGTATTACATATTATGTAAATTTATATGACAACAGGAGGAACTAGACTTATTGTAGTGATTTCATGGTATATACAAATATTGAATCATTATGTTGTATGCCTCAATTATTCTTTAATTAAAAAGAAACAAGCAATTACAAGTAGGATGCATGTCACAAATGGAGAAATACAGTCAGTGTATTGTCAAGGATGGCAGGGAAGACCTTCCTGAAAATATGGCATTTCAACTGAAGGATGAGGTAGAATTAATTGGGCAAAGGTGGGGCTTCAGACTTGGAAAGAACTGCAGGTAGAAGGAAATGACATAGAGGTGAGGGAGGGTATTGCATCTATAAGGAACTAAAAAATTCCAGTGTAGCTAGATGTAACAATCAAGAAAAGAATGCTATGAGATGTGGCTGCAGAGGAAGCAAAGGAAATCTGAGCAGCTGTACCTACAAGTCATGTGAACATCTTGTTTATGCTCAGTAAGAGTTATTAACAACAAAGTCTACTATGACTGTTGAGGGCAAGGCTCTCAGCCCAGAGCACCCTATCACTGCAGTCTCTTCTGACTCAGTGGGTACAGTCTTACTAGCACTATTAATGCATACGTCCAGTTGGAAGACCTTATCTACTTATATCATCCATGAATGCATCCTTACATGAGAAGTTCTATATATTTTCATTTTAGAAGAGTTATATTATAGAACAGTAGCAAAAATAGAACATGACTTTCCATATACCTCCTATTTTCCCCTTTTGTTAACATTTTACATTAATATGGTACATTTGATACAACGAATAAACCAATATGGATATGTAATTTTTAACTGAAGTCTACCTTTTATCCTAATTTTCTTCATTTTTACCTGATGCCATTTCCATGATCCCATCCAGGATATTATATTACATTTATTCATTCATGTTTCCTAATGCTCCTCTATACAGTGCCAGTTTCTCAGACTTTCCTCATGTTTAATGACCTTCAGTTTTGAAGTGTCCTGGTCATTATTTTGTAGAATGTTCCTCAGTTGGGTTATGTCTGATGTTTTTCTCATGATTGGACTGGAGTGTAATGCATTTTGGAAAGAAAGACTACAGATGTAAAGTGCCTTTCTCATCACATCATATCAAGTGTACATACTATCAACATGACTTATCACTGTTGGTATTGACCTTAACCTCCTGGCTAAGGTAGTATTTGCCAGGTTTCTATACTGTGAAGTTGCTCTTTTTTCCTCCTTTTCATACTTTATTCCCTGGGAGGAAATTACTATGCACAGCCAACACTTGAGGGGTAGAGAGATACATTCCACCTCCTTAACAGCAAAATATTTATATAAATAATTTGGAATGATTCTGCACAGAAAATTTGTATATTGTCTCACATTTACTTTTTATTTAATCATTCTCTTATATCAATCATGGATATTTATTTTATACTGTGGGTTAAAATCCAGTATTACCTTATTTATTTTGTTGCTAAAATTGTTCCAACTTTGGCCATTGGGAACTCTTTCAGTTGGCTCTTGTGTCCTTTTGACACACTCACATTGTCTCAGTATTTACTTCTTTGAGAGCTCCTTTACTTTCTGGAACTACAAAACACGCCAGGATCACCTTGTATATATTCCTTGCACCAGCTCTACTAACAGCCATTTCTCCAAGGAGCCCTGGTTCCTTTTGTTGAAGAGTCGTATTAGAAATCAAGATCTGGATGTTGGGTGTGCTCATTGCTACTAGTGAGTCATTGCTTCTAAGCCCTGTTAGCTGACAGAGAAAGGAAATACATGTGTGTACTCACCCATATTACATACATATTTATAAATATTTCTTTATGCACCCATCTGTATCTACATTAAGCTAAACATGAATTCATACTGATGTCATACCTCTATGAGAAACATCTTTACCAACTAGAGTACAGTGCTTATTATATACAGTTCTTTTTGCCTTTAACCTTAGTTCCCACTCTTTACAAAGTTGGTAACGTGAGCACCTCCCCTCACTCCAATTTTCTTTTCTCAGAGTGTGCATTCCATCTTGAGATTGCCCAACCTCCTAAGTGGGTATTTTAAAATTTACTACATTAAGGTTCACTCTGTGCTGTAGTTCTACAGGTTTTAACAAATATATAATGTCATATATTCACCACTGGCATTGTTTACAGAATATTTTCCACCATAAAAAAATCCCCTGTGCCTCACCTGTTCAACCCTCCCTGCTCCAAACACCTGTGGCAGAACTGATCTGTTTACCATTTCTATAGGTTTGCCTTTTCCCAAATGTAACATAAATGGGATCATACAACGTACAGCCTTTTCAGACACTTCTTTTTCTTAACAACATGAATTTACGATGCACCCATGTTTTGCATTGTTGCTAGCACATTCTTTTTATGACCGAATAGTATTCCACTATGTGGATGTACCATAGTTTGTTTATGCATTTACTTATTGAAAAATATATTAAATTGTCCCAGTTTTTGGCAATTATGAATAAACTGGTTTTAAACATTTGCATGTGGGCTTTTGTGTGGACATAATTTGTTCAAATCAGTTTGATAAATACTTAGGAGCATAATTCCTGAATCATATGATAAAACTATATTTAGTTTCATAAACTCTAATCTTTATTATTTCCTTCTTCTTGCTTTGGGTTTAATTTAGTCTTCTTATTCTAGCTCCTTAAGGTGGAAGCGTAGGTTATTGATTTGAGACCTTCCTTCTTTTCTTAATGTAATTGGTTAAAGCTAAAAATTTCCCTCTTAGCATTGCCTTTACTGCATTCCACAAATTTGGGTAAGCTTATTTTTCTTCCCCCACCCCCCACCAGCTTTTTTGAGATACATTTGATTTATAACATTGTATAAGTTTAAGGTGCACAATGTGTTGATTTGATATATATTGCCAAATTATTATTACCATAGAGTTAGCTAACACCTCCATCATGTCACATAATAACCATTTCTATTTTGTAGTCAGAACATTAAGGATCTACCTCTTGCCAATTTTCAATTATATAATACATATTAGCTATAATCACCAAGCTATACATTAGATCCCCAGAACTTATTCATCTTATAACTGTAAGTTTTACCTTTTGACTAACACTTCATTTCCCGCCCCCCCCCCAAACCGCTAGTAACTGCTGTTTTCATTTTAATTTGTTTCAAGATATTGTCTCATTTCTCTTTGTGATATCTCCTTCTTTGGTTTTTCAAGGGCGTGTTGTTTAATATCCATCTGTCTGTAAATTATCTGGACTTCCTTCTGTTATTGATATCTACTTTGATTCCATTGTGATTGGAGAAGAAACTTTGAATGGTTTCTATCACTTTAAGTTTATTGAGACTTGTTTTGTGGCATAACATATAATCTATCCTGTAGAATGTCCTATGTGCATTTAGTAAGAGTGCAGAGTATTCTTCTGTTGTTGGGTAGGTTTACTTATCTTATAGTGTTGTTAAAGTCCTCTATTTACTTCTTGATTATCTAATTGTTTTACCCATTATTGAAAATGATACATTGAAGTCTCCAACTACTATTACTGAACTGTCTATTTCTGTCTTCAATTCTGCTTTGCTTCATATAGTTAGGGGCTCTGTTGTTAGGTGCATATATAATTGTTACATCTTTTTGATGTCTTCACCCTTTTATCAATGTATCATGCTCCTCTTTGTATTTTGAAACAATTTTTGGCTTAAAGTCTTTCTGATCTGATATTAGTATAGCCACTCCATATCTCCCTTGGTTAGAATTTGTATAGCACAACCTTTTCCATCCTTTCACTTATGATGCATTTGTGTTTTTAGATCTAAAGTGTGTTTCTTATAGACAGCATATAGTTGGATCATTTTAAAAATTAATTCTAGGGGCGCCTGGGTGGCGCAGTCGGTTAAGCGTCCGACTTCAGCCAGGTCACGATCTCGCGGTCCGGGAGTTCGAGCCCCGCATCAGGCTCTGGGCTGATGGCTCAGAGCCTGGAGCCTGTTTCCGATTCTGTGTCTCCCTCTCTCTCTCTGCCCCTCCCCCATTCATGCTCTGTCTCTGTCTGTCCCAAAAATAAATAAAACGTTGAAAAAAAAAATTAAAAAAAAAATTAATTCTACTATCTCTGTATTTTAATTGAGGAGTTTAATCCATTAACATTTCATGTAATTATTGATAACTATTCTTAATGGTTACCTGGTGATCACAATTAACAATTTAACTTATAAGAATTTAAAATACAACTGAATTTCAGTAGTATATAAAAACTTAGCTTCTACATAGCCCCATCACCTTTATGCTGTTATTGTCACAATTAGCTCTTTATGTATTGTGTACCTATTAATATATATTTACAATTATTGTTTTATACGTCTCTTAAATCATATTAAAAAAAGAGGAGTTACAAGCCAAAAATACATTAATACTTACTTTATATTCATCTACATAATTATCTTTACCCAGGTTCCTTATTTCTTCATATGGACTTGAAGTACTGTTTTTTTCATCTTTATTGATTTATTTTGCGAGAGAGAGAGAGAGCGCACAAGCAGTGGAGGGACAGAGAGAGAGGGAGAGAGAGAATGCCAAGCTGACAGCATGGAGCCCAATGCGGGGTTCAATCTCATGAACTACAAGACCATGACCTGAGCTGAAATCAAGAGCCAGATTCTCAACTGACTCAGCCATCCAGGCACCCCTGAAATACTCTTTAATGTCATTTCATTTGAGCAAGAAGGAATCCCTTAGCATTTCTTGTAGAGCAGGTCAGTTAGCTCCCTCAGAGTTTATCTGTGAATGTCTTAATTTATCCATCTTTGAAGAATAGTTTGATTGGATATAGGATTCTCAGTCATCTTAGACTTCTAGGGCTACCATAACAAAATACGACAGTCTGAATGGCTTAAGCAACAGAAATTTATTTTTCTCACAGTTCTGAAGGCTGGAAGTCTAAGATCAAAGTATCAGGCAGGGTTTGTTTCTGGTGAGGCCTCTCTCTCTTTGGATTTGTAGACAGAATCTTTTCACTGTGTCTTCAAATGGTCTGTTCTCTGTGTATACATGCACTGAAAGAGATCTCTGGCATCTCTACCAGATTAGGCCCTACCCATATGACCTTATTTATCTTCTCACTAAAAGTAAGCTTTTCTTTTTTCTTTTTTATTAAAGGTTGCTCTGCTTCTTGCAAGCTTTTGTTAGATTCTAGAATCCCTTAAAAACGTTTATTGTTTTTGTTGGTTTTTGTTTTTGTTTCTGTTTTTGTGTGTGTGTTTGTTTTTTCCCACTTACTCATTGTGTTTATGGAGAGAAGGACTTCTAGAGTTCTCTACTATGCCATTTCACTGATATCTCTCTTTTGCCCATTTTAATTTTTATTATTTTATTTTCAAAATTTTATTTAAATTCTATTTACAGTGCAATATTGGTTTCAGGAGTAGAATTCAGGGATTCATCACTTACACACAATACCCAATGCTCATCACACCATTTAGCCCATCACCCATTTAGCCCATCTCCCACCCAGCTCCCTCCATCAACCCCCAGTTTGTTCTCTATCATTAAGAGTCTCTTATGGCTTATTTCCCTCTCTCTCTACTTTGTTTCTTAAATTTCACATGAGTGAAATCATGTGGTTTGTCTTTCTCTGACTGACTTGTTTTGTTCAGCATAATATACTCTAGCTCCATCCATGTCATTGCAAATGGTAAGATTTCATTCTTTTTGATGGATGAGTAATATTCCATTGTGCATATATAACTATATTTTCTTTATCCATTCATTACTCAATGGACATTTAGGACCTTTCCATAGTTTGGCTATTGTTGACAATGCCTCTATAAACATTGGGGTGTATGTACCCATTCAAATCTGTATTTTAAGTTCATTTATTTAATTTTGAGAGAGAGAGTAGGGGAGGGGCAGAGGGAGAGGGAGAGAGAATCCCAAGTAGGGTCCATGCTGTCAGCATGGAGTTCCACATGGGGCTTGATCCCACAAACCACATGACCATGATCTGCGCTAAAATCAAGAGTCAGACACTTAACTGACTGAGCCACCCAGACATCCCTCAAATCTGTATTTTTACATCCTTTTGGTAAATACCTAGTAGTGCAATTGCTGGAATGTATGGTAGTCCCATTTTTAACTTTTTGAGGAACCTCCATACTGTTTTACAGAGTGGCTGCACCAGCTTGCATTCCCACCAAGAGTGCATCCTCACCAACACTTGTTGTTTCTTGGGTTGTTAATTTTAGCCATCCTGATAGGTGTGAGGTGGTATCTCAATGTGGTTTTGAATTGCATTTCCCTGATGATGAGTGATGTTGAGCATCTTTCCATGTGTCTATTAGCCATCTGGAAGTCTTCTTTGTAAATGTGTCTTCTGTCCATTTCTCAATTGGATTGTTTTTTGGGGTGTTGAGTTTTTGGCAAGTTCTTTATAGATTTTGGATACTAGCCCTTTATACAATATGTCACCTGCAAATATCTTCTCCCATTCTGTAGGCTGACTTTTAGTTTTGTGTATTGTTTCCTTTGCTGTACAGAAGCTTTTTATCTTGATGAAGTCCCAATAGTTCATTTTTGTTTTTGTTTCCCTTTCCTAGTAATGTGTCTAGTAAGAAGTTACTGCAGTCGAGGTCAAAGAGGTTTCTCTTGTTTTCTCCTGTAGGACTTCTATGGTTTTCTGTCTCACATTTAGGTCTTTCATCCATTTTGAATTTATTTTTGTGTATGGTATAAGAAAGTGGTCCAGTTTCATTCTTCTGCATGTTGCTGTCTGTTTTTCCCAACAACATTTATTGAAGGGACTGTCTTTTTTTCCATTAGATATTCTTTCCTGCTTTGTCAAAGATTAGTTGACCTTATAGTTGTAGGTCCATTTCTGGGCTTTCTATTCTGTTCCATTGTTCTACGTATCTTTTTTTTTTTTTTTTGGTGCCAGTACCATACTGTCTTGATGACTACGGCTTTCTAATATAGCTTGAAGTCCAGAATCATGATGTCTCTAGCTTTGCTTTGCTTTTTCAGGATTGCTTTGGCCATCAGGGTTTTTTGTGATTCCATACAAATTTTAGGATTGTTTGTTCTAGCTTTGTGAAAAATGCTGACGGTTCTTTTACCTATTTTTAAATGTTTGTTTTCTCATTGTTGAGTTTTAAGAGCTCTTTTGTATATATTTTGGATACAAGTCCTTTATCTGATATGTGATTTGCAAGTATCTTCTACCAGACAGTGATTTGTCCTTTCATTCTTCTAACAGGATCTTTTGCAGAGTAAAATTTTTGAATTTTAATAGAGGTTAACATCCATTTGTTCTTTTATGAATCATGTTTTTGGTGTTGTATATAAAACCTTATCACTAAGCTCAAAATCATGAATATTTTCTTATATGTTTTCTTCTATAAGCTTTACAGTTTTGCATTTTATATTTAGATCTATGATATGCTTTGAATTAATTTTTGTGAAGCGTATAAATTCTGTGTCTACATTAATTTTTTTGCTTGTGGATGTCCAATTGTACCAGCAGTATTTGTTGAAAAGACTATTATTTCTCCATTGAATAAAATCACCTTTGTACCTTTGTCAATAATCAGTTGACTATAGTTGTGAAATTCTATTTCTGGGTTCTCTATTCTGTTTCATTGAGTTATGTGTCTATTATCTTGTCAATACCATCCTGCTTGATTAGTGTAGTTTTATAGTAAGTATGGTGGTATGAGTTCTCCAATTTTATTCTTCTTTTTCAGTTTTGTGTTGGTTACTATATGTTCAGATCTGTGTCTGTGACCTTAATTATCTTTTTCAAACACACCATAACAGAACAACTGCCAGGCATGGTAAACTTTAAAGTATATAATATTAGGTAAATGTGTTTGAGAAAGAGGGATAGACACATTCCAAGGATCCCTTGCCATACAATCACAAAAAACAACAGGAAGATCTGTTGTAAAGGCATAAGGAAGGGCAGAAAATTTATGAGGATTACTGCTCTACACCACTGGAAAATGTACAGTTATTAACACTACGATCCTAGATCCCTAGGTTGCATATATGATTATCAGTTCAAAGACTTATTTAGGTCAATGTCTGAAGTAGTGAATCTACTCACTATCACCAAAACCATTTATAACACCTTGATCATGACAGAGATCTAATTTTGCTAGAATTAACATCTAAAATCTTTCAAATAAGTCTATCCTTTAAAAATAGAATAACTAAGAGCCTTGGGATTTTTATGTAAAAGTAATGTCTGTGACAAAAAGCACATAAGAGATGGTCTGTCATAATCCATACTAGTTTTTCAAGTGAAGAAATTTTAAAGTGAATTTGTTGCTAAGGTCAACAAGTGCCCTATACTTATTCCTGATGTTTCTGTAAAACTTGAGTAAATCTGAGAAAAAGAGCCAATGTGACAGAAGTTTCTTCTAAAGGACTGTAAAATGTTCTTAAGCTTAAGGGACAATTCAAGGCTGCCACAGAATTAATGTTCCTGATTCCAAATTAGTCCAAGTACTCAGAATGATGGATTTTCAAACAAGCAAGAAAGCTCAGGAAATTTTATTTTTATCACCATTTAGAAAGAAACATAATGCTCATTTCTTCCCTTGAGTCATATAAATTTTAGTGTCTTCTCTTTAGTAACTGTTTCAGAATCTTCAGGAAATGTTAAATGTTAGAACTAAAACAATATGATATTAAAATAATCAGTGGGGATTCCACTTGAAATAGCTTGGTCTCTACTTAAAGAAAACCATCTATTCAGTATCTTCCTCAGGAGACAATATGGCAAAATAGCATTATATGGTCAATTATCTAACATCTCATTTCGTTGTTCCTCCAAAATATAGGAGCTCTTTGTTATAGGTTTTATAATGAGATAACTTTTTCTATTGGATGCTATTACAATTTCCTTTGTGTGTTTTAATTTGAAAGGAACAATGTTGATGTTGGTGGTGTCTAAATTAAGATTGCATTTCTTATAAAATGTATTTGTTAGTGGAGTGAGTCATCAATTTTGTTTTAAAAAGTTAGAATGTGTCTTTTCTTTAACATGCATTATAAAATGCATTCTAATATGCATTATAAAAATATAAAAGTTCATTTTGAAAATGGCATATTGTGACTTATGGATAAGCAATATTGGCTTGCTTTACCCCTTTGACATTATATGTAAGGCAACATGAGTTTAACTTTATCCTCTTAGCAGTTGAGTGACGACATTTAAGCAGAGGTTCTTTTACTTATTTGCTTCATACACTCATTGATAACAATCTTAAACCTATGATAAAAATCTGCTTCTTCTCACTAATGGTAAAAAGAGTAGAAAGGGCTTACGTGTCAAGACATTGAATGGATATTAATATAACATAGCCAAATTTCACTTGCATCACAAATTATGTCGCGGTTTTATTAAGGCACAAGTTTAACTTCCTAGTTACTTACTAATGATGATATAACTTCTCTGATTCCTTCCAAAGTATCCCCTAAGTAATCCTAGGATATCTCACTTGTCCTAAACTCCCATATTTGTTCTACTGTGCTACAAAAAACCTCTCCTACTGTTTCATGTAGCAAAACAATTCTTTGCTGATGACTACTGCTGCTTTGTTGAGCACTGGTGGGAACTTAACACCATCATATGTTGTTCCTCCGCATTTTGTAGTCCTTCCTGCAGCTTTGCCAGGCACAGCAGTTTTCCAAAGACAAATACCACACTTAGTTCTCAAGGTGCCCAAACTGCATTGTTGTCCATAGCAAGGGTGGGCAGATCGCTCCCTCAGATTTCTAACTTACTCTATGAGTACAGTACCAAAGACATTTGGGACCCAGCGGGTTAAAAATTTTAATGAAACAACACTTTTCACTTTTTCTTAAAGCCATTTAGTTTTGTCTCCCTGGGACTCAGAAATGTATTCAAGGGGCTAGACCCAAGATAGATTGAGTAATAATTATTGAACTGTACTAAGAATCCTTATTCGACCAACAGAAAATATAGTCAAATCTCAAGCTGAGAATCTATTATGCTTAATTAGAGAGAAGCATTAATAAATTGTTTTTTCTTTTCCTTTTTTTAAAATGTTTTATTTATTTTTGAGAGAGAGAGGGGGAGAGAGAGAGAGAAACAGCATTAGCAGGGGAGGGACAGAGAGAGAGGGAGACACAGAATCTGAAGACAGCTTCTAGGCTCTGAGCTAGCTGTCAGCACAGAGTCTGACGTGGGGCTCGAACTCATGAATGGCGAGATCATGACCCGAGCTGAAGTTGGATGCCCAACCAACTGAGCCACCCAGGCGCCCCACAAATTGTTTTTTCTTATTAAATATACAGATGAATACTATATTTGGATTGAATATTGATGATATTTGAATTGAAATGTACAGAGGAATAATATTTTCTTGAATTTTAAACTACCTTACATTTTATTCAACAATTCTTCATTACTCCTTCAGTTTTATTCTTTTTTTTTTTTTTAACGTTTATTTATTTTTGAGACAGAGAGAGACAGAGCATGAACGGGGGAGGGTCAGAGAGAGGGAGACACAGAATCGGAAACAGGCTCCAGGCTCTGAGCCATCAGCCCAGAGCCCGACGCGGGGCTCGAACTCACGGACCGCGAGATCGTGACCTGGCTGAAGTCGGACGCTTAACCGACTGCGCCACCCAGGCACCCCACTCCTTCAGTTTTCTTCATCATTAAAATGACATCATGGTACTTCTGGTTTCTAGTCCAACATATAAGGAGCATAGAAGTCACCACTCAATCCTGACAACAAGTAAAAGCTGAACAGATTGAAAAACCAAAAACTATTCTTATGACTGATGAATTTATGGAAACTCAGTGTGGACAATTTTGATAGTTAAGAACTTCAGGAAGACCCACTTATAGAAGGGCTTCCATACTTTGGTGAGAACTCCTGGAGCTCTACCCAATTCTTATAGTGAATATCAGAGAAAAATACCCTCATGCTTACAGCAGGGGGAAGGGAAAGTAAACATTTTTAAATATGCCAGAGCATTCTGTTCTTAACAAGGCCTATCCTCAAGAGAAACTGTTTCAGCAGAGCATGAGCTATTGGGAGTTTCATCAGATACTAACTGACCTGGAGGGAAGGAAATACCTAACACCAGTCCACTCTTCCCACCTAAGCAGGAAATGGGGGCACTGAGAAGCACTTGTGAAGCCCACAGTCCAGAGGGCAATCTTTACTAAAAGATTGAGATTAATCAGGGTGCCTGGCTGGCTCAAACAGTAAAGCATGCAGCTCTTGATCTCAGGGCTGTAAGTTCCAGCCCCACGTTAAGTATAGAGATTACCTAAAAATAAATATTTTAAAAAAGAAAAAAAAGATTGAGATCAATCATAGGACTATAGAACACTTCTCCCCACCCCCTACAATTTACTATCATATTCTCAAAGGCCTACTTAAAGTAGTCACTTTCACCCAGTATGTCTCAGTCCATTGGGACCACCAAATTTTTGTTATAGTAGCTTATAAACTGAGTGGGTTAGAAACCACAAAAATTTAGTTCTTACAATTGTGAAGGCTAAAAAGTTCAAGATCAAGGTATCCTGTAGGTGCCTACTTCCTGGTTCACAGAAGTCATCTTCTGGCTAGGTCCTCAAATGGCAGAAGGGCAAGGCAGCTCTTTGGGGTCTCTTTTTTATTTTTAGTTTCTTTAATTTATTTTGAGAGAGAGAGGGAGAGAGAGAGAGAGCAAGAGAGAGAGAGAGAGAGCGCGCGTACTGGAGCAGGGGAGGAGCAGAGAGAGAGAGAGGGAGAGAGAGAATCCTAGGCAGGCTCCGTGATGACAGCTGGCGGCTGACAGCATAGAGCCCCATGTGGGGCTCGGCCTCATGAATTGTGAAATTATGACCTGACCAAAATCAAGGGTTGGATGGATGCTTAACCAACTGAGCCACCCAGGTGCCCCTGGGGTTTCTTTTATGAGTCCATTTGTAAGGGCTCCACCCTCATGAAATAATCACCTACCAAAAAGCCCTACTGCCAAATATCATCCCATTGGGGATTAGGTTTCAACACTTTGGGGAAAATTTTGAATTTGGGGAGAATGAAAATATTCAGTCTATAGAATATATTAATATATTATGAATGGCTATAAAAAAATCACAAAGCATACTGAAAGGCAATGAACACAGTTTGAAGAGACAAAGAAAGCATCAGAGCCAGAACTCGGATATGACAAGGATAACAGAGTAATCTCACCAGGAATTTAAAACAACAACTACAATTAGCATGCTAAGGGCTCTACTGCATAGACACATGCACGAACACATAATGGGCCATGTAAGCAAAGAGATGACAGTTCTAAGAAACAAAAGAAATACTAGAAGTCAAAAATATTGTAATAGAAATGAAGACACAGCTGAGAAAAGGATAGCCAAGCTTGAAGATATCACAATAGAAACTTTCAAAAAATGAAAGGAAAAGAGAACAACAACACTGACAAAAAAAACCCAACAGAACAGGCTGTCCAAGAAGTGTGGGACAATTACTGTGACATAAGAGAAAATATATGTATATTGGTCTCTTCTTCTAGTTCTGGTACAGAGATCATAAAACACTTTGTTATCTCCTAAGTGGTAATGTATTAGGATTATCTTTTCTTCTGCTATTTGGTCTTTGGTCTCTGACCCCAGTCAGTGACACAAAGCTCCTAAATCTCCTGGAATTCCTGGGTGACAGGAGTGTCTTCTGTTCTAATAAGGTGACTCTTGGTGGGCTCCTGGATAGCTTCAGGATGGGAGTTGTTCAGCAGAAATGAACCAGAAATCTCCTGTCAGGAAGGGGTGAGATACTAGAGACTGAGTTACTGACTGATCATACCTACATGATGAGGCCTCCATAAAAACTCCCAAAGTACAGAGGTCAGAGAGCTTCCAGGTTGGTGAATACATCCCTGTGCCAGGAAGGTGATACATTCAACTCCACGGGAACAGAAATTCCTGCACTCAGGACTCTTCAGGACCTCACCCAAGGTATTTCTTCATGTGGCTGTTCATCTATATCCTTTTTCATATCCTTTATTATATAACAAACACAGAAGTAACTGTTTCCCTGTGTTCAATGAGCTGTTCTACCAAAAATTGAACCCAAGGAGGGAGGGGTCACAGAAATCTCATTTATAGCTGGTTGGTCAGAAGAAAAGGTGACAAGCTGGGACTTGCAAATGACATCTAAAGTGGGAAGGGCAGTCTTCTAGGACCAAGCTCTTAACCTGTAGGGTTTGCACTAACTCCAGATAGTGTCAAAATTGAATTGAATTATAGGACACCCAGATGGTGTTGCTGAAAATTGCTTGGTTAGCGGGGGCAAAGCCCACATATATGGTTTCAGAAGTAAAGTGTGGTAGTAGTGTGAGAGTAAAGTAAAACCAAGGATTGTTTTGTCCTAGACAACTACCAAAGGTGTAACATACATGTAATGGGGATATCAGAAGGAAGAAAGGAGAAAAAAAGAAAGAATGAAAAAAGAAAGAGGGAGAGAGAATGGGAGAATAAAGAAAAAGGAAGAGAAAAAATTTGTGAAGCAATAATGACAGAATCTCCCCCCAATTAATATCAGACACCAAACAATAAATTCAGGAGGCTCAGAGAACATAAACAATAGATTGAGGAGGCTCAGAGAACACTAAGCAGGAAAAACGCAAAAAAATTACAAAAAAGACTAAACCTAGGCATAGAAAAAACCTGTAGAAAATCAAAGATATAGATAAAATGCTGAAAGAAGCCACAGTTAAATAACACCTTACCTATAAAGGAACAAAGATGAGAATCACATCCAACTTCTCAGAAACCATGCAAGCAAGAAGACAGTGGGGAATGACATTAACAAAATGGCCAGGTAAGATATGGCTCACTTGTAAGCATCCCCAAAATTTGGTATCCATCCACAGGAAAAAAAGTTCCATCCGCGGGATCCAGCACCACACACCAAAGGACCTGGGAGGAGTACTGTCCACCCCATACATTTGGTAGTAGCCGTACTGACCTTGGTCTTGGCTATTGACCCTGTGATGGTCCATAAACCATAAACCAGCTCCAATCCCTCTTGGTTGTGGTCTGGAAGCCCGTGAAGAATGCTGTCTTAGACAATCACCTGCAGAGCCTTTGTGAAAGTTCAGAAGTCCAGCAGAAAAGTTGCAGCACACTGCTGGAACAAAAAGATATAATTTTGGACACGTTGGAGAGGGTAAGAAAAAGTCTGACTTTATTCACGTCACCCGTCTTATGAGGTAACACAGCTCAGTGTCAAGAGAGCTAATCAGCATGTGATTTCTCCTGCAGGGGAAAGTGAGTATGAGTGAGTATCTGCTTTCTCAGTTGTGTGTGATGGAGTCAAGGAGGTTCATTTCTCTCTCCCCCCACCCAAAGTAGTACTGAGTCTTGAGCTTCACAACTGGCAGATGGGAAGTGGTTGGAAGGGCAGCAGATAGGATTCTCCGAGGGCATTAAATGGACATGGATCCTACTAGCAGCAGCATGAACTCCATCAAGAAGCCTTCTCATAAGTCACTGGGGACACCTTATCTGAAGATCACCTCCAACTGCACACAGGTATCCCCAGCACTCAACCTGCCTCATCCACATACCCCACTCTGTGGCTGGCTGCCTATGTGCATTCTCAATGACAATGAGAGTAAGCTAATGAGTATAAACAGAAAGCCAGACTGTAACAGTGAGTCAAAGAGAGACCACAAATTTGAGCTTTAGTACTGCCCTTGGGAAAGCAAAGGGTAGGCTACTGGTGCCTGGCCTGGGGTGTTGCAGTAGGCAAAGAGGCTTAAGAATTCTGCCACAAGATGAAAAGGAAAAGGAAGTTGAGCAGGCATATCCATAAAAGGTCTGAGAAAGTCTCAGAATCTGTAGCAAGGCTGATGGAAGGGATTTGTCTCTCAAAGTCACCCAGTAAAGACTGAAGGAAGTGTGTGAAGACAACAATGCAAGACATTGGGGGACATGAAAATCAAGGAAACATGACACTATCAAATGATCACAAAAATCCTCTAGTCACCAACCATAAAGACACAGAAATTTGTGTTTTACCCAATAAACAATTCAAAATGGCTGTTTTAAGAAATCTCAATTAGCTTCAAGAAAACAAAGAGAACACATGAAATTGGGAAAATATATGAATAAAATGAGAAGTTAAGCAAAGAGATATAAATAATTAAAAAGAACAAAAATTCTGGAGCTGATGAATATAATGGATGAAATAAAAAATGCAATAGATTACATCACATCAGAATGAATAAAACAAGAAAAAAATCTATGAATCAGAAGACATAACCTTTATATTATCCAGTCAGAGGAAAATAAATAAAGAAAATGAAAAAGAATGGATTTCTGAGAGTTAAGGTGGCGGAGAAGTAGGGGGATCCTGGGCTTGCCACATCCCTCAAACACAGCTGTATTGAGGCAGATTACTTGGAATACCTGGGAAATCGATCTGCGGAGCGACAGAAGGATCTCCACAGTTGGAGGGAGATAGCTTGGTGGATGTCTTGGGTGAGGGAAAGTGGTGGACCTGTGGAGGGGAGGGAACCCCTTCTGTGGCGAGACAAAAGGGAGAGAAGGAGGAAGGGGTTGAGATAGTGCAGAATCAAGTTAGCACAAGAGGAAAAGCTCTCTGGACTACAAACTGGGGAGCAAGAAGTACTGAGTTTCTCAGTTTTTGCAAACAGCTTCTGAAGTGAAACTCTGAGGTTTTGGAAGTGCATGAGTTTCCCCAGAGTGGAGCTATGGAGTGTACTCCTTGGGAGAAGGAGGGAGTGCATAGCTTGGTGTAGCGATCTTCTGGGTGCCCTGGGAGAGAACAATCCCTTTCCTGGAACACTTTTGGAATAGGGTTTATTGCCTTCTCAAGGACAAAAGACCCTATAGGTGCCGGCCAAAGGCCCTTCATCAAAAGGGTGGAGAGGCTCTACTCTGGGGCAGGGGAATGGATCTGCATTGTGTCGGGTGCCTTAAGACTGGGTTTTAAACCCCAGCCATGCATCAAGTGCTGGGTCCTTTAAGACCTTGGGTTTTGAATCCCAGCCATGCATCAAGGAAAGGGCTCAGGATAGTTGTGGCACAGGGTGAGCTAATGGCCCTCACTATTCTGTGAAGGCTGCCTGAGGAGCTAGGGTTGAGATTCCTGGTGCAGGGATGAGAGATTGAGATGATGCCATTTTTTCCCCCAACACCAAAATGGTGGGACTTCAGAGGGAAGCACAGCAGCCCCCAGTGGACGTGGGATCCACCACTTACAGCAAACCTGCCCCTTCATGCCTGGCAACTGCTTATTTACTGGGGCAAGACTGACTCTGAGCCTACATAGCTGGCCTCTTTTCCAGACCAGCATAGCCACCACCCCCCAGGCACCAACAGAAACTCCTTTTTTTCCCCCCCTTTTTTTCCTCCTCCTTCTTTTTTTTTTTTTTTTCTTGTGGAATCAGGCTCAGATTTTTTTTTGTCATTTCATTTTATCTTATTTTTCTTTTCTTTTTTTGAATCAGGCTTTTTTATTCTTTACTTTTTCCTTCTATCTTTTCTTTTTTTTTTTTTTTTCCTTTTTTTCTCCTTTCTTTTCCTTGATATCAGCCTTATAGCTATATGATTCTGTTTGGTTTTCTTCTGTTCCCTTTCTCTCTTTTTATGAGATCAGGCTTCCCCCACCTTTTCCTTTTTTCCAGGGTTACTTTAACAAACAAATCAAAGCAGACCTAGTTAAAGGCCCAAACACTCCACCACTGTAAGCAAGGAGGAGCTCTGCAGAGGACTGACTAGTGGGAAAGAGCAGCCTAAATGCAACAGCATAGTGCACACAACATACACCAGAAACACTTCTTGAAGTACCCGGGCCCTGGACAGTGTGTGACCCTTTTTTAATATAGATGTACTCTCAGGTGCAGGAAACATAACAAGCTTTCAAAATACATAAAAGACAGAAACTTAGCCAAAAGGACAAGACTCAGGAATTCTCCCCAAAGGAAAGGTCAAGAAGAAATTACAGCCAGGGACTGACTCAAAAAAGATATAAACAAGTATATAGAACAAGAATTTAGAACAACAATCATAAGACTACTGGCTATGCTTGAAAAAAACATAGAAGACACCAGAGAAATCCTTCCTGCAAAGATTAAAGACCTAAGAACTAGTCACTATGAATTAAACATGTTATAACTGAGATGCAAAATAAGCTAGACACAGTGACAGCGAGAATTGAAGAAGTAGAGGAGAGAATAGGTGAAATAGAAGATAAAATTATGGAAAATAATGAAGCTGAAAAAAAGAGGGAAAGAAAATTACTAGAGCACAAGGGGACACTTAGAGAACTAAGTGATTTCATGAAACAAAACAATATCCATATCATAGGAGTCTTAGAAGAAGAGTGAGAAAAGGGGGCAGAAGGTTTATTTGAACAAACTATATTCCCTAATCTGGGAATGAAACAGGCATCTAAGTCCAAGAGGCAGAGAGAAATCCCTTCAAAATCAACAAAACAGGTCAACACCATGACATACCATAGTGAAACTGGCAAAATAGAAAGATAAAGAGAGAATTCTGAAAGCAGCTAGGGACAAAAGGTCTTTAACCTACAAGGGTAGACACATAAGGTTAGTAGCAGACCTTTCCACTGAAACTTGGCAGGACAGAAGGGAGTGGCAGGAAATATTTAATGTGCTAAATAGGAAAAATATGCAGCCAAGAATCCTTTATCCAGCAAGGCTGCCATTCAGAATAGAAGGAGAGATACTTTCCCAGACAAACAAAAACTAAAGTTCATGACAACTAAACCAGCCCCGCAAGAAATTTTAAAGGGAATTTTCTGAGTGGAAAGAAGCAAAGACTACAAAGGAACAGAGAACATCACCAGAAATACCAAATCTACAGATAATACAATGGCACTAAATTCACAACTTTCAATAACCTGAATGTAAATGGACTAAATACTCCAGTCAAAAGGCACAGGGTAGCAGAATGGATTAAAAAAACAAAAACAAAAAACAAGATCCATCTATATGCTGCCTACAAGAGACTCATTTTATTTTTTTTAATTATTTTTTTTAATGTTTATTTTTGAGAGAGAGAGACAGAGACAGAGTGTGAGTGAGAGAGGGGCAGAGAGAGAGAGAGAGAGGGAGACACAGAATCTGAAGCAGCTCCAGGCTCCAAGCTGTCAGCACAGAGCCTGATGTGGGGCTCAAATCCATGAACTGCAAGATCAGAGCTGAAGTCAGACACTTAACTGACTGAGCAATCCTGGCGCCCCACAAGAAACTCATTTTAGACCTAAAGACACCTGCAGATTGAAAGTGAAGGGATACAGAACCATCTATTATGCTAAGACAGGTCAAAACAAAGTCCAAGTAGCCATACTTACATCAGACAAACTAGATTTTAAACAAAGACAACACAAAGAGATGAAGAAGGGCGTTATACCATAATTAAGGTTCTATCCATTAAGAATATCTAACAATTGTAAATATTTATGCCCCCAACTTGATCAAACCCAAAAATATAAATCAATTAATCACAAACATAAACAACTCATTGATAATAATACCCCATTATAGTAGGAGACTTTAATACCCCACTTACAACAATGGACAGGACGACTAAGCAGGAAATCAAGAAGGAAACAATGGCTTTGAATGACACACTGGACCAGACGTACTTAACAGATATATTCAGAACATTTCATCCTAAAGAAGCAGAATACACATTCTTGAGTGCACATGGAACATTCTCCAGAATAGATTGCATACAAGGTCATGAGTCAACCCTCAACTGGTACAAAAAGACTGAGACCATACCATGCATATTTTCAGATCACAAAGTTATTAAACTTAAAATCAACCACAAGAAAAAATTTGGATAGACCAAAACTACATAGAGGTTAAAGAACATCCTACGAAAGAATAAATGGGTTAATGAATAAATTAAAGAAGAAATTTAAAAAATACATGGAAGCAAATGAAAATGAAAACATGACAGTCTAAAACCTTTGGAATTCAGCAAAAGCAGTCTTAAGAGGAAAGTACATTGCAATTCAGGCCTATCTCAAGAAGCAAGAAAGGTCCCAAATACACAACCTAACCTTACACCTAAAGGAGCTACAGAATAGAAAAGCAGCAGCAAATAAAGCCCAAATCCAGCAGAAGGGAAATAATTAAAATTAGAGCAGAAATAAATGATATATAAGCAAACAAACAAGAAACAGAACAGATCAATGAAACTAAAAGCTGGTTTTTGAAAGAATAAACAAAATTGATAAACCCTTAGCCAGTCTTCTCAAAAAGAAATGAGAAAGGACCCAAAGAGATAAAATCATGAATGAAAGAGGAGATCACAACCAACACCACAGAAATATAAACAATTATAAGAGAATACTATGAAGAATTATATGCCAAAAAACTGGACAATCTGGAAGAAATGGACAAAGTCCTAAATACTCACACACTACCAAAACTCAAACAGGAAAACATAGAAAATTTGAACGGGCCCCTAAATAGAAAATAAATTGGATCAGTTATCAAAAATCTCCCAACAAATAAGAGTCCTGGGCCAGACAGATTCACAGGGGAATTCTACCAGACATTTAAAGAAGAGCTAATATCTATTCTTCTCAAACTATTTTGAAAAATTGAAATGGAAGGAAAGCTTCCAAACTCATTCTATGAAGCCAGTATTACCTTGATTCCAAAACCAGACAAAGATCTTAGTAAAAACGAGAATTACAGGCCAATATCCCTGATGAACATGGATGTAAAATTTCTCAACAAGATACTAGCAAACTGAATCTAACAGTACATTAAAAGAATTATTCAACATGATCAAGTGGAATTTATTCCTGGGCTGCAGGGCTGGTTCAATATTCATAAATCAATCAATGTGATATACCACATTAATAAAAGAAAGGTTAAAAACCATATGATCTTTACAATATATGCAGAAAAAGCATTTGACAAAATACAGCAACCTCTCTTGATAAAAAACCTTAAGAAAGTAGGGGTAGAAGGAACATACCTCAATATCATAAAAGCCATATATGAAAGACCCACAGCTAACATTGTCTTCAATGGGGAAAAACTGACAGCCTTCTCCATAAAGTCAGGACCATGGCAGTGATGTCTACTCTCACCACTGTTGTTCAACATGGTACTGGAAGTCCTAGCCTCAGAAGCCAGACAACACAAAGAAATAAAAGTCATACAAATTGGTAAAGAAGAAGTCAAACTTTCAGTCTTTGCAGATGACATGATACACTACCTAGAAAAACTAAAAGACTCCACCAGAAAACTGCTAGAACTAGTATGTGAATTCAGCAAAATTGCTGGATATAAAATCTGCATACAGAAATTGGTTGCATTTCTATGCTCCAATAATGAAGCGGCAGAAAGAGAAATCAAGAAATCGATCCCATTTACCATTGCACCAAAAACCATCAGATAGCTAGCAATAAACCTAACCAAGGAGGTAAAAGATCTACACACTGAAAACTATAGAAAACTTATGAAAGAAACTAAAGACACAAAGAAATGTAAAAAACATCCATCCTCATGGATTGGAAGAACAAATATTGTTAAAATGTCAATACTACCCAAAGTAATCTACACATTCAGTGCAATCCCTATCAAAATAATACCAGAATTCTTCACAGAGCTAGAACAAATAATCTTAATATTTGTATGGAAGTAGGAAAGACCTCGAATAGCCAAAGTATGTTGAAAACCAAAGCTGGAGGCATCACAATTCCGGACTTTAAGCTGTATTACAAAGCTGTAATCATCAGTACAGTATGGTACAGGTACAAAAACAGACACATAGACCAATGGAACAGAATAGAGACCCCAGACCACAAATGTATGGCCAACTAATCTTCGACAAAGCAGGAAACAGTATCCAATAGACAAATTCTCTTCAGCTAATGGTACTAGGAAAATTGAACTGTGACATGCAGAAGAATGAAACTGGACCACTTTCTTACACCATACACAAATTAAAAAATGAATACAACCTAAATGTGAGACAGGAAACCATCAGAATCCTACAGAAAAACACAGGCAGCAACCCCTTTGACCTCAACCGCAGCAACTACTTTACTAAACATGTCTCCGGAGGCAAGGGGAATAAAAGCAAAAATGAGCCATCATCAGGATAAAAAGCTTCTGCACAGCAAAGGAAACAATCCACAAAACTAAAAGGCTACTGACAGAATGGGAGAAGATATTTGCAAATGACATATTGGATAAAGGATTAGTATCCAAAATATATAAAGAACTTAACAACACCCAAAAAACAAATAATCCAGTGAAGAAATGGGCAGAAGACATTAATAGACATTTTTCCAAAGAAGACATCCAGATGGCTAGCAGACACAGGAAAAGATGCTCAACATCGCTCATCATCACGGAAATACAAATCAAAACCACAGTGAGATACCACCTCACACCTGTGAGAATGGCTAAATTAACTCAGTAAACAACAGATGTTGGTAAGGATTTAGAGAAAGGGGAACCATTTTGTACTGTTGCTGGGAATGCAAACTGGTGTAGCCACTCTGGAAAACAGTATGGAGGTTCCTCAAAAAATCAAAAATAGAACTACCCTAAGACCCAATAATTGCACTAGTAGGTATTTATTGAAAGGATACAAAAGAGCTGATTCAAAGGGGCACATGCCTCCCCCCCAAAATGTTTATAGCAGCACCATCAACAGTAGTCAAATTATGAAAAGAGCCCAAATATCTATCAAATGATGAATAGATTAAGATGTGATATGTATATGTATATGTGTACATATGTACGTATATGTGTACACACACACACACACACACACACACACACACACACACACAATGGAATATTACTCGGTGATGAAAAAGAATGAAATCTTGCCATTTGCAACAACGTGGATAGAACAAGGGTATTATGCTAAGCAAAATAAGTCAGTCAGAGAAAGACAAATATATGATTTCACTCATGTGGAATTTAAGAAACACAATAGATGAACACAGGGGAAGGGAAGCAAAAATAAAAGCAGAGAGGGAAGCAAACTATAAGAGACTCTTAAATACACAGAACAAACTGAGGGTTGCTAGAGGGGAGGTGGTGGGGGAGATGGGCTAGATGGGTGATGGGCATTAAGGAGGGCACTTGTTGGAATGAGGATTGCATGTCATGTGTAAGTAATGAATCAATGAGTTTACTCCTGAAACCAATACTACATTGTATGTTAACCAACTCGAATTTAAATAAATGCATTTTTAAAAAAGAACAAGAGGGGCGCCTGGGTGGCGCAGTCGGTTAAGCGTCCGACTTCAGCCAGGTCACGATCTCGCGGTCCGTGAGTTCGAGCCCCGCGTCGGGCTCTGGGCTGATGGCTCAGAGCCTGGAGCCTGTTTCCGATTCTGTGTCTCCCTCTCTCTCTGCCCCTCCCCCGTTCATGCTCTCTCTCTGTCCCAAAAATAAATAAACGTTGAAAAAAAAAATTTAAAAAAAAAAAAAAATAAATAAAAAAGAACAAGAATGAAGACACCCTAAGTGATCTGTGGGATAACACTGAAAGACACAATCTGTGAATTATTGGAGTCCAGGGAAGAGAAGGGGGCAGAAAAGTTATTTAAAATTATGTTAAAGAAACAATGGCTGAGAAGTTTCCAAATCAGGGGAGAGATTTGGGCATCCATGTTCATGAAGCTCATAAACATGAGGCAGATTATCCCACTAGAACTGCTTTACAAGAAATGTCAAAAGAAGTTTTTCAAGCTGAAATGAAAAAAAACATTGAATTAGTACCATGAAAACATACAACACATGGGTAAAGGTAAACATATAATCAAATTCAGAGTACTTTAATACTATAATATGGTAGCGTGTTAACCACTTAACTCTAGTATAAAGCTTAAGCAACAAAAAATTAAAAATACATATAGCTTCTTTAGAGAAGTGTCTATTCATGTCTTCTGCCCATTTCTTCACTGGATTATTTGTTTTTTGGGTGTGGAGCTTGGTGAGTTCTTTATAGATTTTTGGATACTAGCCTTTTGTCCGATATGTCATTTGCAAATATCTTTTCCCATTCCGTCGGTTGCCTTTTAGTTTTGTTGATTGTTTCCTTTGCAGTGCAGAAGCTTTTTATCTTCATGAGGTCCTGATAGTTAAATTTTGCTTTTAATTCCCTTGCCTTTGATGTGTCAAGTAAGAGATGGCCAACAGGTACATGAAAAGATGCTCAACGTCACTCCTCATCAGGGAAATACAAGTCAAAACCACACTCAGATACCCCCTCACGCCAGTCAGAGTGGCTAAAATGAACAAATCAGGAGCCTATAGATGCTGGAGAGGATGTAGAGAAATGGGAACCCTCTTGCACTGTTGGTGGGAATGCACACTGGTCCAGCCGCTCTGGAAAAACAGTGTGGAGGTTCCTCAAAAAATTAAAAATAGATCTATTGTATGACCCAGCAATAGTACTGCTAGGAATTTACCCAAGGGATACAGGAGTGCTGATGCATAGGGGCACTTGTACCCCAATGTTTATAGTAGCACTTTCAACAATAGCCAAATTATGGAAAGAGCCTAAATGTCCATCAACTGATGAATAGATAAAGAAGTTGTGGTTTATATATACAATGGAATACTACCTGGCAATGTGAAAAAATGAAATATGGCTTTTTGTAGTAATGTGGATGGAACTGGATAGTGTTATGCTAAGCGAAATAAGTCATACAGAGAAAGACAGACACCATATGGTTTCACTCTTATGTGGATCCTGAGAAACTTAACAGAAGACCATGGGGGAGGGGAAGGAGAAAAAAAAGTTAGAGAGGGAGGGAGGCAAACCATAAGAGACTCTTAAAACCTGAGAATAAACTGAGGGTTGAGGGGGGTGGAAGGGAGGGGAAAGTGGGTGATGGGCATTGAGGGGGGCACCTATTGGGATGAGCACTGGGTGTTATATGGGAACAAATTTGACAATAAATTTCATATTAAAAATAAATAAACAAACATGAAAAATTAAAGAAAATAAAAACAAAACAAAAAATACATATAGCTACCATACATTGTTAATGAATACACAATACAAAAAGAGGTATATTGCAACATAAGAAATATAAACAGAGAAGGAATAAAAGGGTTGAGTTTTTTTACGCAATCAAAATTAAGTTTCAGCCACTATGGAGAACAGTATGGAAGTTCCTCAAAATATTAAAAATAGAACTACCTCATGATTCTTCAATTCCTCTCTTGAGTGTATATCTGAAGGAAATGAATTTACCATTTTGGAGAGATATCTGCACCCCTATACTCATTGTATCATTATTTATAATAGTCAAAGCATATTCATATTCAGAATATAATACCCAGAATGAATGTTCTGGCATTGTGTTTAAACAACCTGATACAAAGTTCTCTCAGGAAAAAGTCTCATATCTCCGGAAAAGAGCTAGTTTTATATGATCAAAAGGAAAAAAAAACCTAAATGTGTTATAAAGATCTCAATTGATGTTAGATTTAGGAAAATTTATTCCTTGAGCACTTCAAGGGACAACATGATTAGATAGGCATCAGATAAGATAAACTTATAATTCATAGCCAAAAATTCCACAAATGACCATGAAATCATTTGGCTTTAATTAAAAACAAATTATTTAATTAATTATTTAATTAAAAACATATTATTTCCTATTTCATCATGGAACTACTTTCACTTGACTCTAATGACCCCACCATCTTAAGAAATCAGTTACATAAAACTTTAGAGTGTTGTCATAAAAAGCGCTTCATCAGTTTTTTAAATGTTTATTTTGAGAGAGCATGTGTGTGCACCCGTGCATGCACAAGAGAGAGAGAGAGAGAGAGAGAGAGAGAGAGAGAGAGAGAATCCCAAGCAGGTGGGGCTCAGTCTCACAAACTGTGAGATCATGAACCTGAGCAGAAATTGAGAGTCTGATGTTTAACTGAGCCACCCAGGTACCACAATCAGTGGTTTAATAACGTAAAATTCTCTTCTATGTTTTGCTGATTATTTATAATACTCTCAGAAAATTCTTTTTTGCATTAGGAAGACACTATATAATTTCCACTGTAGTGACTCTAATCCTCTGTAGAAAGAAACCCTAGTCTTCTTTAACCTAGAGGGATTCTAGAACCATATTGAGGTTGCTGTTTCTTCCTTCCTGCTAATCCAGACTCGGGTTGGAGTCTGAGCTTGCAAGAACTGATGGGAAATGTTATTTCTATCTTCAAGATATCTACCAATGTTCTCTATGGACAGTCAAAAATGTAGACTTCTGGAGTTATTAAAAATGTATTAGATGTGTCTATGCTAACCTAGAAATCTAAGACACACTAAGAAAGCTACATAGTATTAGGTATAGCTCGATTCAATTTTTTAAAAAGGAAAATCCTTTACATTTTAATATAACTGCGTGTGAGTCTGGAGAGCTGGTAAGGAGGGAGATAGACTATATTGTTAATAATAGATACTTCCAGGCAGGTGGGAACTGACTAGGAGAGGAAAAGGGGAGTAATTTTTTCTTTGCATATGTCCATGTTCTTTTGCAGTCTGAAGAGGGCATTTGAGAAAAAATTTTAAATATATTTCAAAAGAAAAAGCTGAATAGAGAATTTTTTAGATGACTGAGTTAGCTCCTAAAACATTAACTCTTCTACAGATAACATAAACTTTGGACAAAATACAGTAACTTGAAGATTCTAAAGAGTAAGTAAAAAACAACAGGAAGTTTGGGGAGGAAAATTGCAAAATTAGAAGAGAATGGCACAAGGCATTTTACATTTTTGGGTGGAAGATGGTTTAGCCTGAGGTCAGGCCAAAGTTGTGGCACAGTGCAGGGTCCAATAACCTGTAGCCTTTCTGGCCTGAAGACCCAAAATACAGAGTTCAGGGCAACCTGTATCATTAAGGTGAGAGTGGAACCTTAAAAAAGACAGAACCAAAGACAGACCTCTAAATTCTGTTTCTAAAATAAAACCGAGTTTCTAGCTGACCCACAAACTCTGAATACACTGCAAATAACTTAGATATAGGAACTAAACTGCAATTTGACCTGTCACCAAAGAGTTTGCTGTCTTAATCCAACTGAATAAATTGCACACTTAAACAAAAAGATCAGCACTCTTTGGATGACTATGACAGGAAACAAAATCTCCACAACATTAAATTCAAAATATTCAAGATACAATGCAAAATTATATGACATATAAAGGATCAGGAAACTGTGATGTATTCACCAAAGAAAAGCTAATGAATGGAGGCTAATTTAAAGATGACTCAGATGTTGGTACCAGCAGACTGAAGCCAGCAGACAAGCACTTAATCAAGCTATTATAACTATGCCTAATGAGGTAAAGAAAAGTTCATGATAATAAACTAAAAATGGAAAGTCTCAGAAAAGAAATAAAAATTATGAAAAAGAACCAAATGGAAACTCCGATACACAAAAAAAACAATAACTGAAGCAAAAAAATGCTTCATTGGATGGTCTTCACAGCAGAATGGTGATAAAGAGGGAAAGAATCAGTAAGCCGGAAAATAAATCAATAGAAATGCTCCAATCTGAAAAACAGAGAAAGAATGATTGAAAGAAAATAAACAGATATTCATGAACCTGTGTGACAATACCAAAGGTCCAAAATTTAAGAAACTGAAGTTATATACAGAAGGAAAATACAGAGGATGAAGCAGAAAAAAAAAAAAAAAAGTTAAAAAAAATAATGTCTGAAAATGTGCTCAATTTGTTGAAATAATAAAAAATACAGATACAAGAAACCCCCCAGTTCCCAAGGATAATAAATATGAGGAAAATAATGACTAGGCATACTATAGTTAAACTGATGAAAACAAAAGATAAAGAGAATCTTGAAAGCAGCAAGAGAAAAATGATATGTAACATACAGATGATATGGTTAATGGTTGACTTCTCATCAGAAACAATGGAAGCCAAAAGACATTGGAACAACATAAAGTGCTAACAATAAAAAACTCATCAAACTGAATTCTTTATCCAGTGAAAATACCCTTCAAAATGGAGGAAAAATAAAAATGTGGATAAAAAAATAACTCAGAAAATTTATCTCCATCAGATTTTCACTGTGAGAAATGCTGAAGGAAGTTTTTTACACTGAAGAAAAATGGCACCAGAGAGTCTTAGATCTTCAGAAAAGAATGAAGATAATTAGAAATGCTAAATATCTGGATAAATATAAAAGGCTATTTTCCTCTTAATTTCTTTAAAATACATAGGATAATTCAAAGCAAAAATTATAATTTTTTCTTATGAAATTTTTAATATATGTAAATATAACGCATGGCAATTATAGCCAAGAGGACAATAAGGGAGCAAAAAGATGGACCAATACAATTGCAAAGTTTTTACATTTTATGTGAAGTGATATAATATTTTTATTTATTTAAAGTTTATTTATTATTGAAACACAGAGAGAGAGACAGAACATGAGCAGGGGAGGGGCAGAGAGAGGAGGAGACACAGAATCTGAAGGAGGCTCCAGGCTCTGAGCAGTCAGCACAGAGCCCGACGCGGGGCTGGAGCTCACGAACCCGTGAGATCATGACCTGAGCCGAAGTCAGACACTTAACTGACTGAGCCACCCAGGTGACCCTGTGAAGTGATATAATATTAATTCAAGGTAGACTGTGAAAAACTAAAGGTATATATTGTAATCCCTAGAGCAACTACTAAAAAAAAATGCAAAAATGTAATTAAAAAGACTAGATAAAATAAAGCCTAGGTAAAAATTTTAAAAATACAAGATAAAATGAAGTGAAATTTAAAAAAATAATTAAATAATCCAAAAGAAGTCAAAAAGGAGGAAGTGAGGAACCAAATAGGGTGGACAATCAGTAAACAAAATAATAAAATTGGAACTAAATCCAATCATATTGATAATTGTATTATATGTTAATTGACTAAACAATCCAATTAAAGACAAAGATTATCAGAATTGATTTTTATAAAGGGAGACCCAACCATACGCTCTCTACAAGACACTTTAAATATAAATAACAGATGAGTTGAAAGTAAATAGGAAAAAAACCACACGAAATTATAAGTACAAGAAAGATAGAGTGGCCAAATTAGTACGTTAAATAGCTTCAAATGGTATTTCCAGAGACATAAGGGGGCATTTCAAACTGACAAAAAGGGCCAATTCATAGGAAGACATAACAATCATAATTCAATAACTGAGCTTCAAATTCATGAAGCAAAATTGACAGAATTAAAGAGAAAGATAATACCATAAATACATTTGGAGATATTAATATCTCTTTCTTACCAATTTATGGAACAAATAGGTAAAATATCAGTAAGAACATGGACGAGCTGAACACACGATCATCTATCTGACCTAATACAGAACACTATACTCAACAACTGCAGAATAGATGTTCTTTTAACATACACATGGTACTTTTTTATCAAGATAGAGAAATACACTTGGCTATAGACAATGTCTCAGTAAATGCTGTATGATTGACATCAGAGAAATTATGCTCTTGGAGAACAGTGAAACTGGGAATCAGTAAGAGTAAGATATGTATGTTATCGAAGAAACTTCCAAATATTTGGAAATTAAATAACACCCTTATAAATACATGGATGAAGGGGAAATGACAAAAAAAATCAGAAAATATTTAGAATTTGGCAAAACTGAAAGCACAATATATCAGAATTTGTGGGATGCAGTTAAAGCAGTGTTCAGTGTAAAGTTTATAGCTTTAAAATGTTTATATCAGAGAAGTTAAAGTCAATGACTTAAGGATCCCTCTTCAAAAGTTTTTTTTTTTTTTAACGTTTATTTATTTTTGAGACAGAGAAAGACAGAGCATGAACGGGGGAGGGTCAGAGAGAGGGAGACACAGAATCTGAAACAGGCTCCAGGCTCTGAGCTGTCAGCACAGAGCCCGATGTGGGGCTTGAACCCACGAACTGTGAGATCGTGACCTGAGCCGAAGTCGGACGCTTAACCGAATGAGCCACCCAGGCGCCCCAAAAGTTTTTTTTTAAGAGCAAATCAAACCTTGAGTAGAAAGAAGGAACTAATAATAAGCAGAAATCAGTAAAATAGAAAATAACTGAGAAAAGTCATAGGGGCAATTCTTTTCTTTGAAAAGATCAGTTAAATCACTTAAGTCTTAGTTGCACTGATCAAGATAGAAAGACAGCACAAATTACCAATATCAGGCATGAAAGAAGGGGTCCTCACCACAAACTTTACAGATATCAGAAGGAAAATAAGAGAAAGACAAATACCATATGATTTAACTCATATGCAGAATTTAAGAAAAAAAGAAACAGATGAACATATGAGAAAGTGGGGGGTGGGAAGAGAAGAGAGGGAAACAAACCACAAGAGACTCTTAATGATAGAGAACAAACTGTGGGTTGATGGAGGGAGGTGGGTGGGAGATAGGCTAGATGGGTGATGGGTACTAAGGAGGGCTCTTGCGATGAGCACTGGGTGTTTTACGTAGATGATGAATCACTGAATTCTACTCCTGAAACAAGATTGAATTGCATGTTAACTAAAATTTAAATAAAAAAATAAAAGTAAAATTCTAAAAAAAAGGAAGGGGAACATTTTTAATAATTTTATGCCAACAATTTCAAAACTTAGACAAAATGGACAACTTCCTTAAGAAATCCAACTTACCAAATTTGACACAAGACGAAAAGAAATTATCTTTTTTTTTTTCAGTTTATTTATTTTAAGAGAGAGAGAGAGAGTGCAGAGCAGGGGAGAGGCAGAGAGAGAGGGAGAGAAAGAATCTCAAGCAGGCTCCACTCAGTGCAGAACCTGATGCGGGGCTCAATCCCATGATTGCAAAATCACGACCTGAGCCGATATCAAGAGTTGGACACTTAACTGAGTGCATCAGGAGTGCTGATGCATAGGGGCACTTGTACCCCAATGTTTATAGCAGCACTTTCAACAATAGCCAAATTATGGAAAAAGCCTAAATGTCCATCAACTGACGAATGGATAAAGAAGATGTGGTTTATATATACGATGGAATACTACTTGGCAATGAGAAAGAATGAAATATGGCCATTTGTAGCAACGTGGATGGAACTGGAGATTATTATGCTAAGTGAAATAAGTCAGGCAGAGAAAGACAGATACCATATGTTTTCACTCATATGTGGATCCTGAGAAACTTAACAAAGACCATGGAGGAGGGGAAGCAGGAAAAAAAAAAGTTACAGAGAGGGAAGGAGGCAAACCATAAGAGACTCTTAAATACTGAGAACAAACTGAGGGTTGACGGAGGGTGGGGGAGAGGGGAAAGTGGGTGATGGGCATTCAGGAGGGTACCTATTGGGATGAGCACTGGGTGTTGTATGGAAACCAATTTGACAATAAATTATATACAAAAAATAAAGAACCATAATTAAAGCTTTATTGCAAAAAAGATATATAAAATAAAAACTTGGTTCAAAGAAAATGTCAGGCTCATATGGGTTCACTGGTGAATATTATGAAATATTTAAGGAAGAAATAATACTAACATTATACAAAACTTTCAAAAATTAGAGAATAAGGGAACACTTTTCAATTCATTTTATGAGGCTAGCATTACTGAAATACAAAATCTGACCAAGACAATATTGAACAAAACAAAGAAACTTCCTTTTTCAAAGCAGCTGGCAGTAAATATTTCTGTAAAAAAATATTCACTCCCAAAAGTTTGTAGATTCACACTTAAGTACCTGTAGGCTCACACTTTTTTACTTAGGTTGACTTATGATAGACATGGCTGTTTGAAAGTATATACTGGAATGAAATTTAGAGATACTTAATTAAATAACACGGGTTTTTAGCATATTTATGTATTAATCCTTGTATAAAGCTTTCTTTATTTATATTTCAATTATCTTTGTATTGTTTTTATATAGTTTTGAATCCTTTTTAAAGTATGTGTAATAGAAACAACAAAGACATAATTGAAATATTCTAGTAGTTGGAAAGAAACATAGTTAATTAAATTGGGAGACATCCTCATAGGAATACTGTGGTGATTTAATTCATGTCAATCAAATGTCAATAAGAAAAGTTTTATCACATACTAGTAACAAAAAATTATTAACACTTAAATTTGAACTATATGCAATGTATACTATACAAAGAAATATTGAAAGAAAACATGCATACATGAAAAAATATTTAAGTGAGATGGTGATCGTCCATCATTCCTGCTCTGCATTCCAAAGTTACTTTACTGTTGTTGACTATTCATCATAATTGTTAGAAGGTATATTCCAATAAGGCAGGTTCTGAAGATGTTTCTTGGAAGTTAAAACTTAATCAAAGTAAAGACTGTATTTAAAATTTTTTATTGTTAGAGGCATTTGGGTGGCTCAGTCAGTTCAGTGTCTGACTCTTGGTCTTGACTCAGGTCATGATCTCAGGGTTGTGAGATCAAGCCCTAAGGTGGCTCCACTCTAAGCATGGAGCCTGCTTGAGAACCTCTCTGTCTCTCTATGCCCCTCCCCTGCTCCCTTGCTTTCTCTCTCTCTCTCTCTTACTCAAAAAAAAAAAAAAAAAAAAAAAAAAAAGTTAACAAAGGGTTTTATTGTTATAGAAAGCATAAAGACTAAATTATTTTGAAACCAAATTCACCTAGGAAAATGTTTAATTTGGAAAATAACCAATTATTGCTTGCCTATATATTAATAGATCCTTCTGAGAATGACTTCATCTCAGAGACTTGCTATGTTATTTTAAAAATAAATCTATGATATAAAGCAGAAATCAGTGGATCTATTGAATGTTAGCATTCTGTCGCCTTGAGAGGTGTGCAAATACACTTGTTAAAAATAAGACGGGGCGCCTGGGTGGCGCAGTCGGTTAAGCGTCCGACTTCAGCCAGGTCACGATCTCGCGGTCCGTGAGTTCGAGCCCCGCGTCGGGCTCTGGGCTGATGGCTCAGAGCCTGGAGCCTGTTTCTGATTCTGTGTCTCCCTCTCTCTCTGCCCCTCCCCCGTTCATGCTCTGTCTCTCTCTGTCCCGAAAATAAATAAACGTTGAAAAAAAAAATTAAAAAAAAAAAAAAATAAGAGGGGTGTTTGGGTGGCTCATTTGGGTAGGCATTCAACTCTTAGTTTTGGCTCCGGTCATGATCTCACAGTTCATGGGATCAGGTCCTGCATGGGATTCCTTGCTGATAGCACAGAGCCTGCTTGGGATTTTCTCTCTCTCTCTCCCTCTCTCTCCGCCCCTCCCCCACTCTCATGTGCTCTCTTGCTGTCTCCAAATAAATAAACTTAAAAAAAAAAAAGTATTGCTGTCAGCTGAAAATTAGTGTGTAAATAATTTTTATATGCCAAATACCATTTTAAGAAAGAATATAGCCTTTAAAAAAAAAATAATCTGTCTTTGATTGGCTCTATTATAGGACAGTTCTAGGGAAATGAGACTTCAGAGGAGTGGCTGGTTTATTAAACTGATGCAAATTTTCCCATATGTTTTCTTTCTTATGTTTTAATAAAGGAATTTCTCAAGAGTGAGTATATAATTGTCTAATAAAACCCACTGTGTCTTTTGGGTTACCAGTGTTTGAGAGCGTATTTTTTTTTTTATTTCCTAAACAAGCTTCCAGAAAATTGCCAAAATTTTTAAAGGGTGACAATCTCACTTAATATTAAAAAATTTTTATTTAATTAGATAAAGTACCACTCTTTAGGACTGCTTTGAAAAGAACTGCCATCTTCTCTGCAGACTATTCCTAACTTTAATTAGTTGCATGATCATGAGCAAGTCATTTTATCAATCTGGGCTTCAGTTTCTTAATTTTTAATGAAGTACAGGTAGAGAAGAAAAGATAGGTAAACAAATATGATCTTGGGGCCAGAGGCAGTGAGTGGGAGAAGCTTTTCTAAGCATGACACGAAATCCAGAAGCCATAAAATAAAAGCCAGGAGGTTTTATTTCCTAAAAAATAAAACCAAAATTTCCACTTGGTGAAACAAACAAAACTTCATCATAAACAATGATGATGACAAATAACAACCAGGTGAAAGTATTTGCAACAAATATGATCATGTACTAATATTCCCTGTATATAGAGCTTAAAAGTATTTATAGGGATGCCTGGGTGGCTCATTTGATTAAGTGTCTGACTCTTGATTTCGGTTTAGGTCATGATCTCACGGTTCATGGGTTCCAGCCCCACACTGGGCTCTGCACTGAGTGTGGAGTCTGCTTGGGATTGTCTCTCTCTCTCTCTCTCTGAGCCTCTGCCATGCAAGTGCATGCATACACACATGTGCTCTCTGTCTCACTCAAAATAAAGAAATAAACTTTAAAAAAATTCACAAAATAACAAGAAAAAGACAAATATTCTGATAGGGAAAGGAGTAAAATCACAGGCAATTTCCAAAGGAAATGTTAGTCTCCAAATAATTTTAAAAAATGGAATACCCCTGGGCGCCTGGGTGGCTCAGTCAGTTAGGCGTCCGACTTTAGCTCAGGTCATGATCTCAACGGTTTGTGAGTCTGAGCCCTGCATTGGGCTTTGTGCTGACAGCTCAGAACCTGGAGCCTGCTTTGGAGTCTGTGTCTCCCTCTCTCTGCCCTCCCCTACTTGCACTCTGTCTGTCTGTCTGTCTGTCTCTCTCAAATATAAACATTAAAAAGAGTTTTTTAAATAAAAAAATGGAATAATCCAATGAATGCAAGTTTTTACAAGTGTAATATCCTTTGTTACTCATCATTTGTTACAATAAAACATGGAATATCCAATGTGATGGAATGAAAAAAATTATGTGACTGGTTTGTCTTAAGAAAAAAGCTGTTTTTATTTACAAAAAGATCTTGATAACTTATCTGGGATTGGCAGGAGAAAGCAGAATTAGATAAAGTCTCTACTTAAAAAATGAACAGGAATTTTGGGATGTGGTAGGAAGAATTAAAAATAAAGAGAATGGAATAAAGCACTTGCGGAAAGCTAGAGCTTGTGTTAGGAGAAATGGCCAAGGTTCTTTTTTAAAAACGAGAAGTCAAATATTCAATTTTAAATTATTTCCTGTATGGTTCTTTGATGCAATAACTATCATAATCTCCTAAATTAGTAGTACAAGTCAAGTAACAGTAATGCCTTGCCTATATCTACTAGTTAATGTTAGTAAGAATGGACTCTGGTTGAATTAATAATAAAGGGATTTAATACAAGGATATTGGGCAGCTCATCAAAGCACTAGGAGGGCTTGAGAACTAGGCTTGGGAGTAAGCAGCTGGTAAAAAGACCCAAATCATATCCAAACCTGGTTCTGATAGGGAAACACTTAACAGTGTGCAGAGAAAGAGAGAGAGCAACAGTGAGAGAATTTAACCTATTAGTGTCATTAGATCCCAAATTATATACAAACTAAGTGTTTCCAATTGATCATATGCCTCTGCCATAGCAACAAAGGAGATTGCAAAAGTGAATTGTTCTAATTCCTGATCCCTATCAAGACTCACAGAATTCAGATTCTAGGTACCAGAATAAATGAGAAATGATCACTACAGTGATATTTGGAGAAAAATTAATGAGAAACAGCTGTGCCCTATATTTGGGCTAATACCTGAACACTGATAAAGAATAAACTGCAAAATACAGAGGCAAACTAGGAAACCGAATCCAGCAACACAAAAAAAGGACTGTACACCCTGATCACGTGGATTTATCCTAGAAATGCAAGGTGGCTAATATCCAAAAATTCAATTCATATACCATAACATTAGAATAAAGGAGAAAATGGCATGATTGTCTCAATAAATTCAAAAAGAGTATTTGACAAAATCCAACACCCTTTCATGATAAAAGTAGTCAACAAACTAAACAGAGAAGGAACTTCAGCAATGTAAAAAACTTCTATGAAAACCCACAGTTAACATCATACTTAATGATGAAACAATGAATGCTTTCCCCCTAAGATCAAGGACAAGGATGTAAGCTCATACCACTTTTATTCAAGAGTGTCATGAAGATTCTAGCAAGGGCAATTAGGCAAGAAAAGGAAATACAAGGCATCAAATTGGAAAGGAAGAAGTACAACTATTTCTATTCACAGATGACATGATCTTGTATGCAGAAAATCCTAAGGAATCCACTAAGAAACTATTAGAACTAATACATGTTTTCAGCAAAATTTCAGGATACATGATCAATACACAAAAATCAATTGTATTTCTATATACCTGTAATGAACAAACCGAAAATGAAAGAGAACAATTCCATTTGCAATAGCATCCAAAAAAATAATAGTAATAAATTTAACCAAAAAAAAAAAAAAAAGGCAAAACCTATACTCTGTAAAGTATAAAAACATTGTTGAAAAAAATTAAAGATCTAAATAAATGGAAAGGCATCTCATGTGCTGGTCTGGAAAACTTAATACTGTTAAAATGGCAATAGTCCCCAAACTGATCTATAGATTTATCCTGATCACTATCAAAATCCCAACTGCCTTTTTTGCAGAAATTGACAGACTGATCCTAAAATTCTTAAGAAAATTCAAGAGAACCAGAATAACCGAAAGAATCTTGAAAAAGAACACAGTGGAAGGACCTATACTTTCCAACCTCAAAGCTTACTACAAAGCTATTTGCAATCAAGACAAAAGATCAACTGGCATAAGGACAGACATAAAGATCAATGGAATAGAATTGAGGAGTTCAGAAATAAACCTGCACATTTATGGTCAATTGGTTTTCAACACGGAAGCCATGACAATTTAATGAAGAAAGGAAGTCTTTTCAGTAAATGGTATTGGGACAACTGGATATCCACATGCATAAGATTGAAGGTGCATATACATAAAATTTATGCATATACATGCAAAAATTAATGGATCAAAGCCCTAAATGTATGAGCTAAAATGATTAAACTCTTACAGGAAAACATAAGTATATATCTTGGTGATATTGGATTAGTCAATGGTTTATTAGATATGACACCAAAGCACAAGCAACAAAAGAAAAAAATAGATAAATTGGACATCATCAAAATTAAAAAAAAAATTGTTCTTCAAAGAACACCATCAAGAAATAAAAGATAAGGGATGCCTGGGTGGCTCAGTCAGTTAAGTGTCCAGCTCTTGATCTCAGCTTAGGTCATGACTGCATGGTTCATGGAATGGAACCCTGCATCGGGCTCCATGCTTACAGTGCAGAGCCTGCTCAGGATTCTCTTTTTCCCTTCCTCTCTGCCCCTTCACACCTCTCAAAACAAATAAGTAATAAAAAAAGAAAGTGAAGATAATTCATAGAGTGGGAAAAATATTTACAAAGCAAATATATGATAAAATATAAAGGACTTGTGTCTAGAATATATAAAGAGCTCACAACTCAATAATAGAAAAATAGCCCAATTAAAAATAGGCAAATGATTTGAATGGACACTTCTCCAAAGATATACAGACAAATTAATACATGAAAAGATGTTTAACATCATTAGCTATCAAAGAAAGGCAAATTAAAATCACAATGAGATACAAATTCACAGTCGATAGAACAGCTGTAATCAAAAGCACAGAGTTACAAGTATTGTTGAGTGTGTGGAGAAATTGGAATCCTCATACACTGCTGATGGGAATATAAAATGGTACAGCTTCTTTGGAAAAGAGTTTGGCAGTTCTTCAAATGGTTAAACAGAGTTACCATATGGACCCAGCAATTCCACTTATAAGTATCTACCCAAGAGGAGTAAAAACATATGTTCACATAAAAACTTGTACATGAATATTCATAACAGCATCATTCATAATAGCCAAAAAGTGGATACAACCAAAATACCCATCAACTGATGAACAGATAAATAAAATGTGCCATATCCATATGACAGAATATTATTCCACAAAATAAAATTTAAAAGAACAAAAGAAGAAGTAGTGTTACATGCGTTGCCTAGGTCTAAAGGATTGGGCCTGCAGGGCTGGAGAGCTGAGAAGTGACTGCTAGTGGGTATAGGATTTGGGGGAAGAGGGTGATGAAAACAATGTGCTTAAAACATTGATTGTGGGGATGCTTGCATAACTCTGTGAATATTCCAAAAAATATTGTATTGTATACTTTAAATGGGTGAAATGTATGTTGTGTGGCGTATATCCCAATATAGCTGTTACTAACAAACAAACAAGCAAGCAAACAAATACAGAAGAGAAAGAGAAATTAGTTAAGTGAGAAATTAAAACCAGAAGTGACTAGGAATAAAGTAAGTTCCTACAACTTTCAGAATCATGAGGAAGACTCTAGATTTATCCTAGAGTGTAAAACAGGAGTTAAAAAATTTTTTTTAATGTTTATTTATTTTTGAGAGAGACAGAGACAGAGAACGAGCAGGAAAGGGGCAGAGAGAGAGACACAGAATCTGAAGTGGGCTCCAGGCTCCAAGCTGACAGCACAGAGCCCCACGTGGGGCTCTAACTCACAAACTGCAAGATCATGATCTGAGCTGAAGTTGGATGCTTAACTGACTGAGCCACCCAGGGGCCCCATAAAATATGAGTTTTTTTTTTAAATTAAGTTTATTTATTTATTTTGAGGGAGAAAGTGGTTGAAAGCGCACACACCAGTGAGCTGGGGAGGGGCAGAGAGAGGAGAGACAGAATTCTAAGCATTCTGAGTCGGCTCAAAGCTGATGTGGAGCTCAAACCCACAAACTGTGAGATCATGACCTGAGTTGAAATCAAGAGATGGATGCTCAACGAACTGAGCCACCCAGGTGCCCTTAAAATATGAATTTTAAGAAAATTTTATATAGCCCTTATGAAAAGAGCAACCTCTACAGACATCAGGATTACACTGCTGTTGGTGGGTAGTATATGAGGGAACTGGCATTCTCATCGCCTGTTGGTGTATGGTAAATTAGTGCGATGTGTCAAAATTTTAAACATACGTACCCTTTAATGTAGCAAACCTACTCCAAAGGATGAAGGCATATAGATGTTCATTAGAGCATGCTTTGTAACATTGAAAATTGGAAATACTCTATGCCTATCTATAAACAATGCTTCTTAGCCCTAGCCAACTCAGTCCCCTTTTTATAATAAATATTTTTGTTAACACTTCATTTATAGTCCTAAAATGAAAGTCATAGATACCTACAACGAAATATACTAACTGTAATATTAGAGAGAAATAAAAGGAAAGCGATTAGTAACAAAATATGTATTTCAATACGTAAATACTCTATACACGAAACATACTCTAGAGGGCAGTACCATCCAGTTAAGAACTCATTATCTACAACAAGCTAGTTAAGCAATTTATGATATATTCAAACAATGGAAGGATGTATATCTAGATTTGCTGACATAGTTGAATCAAAAGCAGATTGCACAACAGTAATTACATAGGTAGTTTTATTTATGTAAATAAATAGAAAAAGATCTAAAAAGATGCTCACTAGGATGTTGATGATAAGAATTGTCTCTAATGATGAGATTTATAAGGGTTTTTGCTTTTCTCTTTATGTGTTTGCATATTTGAACTTTCTTGTCTATACATAAATTTAAAAGTTTATGGCAAGTCCCAATGGGAGAATCACAACATAGATTCCTAGGTTTCTGGAGTGAGGTCCTATTGTCTGCAATGGAGAATTAAATGCCTTTTTTTTTTTTAAGTTTATCTTTTATTTATTTTGAGAAGGAGAGAGAGAGACAGAGAAAGAGTGAGCACACACGACCAGAGGGGCAGAGAGAGAGGGAGAGAAAGAGAATCCCAAGCAGGCTCCACTCACCACAGAGCCCAGCGTGGGGCTTGAACCCAGAAACCATGAGATCATGAACTGAGATCAGGAGTTGGATGCTCAACTGATTGAGCCACCCAGGCACCCCTGGAGTCTTAACTATCTTTCATTGAATAGTTACTGGCCTTTCCCAGGCAGCTGCCAAAGATGGTGTTGGGGCTACTCGTGGTACATGGATAGCCAAGGCCATCTCCTGTGTTGTCAAGTGAGCCTGATGGCTAAGACTTCCAGGCAGGAGGTTGGTGGTCATGCACTGTGAAGGCATCCATATTTCTGGCAATTTCTGCAGAAACAAGTTGCAATACTTGGTCTTTTTCCACAAATGCATGAACACCAACTCGTCCTGTGGGCCCTACCTCTTCCAGTCCCCTAGCTACATCTGTTGAAAGAACGGTACAAGGCATTTTGCTGCTCAAGGCCAAGTAAGGTCCAGCCACCCTGGACTGCCCCAGGGTATTTAACAGGATCCCACTCCTGGTCCCATCACCCCTACCTCATAAGAAAAAGTGGATGGTGGTTTTTACTGCCCTAAGGTTGTGCATCTGAAGCCCACTCAGAAGTTTGCCTACCTGAGGCACCTGGCTTGCAAGTTCTCCTGGAAGTACAGGCCATGATAGCCACCCTAGAGGAGAAGAGAAAGGAGAAGGCCAAGACTCATTATAGAAAAAAGTGGTAGTTCATGAGGCAGGAGAAACAGGCCAAGAAAAATGTAGAGAACACAACTAACAAATACAAAGAGGTCCTCAAGACCTATGAACTCCTGGTTTGGGTCCAATAAAGATTATTTCTCATGCTTGGCTTGGCCTTCCTTTCTTCCATTGGTACCCTAGGATGTAGGGGACCTAAATGTGGCCGTCCCAATGTCCAAGTACCACAGGCAGCCACTTAGGAGTGGCCCTGAAAACAGCAGAGAGGAGAATACCTTTAAGTGGGCAGAGTTTTGACTTGTGCATCTGATAGTTTACTCTGAGTAGAAAGTTATGGGTGCTGGCAAAAGGCTTGTCTGCTTGGTCAGAGTCTGTGGAGAGAAAGACAAGAGATAAAGGGGTCTGGGAAAGAGGCGTACGGATGAATCTATAAAAGTGGATATGAGATGTGAAGATTTTTGTTTCACATGTTAATGTCCAACAGAGAGCATCCATTACAGAAGAGGGACTAAACAACAACAAGAAACAATAACTTGTCCAGATAACATCACTGAGTCTCTGCCATTAGTTACACCAGTATTGGTACAACAGGCACACAATAAGAATGGAGACAGGAATGGAGATTATACATGGGCCCAATAGCATGGGCTCCCACTTACCAAGGCTTATCTATCTACTGTCACTGTCAAATATCTGACTTTCCAGCAACAAAGACCAATCAATACTTGGCCCACAATATGGCACCATCCCTTTAGAAGACCTACCAGGTACTTGGTGGCAAGTTGTCTACACTGGACTTGTTCCACCCTGGAAGTAGTATCAATCTATCTTGACTGGAATATAAACATATTCCAAGTTAGACCTATTGCTGAAGTGTCTTAGCTAGTACTACTGAGAATTTAAAGTGTTTGGTCCAATGACCAGAGCATTGGTATAGCAGTGCGTATATGGGATCCACTGATCTTTTCATAAACTATACCATCTAGACAAACTGCTAGACTCATAGAGCACTGGAATGACCCGTGGAAGATTCAGCTGAGGTGCTAGCTTGCAAAGGATACCTTGTGAGGAGGGACATCATCCTCCAGGACTCATGGTAAACTCTAAATTGATATTCATTATACGGTACAGGGTTCCCAATATGGTGAATACATGGGTGCAGTAGCTGTAGCATGCAAGTAGGAATATTTCTGTACACTGATTACCAGAGATTCATTTGCGGGACTTTTAACCTTCTTTCCACAGTGGTTAGAGGTTTTGGCAACCTCAGGAAAAGTCCCATTAAACCCCAGCTACTCCTGGTCACTTTAGGATCTTCATTCCAAGAAACCAGCAGGAGAGTATAATTGAACCTGATCTTCGGTAGGGCAGCTGTTATGCAATAGAGACAGGAAAGAATACATTTCATACTCAGGTAATCCATTTGGGTATCTTGGTTTCCACTTGACCAACTTAGGTAGTACATGGATAAGTGCAACAGCCACAACTTGAGAAGGACTTGGTGATCAATGGCTAAGTCCTCTGAGGGAAGAGGGTCTAGGTCATTGCACTAAATAAGCTACCTTGACAAGCAGAGGGTGAGGGGAATCTAGAATGGGTGGCAGAGAAAGGAGATGATCAGCCTCAATTATGGCCCCAAGAACAGCTTTAAGGGCTGTAATTAATCCCACCAATGCTTTTTCTAATAAATTTCTCTAGGAAAAGAGATCTGATAGAACTTTGGAAGAGATTCTCCTAGAATGTATTATATATATAAAGGGGTTGATGGTCATGGATATCATGGTACACTGCAGAGATCTCCCCATCCAGGACTGAAATCATTCCACCAGCTGCTAGAAGTATTGGAGGATGATAGATTTCAACTGAATCCTACTTCAGAATTTACTTCAAGTTCAAGTAAGCTCAAGAAGATTACTTTTCTGGGCTCAGACAAAATGACTGGTCACTGAGGTAAGCATAAAGTCCTCAGAGCTCTCTGTAGAAAGGCTGAGGTCTTTGCTGGATTGCATCACAACACAACTTCTTCCTCTGTTCAATCTTACTTCCTTTACTCTTTCCACAGGTGGATCCCAAGAGCACTCCCCAATGAAATTTCTGTCCCTGAGCCTTCATCTCAAAGTGTATTTCCTAGGGAATGTGACCTGTGAGAAGTTCCCCTTCCCTATGTACCTTATAACTGTTAAGACCTTTTGTAAAAAATCAAAATTTATTAAATAAAAAGGGGCTTTATTGGTTCACATAACTGCACAGGTATCAGGATTGATTTGATTCAGTGGATTAATGATGTCAAGGACCCAGTTTTGCTCCATTTCTCTGCTCTGCCTTCCACAAAATCAGCATTATTCTAGAGCTAGCTTTGTTCACATTGACAGTAGCTGCAGTAATTCCAGGGTTTATATTCTCAGCCCTCACATTCCAAATGGAAAGAGAACAGGCTTTTAGTAGCTTTATTTAAAGAATAAGGAAAAATCTTTCTTAGAGTCACTAGCAATTCAAGGTTCAGAGACACAAATTGGTCAAAGGCTGGGTTTCTTAAGCCACTTACTGGCAAGAGGTATGGGATTACCTTGAGTGCTTTAAAATAATCAGTTCACTCCTGGAATTGTTGGTATGTTTTAATCTTTGCCTTCTACAACCACACAGATGGGGAGGGATGGAAGGGATGTTGTGGAGACAGATATATTCATTTGCTATGGCTGCCATAACAAAGTACCACAGCACAGAGTGCTTAAAGCAGAGAAGTCTATTTTCTCACAGTTCTAGAGGCTAGAAGTCTGAGATTAAGACGTTGGCCTTTCTCCTTAGCTTAGATGACCATCTTCTCCTGCCTTTGCATGGTTTTCCCTCTGCATGCATACATCTCTATGTCCTAATCTCCTCTTGTTATAAGCAACCAGTCATATTGGATTGGGGCCTACCCTAAGGACCTTATTTTAACTTAATCACCTCTTTAAAGACCTTGTCTCCAAATACAATTACATTCTGAAGTGCTAGGGATTAGGATTTAAATACATGAACTCTGGGGGACACAATTCAGCCCATAACACAAACTCAACATCAGCATCAATTACATATTGAAATATTTCATTTGCTTGACTGTTGCACTAAATTGTCAAGTCTTTAAGGGCAAGAACAGTATCTTATTTATACCACCTATGCCTAGCACAGAGCCCGGTACACACTAGGCAGTCAATACAAGATAACAACTGCTTGCTAAGGACTAGTTTGTTTATTGCACCTTGTGAGTATGAGGTCACTGGTGACTTTTTTGAGGAGCAGTTTCAATGGAGTGGTGGTGACATAAGTCTAATTGTTGTGGGTTTAAGAGTGAATGGACAAGTTTGACAGTATAAAAATTATGACTTTCTTATGACAAAAGCCACCATGAACAAAGTCAAAAGATGATTATGATAAAAAATAGTACCTACATATATGGAACACCAAGGGTTAAGAGCTCTGACAAAAAAAATCCTATAAAAAGACCAGAAAAAGATGAAGACAAATAGTATGAAAACATACAAAGGCTATACACACAACCCAAAAATACATGAAAAAAAAGTTCAGCCCTATCAGTACTCAGGGAAACACTAATTGAAGTAACAGTAAGATAGCATTTAATGCACATTACATTGACAAAAGTTTAAGATTCATGCTTCAGTCCTGGCAAGAGATGGATAAATAGACATTCTTTTACCTTTTGATTGGCACGTGAACTGCAGTAATTCTAGAGGTAATCTGGCAGTGTCTCACTCGAGACATCTTTGGTCCCAAGTAACAGAAAACCCAACTCACCCCCCGCAAAAGTTATTTACAGAGTCACATAACTGAAAATCTAGACATAGCTAGATGGAATCTACTTGAATGTTATCATTATAATCTAGTTTCTTTCCATGTCTTAGTTCTGTCTTCCTCTGAGTGAAAATCATTTTCAGTACAGGTCTCTCTTCACAAATAGAGCTTATATCCTTATAGCAACAATATAGCAGAGAAGAAAAGTCCCTAATCTAATTCTTATTGGCCTCAATGGAGTCATGTGCCCATCCCTCAAATATAGAATATTATACCTATAAAGTGTGATATTATACTCTTATTGACCAAATAGAGAAGCCAATGGAGGAGTCCATGCCATTTGTAAATCCACAGATTAATAGAGGAAGACTAATTCATCTAAAGATAATGAGGTGCTGTTACCAGAAAAAGGGGAGATGGATACTGGGTGTCAAAACAAGCAAACAAAATGCATATATAACCTCTACAGGCAGTATCTATCAAAATGTGCACATATCTTTTGTCTCAACAATCTCACTTTAAGGATTTGATTCTGTAGAAAGAAACTGCACAGTTTAAAAGAGATACACATATAAGGATACTCATTCTAGCATTGTTTATAATGGTACAAAATCTGGACAAATCTACATTATCTACTAATAAAGGAAAAGCTTAAAAAATTATGGCACATTGTTTATTGTGCAGCTAGTTAAAAGAATGAGGTAGATCAGAGTGTCCATGATAAACTCTTCAGTAAGAAAAAGGTGCAGAAAAATGTTGATTCATTTTTTATAAAAATCAAAACTTCTATTTATATGTGTTTCTATAACCATTGGGAAAAGTATGGAGAGAAACAATATTTTTAAGTTTATTTATTTTGTGAGAGAAAATGCGGGGCTAGGGCAGAGAGAGGGAGAGAAAGAATCCCAAGCAGGCTCCATGGTGTCAGAGCAGAGCCCCATGTGGGGCTTGATCCCATGAAGTGAACCATGAGATCATGATCTGAGCCAAAACTAAGAGTCATCCAGGTGCCCCAAATCATTAATCTTTTAACACTCATTTTATCTAGGATTGGGATGGGGAGAGGAAAACTATCCTTTTCTTTATTTGCTTCTGAATATACTGTTATACTTCTGTGTTGTCTGAATTGTTAAAATGAATGCTTATTACCTTTTAAATGAGTAGAAAGTGAAATGAGGAAGTAGTCTTAGATATAAACCATTTTTAGATTTAGAGAGAAGAAAGAGAAGTTAATCTCCGGTAAAGAAGAGATTGAAAATATTGAAGACAGAGTAACCCATAGGGTGGGCCCTGAGGGGATGGAGAGGATCCATTTCAGAGCAGAATCCCAAGAGTACCAAGACTGTGACAGCTTCACTGTTCCACGGGGAAATGCAAATAAACAGCACAGTTAATAAAAACTTAGTTCTTTAGTGTTGAAAGTGCATGTTTTAAAAAGGAAATCCAGGTGATAAGAAATGGGAGGACTTTGAAAATGTATATTGTTATTCATCAACATTAAAAAGTTAGCAGCCCTGTCTGTGTCAGTTCCTAAACTGTTAGAAATGTTAATGGTCTATAAATCCCAGAGTCTGGGAAAAACAGATCTACAGCACAAGTAGAAGGCTAAGCATTAAGCAACACCTAGCACTTCCTCTGTGGTGGAGGAAAACAAGTGTGCGTGAATATGGACAGTTAGAGACAGATTTTGTAGGGATAGGGAAAGAAGGTGAGGAAGTTAAAGGCTATGGTGAGATCTTTTGTTGGGCTCAGGGTTGAGGGGCTCCGCGGCAGTGACTATGAGGTTGAGACTTGAGGGGAGTTGCAAAAAATGGTAAGAGGTGCTGTGGGGAATGGGAGACCAACCTGAGAGAAACTGGACTTTTCAATATGGAATAATACCTATGTTTTTGCTCAGATTTGGTCTTCTATGAAATTGTCCTTGGTCCTTTTTGTATTCTCTCCCTCATTTGACACTCCCTTTCCCACCCAGCCCTTTTGTTTTTATTCTTTTTAAGACACTTATATTGTTTCTTAGTTTGTTTTTGTACTTGTCTTATCTGTACCCACTAAACCATCTCTGAGACACTGGCCATTCATTCTATAACCACCTCACAGCACCTCTGACATAGTAGACATCCAATTGATTAGTGCTGAAATAAATTTAATTCCACATAGAAAATGAGTAATCAGTATCATTTTGATTAAAATTCTTCACAGTTGTGAAAACAGTGATAAACCATTTGGCCTTTTTTTTTTTTTTTTTTTTTAAATTCCTGTAAACTAACTTTTCCCCATAGCATGTATTTTTCATTCCCTACAAAGATACTGTGTGTGTGTGTGTGTGTGTGTGTATATATATATATATATATATGTATATATATATATATATATATATGTATTTTTTTTCCTTATAAGAATCTTAAACTGTACACCCTTGGAATTCAAACACTCCTGTTATAAAAATGCCACAGAGATCATTAAAATAAAAATTTCCACTGTAATAGATATGAAAATTGAGGACCAAAAAACTTAGGCAATTTGTTCAAAACTGCAAAGGTATCAAGTGAGAGTCCATATTGGAGTCATGTTTCCATCTTAACTCAGTGTCTTTACACAGTGATTCTACTTCTTAATTTCAATTTTATTTTGCATTCAACTTATAGTAGTAAAATTAATTATAGCAGTTATCTCTGGTAATGCTCTGTCAAAATCAATACACTGATTACCCTTTATTTTTAAAGATGCCAGTATGGGTTTCTGTTGCTGTGGGACATGTTTGATATTTTAAGTGCCAGGTAAAATACAACAAGCCATTTGGGCATTCAGTTGAAGGTTGTTTTATGATGCGTATCATTTCTGTAATTTATGGTTATAATCAAATTTTAAATGTTGACAGTGATGGTTGGTATATCAATCTTTACTCTTGCATTTTACAGTTTATCATTTATTTAAAACTCCATATCTCTTTATTATATCGTAAATAAAAAGTATTGGAACCACAGAGAGAGTAACAAATTGTCACATGCAAACATAATTAGGAGGATGCTGCATGTACAGAAATACACATAGTCTTCTCCCTGGGGAGGCAAGAGATGGCCTATTACAAACAACCACCCTCTTTTCCGTTTGCACATGAAAGTAGAAACCACTCGTGCATTAGCATTAAGAGCATTTTTCTCTTAAAACATGCTTACATAATACCTGAAACCAACTGTAAAAAAGTGGAAATTAATTATCTGCTAGAGAATAAATAGATCAAAAGATTCATGTTGTTCAGTATGGTGCTTACTCAAAAAATTAAAAATGGAACTACCTTACGATCCAGGAATTGCACTACTGGGTATTTACCCCCAAAATACAAAAACACTAATTTAAAGGGATAAATGCACCCCTATGTTTACTGCAGCATCATTACCATTGCCAAACTATGGAAGTAGCCTAAGTGTCCACTGATGGATGAGTGGATAAAGAAAGTGTGGTATATATATGTACGATGGAATATTATTCAACCATAAAAAAGAATGAAATAAGTCAGAGAAAGACAGAGACCATTTGATATCATTCAAATGTAGAATTTAAGACACAAAACAAAAGAACATAGAGAAAGAGACAAACCAAGAAACAGACTCTTAAATATAGAGCACTGATTGTTACCAGAGGGGAGGTGGGTAGGGATTGAGTACACTTATCATGATGAAAATAAAATGATAAAGAGGAAATGGCCCCAGGAGGGGAAAAAAACCCCAATTCATATTGCTTAGTTTTGCTGAAATGGTATAGTGCTATTGTTTTTTTTTAATAGTTTTCTATTGGCAGATATTATCATTTAACCTTTAATTAAACTTAAGGATGAACACTTTCTTAACAAATAAATATATTTTCATAAAATACCTACAGAAGAATGTTGCCCCATTAGTCTCCATCTGAAGTTACACTCCTGGGGGGGTCGCATTCTCTCGGTTGAAGATGTGCATGTGTACGTGACAAAGCTACACCCTAATTCTGTTGGATGGCTCATTACAGTGCTTGTAGAATAGTGACAGGGAAAGGCGTTTGATAAAAATTTTGTTCTACCATCAGAAAAAACCATTTTAACTCCTCTAGATCATGGTTCCCTCAAATTTTTCAAACAGCGAAGCCCATCAAAATCCCCAAACCTTGTATCATTGTAAAACTCCAAAGACTTTGAAACAGACACAAGGCTGCTATTCATATATTCCTCCAGCAATATTTACCAAGTTCTTACCGAGTGACAGGCACTGTGCCAGGAGTTGTTGTTGTGAAAGTGGTAAGACATTGGCAGTGTGGGGCAGACACGGAGCAGACCGAACACGATGCATAGGATGACGGTGCCATAGAAGCGACCTCACAGTACGGGGAGCTGGGGGGTGGGGAGGACACGGCAACCGGCCTGGTTTGGGCGAGGGCGACGAAGTGGCCAGCCGGCGGGGCATCGAGAAAGCGGGGAGGATTGTCATTCTGGGCAAGGCTTGGCGTGGTTAGGGAAGCGCACTGCGCACAGAAAGGGAAGGGGGCTGGCAGCAGGGACAGATGCGAGCCGCAAGGCTGGATGTGACTGGGACCTGGGGTAAACCATGTTGGCCGCCTCCCGCGGGAGCTGTTAGCTGGACGACGGCGGGGGCCCCGGACTGGAAGGGCCACCTGGAAGAAGAGGGGTGGATGCCGGCGCGGGAAGAGCAGTCAGGGGCATGCAGAAACTGTACGCCAAACTACGAGGTTGAAGTCAGTGGCTTTGAAAAAGTGTAAAGGTGTTTCTGAGGTAAAACCTGAGATCTAACGACCCGACGGGAAATAAACAAGGCACACATGTTCCACGTCGCAGGTCCCGACAAATTATTGAATGATCACGTCATTGTCTGACCACAAAGTGGAGGTCCTCTAATCACAATCAAGTTTTTAATTTTTCGTTGTGGGAATTAAGATAAGGGGATATCCTAGGCTCGATGAGCCACAGGGAGAACCTTTCCCCTAGGCATTTTTTAAATGCCCGCCAGGACGAAAAAAGAGTTGGGTTTACAAATTAGGGACACTTCAACCTCCCTGTAGGATGTATTTCAGGTGGGCAACGGTGCTGGGTGAAAACTCAATCCACCGCCAAACAACATAATAGCATTCTTCAATATCAGATTACCATAAAGATAGGGTAGCAAAAGCCACGCAAACCATCTCACGTCCAGGTCCCCAAGGGCTTCCTTCATTGTCCACGGCGTCTTAGCCGACTGCGCCGCCAAAGCAGCGCCAACTCGAGCGCCTTACACACTGCGCCTGCGCAGAGTCCGCCGAGTGGGAGGATGACAGCCTGCGGAAGACGTTTCCCAGAAGCCCGCGCCACTCGCTGCCGTCCTCCCTCCCGCTCACAGGCCGCGTGACGTCACTCCGCCCGCCACGTTCCTCGTCGCTAAGGGTGGTTTGCCAGCGCCCCCCAGTGGTCCGGTTGAGCGCTGCAGCGGTACGCGCAGGGCCCAACAAGCGAGTAGGGAGAGGGCTGCTGCGGGTGCTGCTGCCGCCGTCGTCACCGTAGCGCGCCGACATGTGGCGGCGCGGCTGAGCGGAGCGGAGCGAAGGGGGAGAAAGGGGGAGGGCACGCGCGGGGAGGGGAGGGAGGAGGCCAGACAAGGCGGGGGGAGGGGGAGCAGCGGTGGCGCAAGTCGCGCGGAGCAGCGCAGCCCGGGTCCGCTCCTTGCTCCGCCGCCACCTCCCGACCCGGCCGGTAGAGCCGGCGCTCCAGCGGCCCCCGGAACAACTCAAAGCGGACGAAGGAGTCCATGTTGGGGAACTTGGCGTCGTGACGGGGACCTAGGGACCTGCAGTGGGGCCGCCGCCGCCGCCGGAGCTAGCGCCTCGACCTCGGCCTGAGGTAAACACGGGCCGACCCTGGGGGCGGATGGGCTCAGGCGGCTGTCCGGGCGAAGTGGGGGCTGTTACGGGCCGGCGCAGAGCGGAGGAGCGGGCCCGGGGCGACAGGAGGGCAGACAAAGTTTCGGAATCGCGCGCGGCCCAGGCGGCGTTCTGCGCTTGGAGGAAAGTTGGAGCTGCCTCTCGAGGCAGGGGAAGCTGCGGCGGGGAGGGCCCCCCTTCCTTCTCGCTACCCCGCGAGGGAGGCCCCGCTTCGGCCGCCGCCGCCTCACAGTCGACACTCTGTCCCATTTCCTCCTTGTGGCCTACCCGCCTCCCCGCCGCTTCAGCCGGCGAAGCTTGTCCCCTGCCGGGTGCGGGGTCCGGTGGGGGGTGGGTGTTGAGGCTAGAGGTTCCACGACCGAGTCGCCACACAGGCACCCCCTCCCTGCAGTGGAAACGTGTCTGGCTGGGCTTCCGGGCGCTCTCCGACCCCCAAGTTCGCTTTACTTGGAAGACTTTGCTTTTGTCAATAGTGTCCAAGCCCGCTTGTGAAACCAAACTTTACTACGTCGTGACCTCTCAGTGCGCGAATAGGGAAGAGCCGGTGCTGCTAGGCATCGGCGTTTACCCCACGTCCTGAATTTCGAACTGTTCTCCCCCTCCCCCGCCCCCACAATTTTTAAACCCTTTTCCTGGGCTGACCACAAAAGGGCCGGATCTAAACTTAGCTTAATGAGTCGCTCCTCGTCTCACCTAGGAATTTTGAACCATCAAAGACGTTTCTTACAGATTGCTGGCTGTCTTCGCACCCATATGCATTTTGAAAAATTGTTTTAAAAGTAAACCCCTGGTTTAAGTAGTTGATGAAAACACTCAGAGATTCAAATGTTGTGAATTGTAAAATACCCCCAGCGTATTTCTGTAGCGTATTTCTGTCAGCGTCTACGAGTTGAGTGATTATCATTAATACTGGATTACGTTTTAATTAACATCTTTTATCATACCAACAGTGAACTGAAATATTTAAGCAAAACTGATCTAAAAGTTTTTGTTTGGCTGGTAGATGCTGATGTTAAATTTTCCCAATTTGTGAATTTTCATTGAATTACGGAAAAAGCATATTAATAGATGTAATTTTCATTTTAAAAGTTAACTCAAGCATAAGACTACTTACCTCAGCAGAATATTGAAAGCAAAACATTCTTAAATAATTGCTGTTTTTGAATTTTATTGGTAATTGTATTAAAATTTTGATAAGAATCAAGTCTCTTTCGAGACCATTGCTTTCTCCTTCCTATATCTTTGGCAGTTAACTTAATCATCTCACCTCTTTGCTATTGGTTAAGAGCTGCAGTAAAAAGCTTGTGGGACTTTTATTTTTTTGATGTTTTATTGGGCAGATGAAATTTTGAAATTGTCTTTGGATTTTTTTTTTGTTTTATTCTCTTAAGGATAATCTGAATCTACTTCGTATTGTGTTTATGCAATATGGGTTTTTAAATTTGTAATTCTTATTGTAGCTGCCGCTTTTTCATTGTAATATTTTTCAGTGCTTGCAAATACGTTTATAATCATTCAGTTTTACTTCAGATGGTGACCTTTTTACCGGAGAATTTGAGTACATTTTAAGATTTTTGGTGGGCTAAGATTTGGTCGTTTGCTTACTCCTTGTGTACTCACACTGCAAAAACATTGTTCAGTATGTCATGAGGGTATAAAACTGTAGAAAAGAATAGAAAATTGTTTGTAAATATGCTGCCTGAAACGTGTCATGGAGAAAATCTTAAGGGTGATTTTTGGGATACATCTTTATGTGCTGTTATTGGAGTCCATGAGTTAAAATCGAAATTTTTCAGGGGTCACTCAGCTTCCGCATTATTTTTTGGGCACGAGGCAGTGTGGCTAGGCATTTTTCCTGAAAAGCTGTGCTATTAACTAGAGATAGGATGAAACAGTGCAGTTACATGATGTTGTTGATTCACCACTAGTAGCATGTTTTAGTAGGAGGAGAGTACAGTATTATACTACTCATTGACTTATTACTGAACTTTTTAGGTACACCAGTGAGAGATGGTTGTAAAACCTAACTAAAGAGACTGGCATATGTAGAGGTAATAAAAAGAGTCAACCTTAGAATAATTTTCATTGGAACTTCCCATTAGGAAGCTCTGCCACCATCTATCCTGGTGTTTTAGTGATGTAGATTGGATCTTGACTTACCTAGCGCAGTGAAATAAAGAGGCTCAAAGCTTAAATTGTTAATTATGATCTCTGTCCGAAAGAATAAGTGAATAGCTTTGCACCTTATCTTGCATCTGAATTGTACTAACTGGTATTAGTACTGAGTAGAGCTCAGAGTTAAAATCTTGGTGTTCCCAAGATTCATCTTTGTGTTATCATTGTTGTCTTTTTTTAAAGTTGTGACTTTGTTCTTTCTAGTACTTAGGTACATAAAGTTTTACAAATATAAAAACAACACCATCATCTCTCACTTGCAAAATAGTTTCCAAAAGTCTCACTATGACTTCTGTTTACCTATGATGTTTAATACTCAACAGCCAGAGTGATCCTTATGAAACTTGTCAAATCATGTCACTTCTCTTTTCAAATGGCTTCCCTTCTCAGTCATAGTAAAATGCATAGTACTTATGGTCTACCAGGCTCTGAGTGTTTCGTGTCTCCTCTTCCTCTCTGATTTGATTACCTCACTTTGTCCAGTCACCTTCCACTATGCTACTGAGAGTTTTCTCTGACTACTCTGTAAGACAGCAGACCTTCCCATGTTTCCTACCACTTTTTAAGCCAGATTTTCTACATAGCATTTATCAATTTCTAATATACTTATAATTTATTATCTTAAATTTATTGTATTTCTTCTTCGCTTTAATGCAAGTTCTGTGAGAATAGGGGATTTGTCACTTTGGGTCATTGTTTTGTCCCCAAACACCTGAACAATGCCTGGCACATAGTAGGTGCTTAGTAAATATTTAATAGATTAACCTGCCTTCAGCTGGAGACATTAAAGGAATAAAAATAGTAATTGTGGTTTGAAACTTTATGCAGTCTTTTGCATAAACTGCTAAGTTACTTTTATCCATGATTTACGTTCGGATCAGGGGACATATTTTTAAAGTAGAGGATGACAGAATGTGACCTTGGAACTGATTTATCAGGGTATAGAAGGAACTAAGAATACTTAGCTAAGGGTAAAGTGGTATAACTATCTTACTGTTTAAAATGCTGTCTTTTAGAAGCCAAATTATACTTATTTTTGGTAGTTACAGAGAGCAGAATTGTGATTATGGTGATGGGCTTTGAAAGGGAGGAGAAGCAGCAAGAGTGGATGTGGGAAAATTAGTTAAGACTCTTACAGTAGTGTCCAGAAGAGATGAGCATAGCTTGATTTGGAGGTGGGCAAAAGTGAATGAAATTTGTAGTCACCAGGCCTCTGTTGATGGATCCAAAGTGAGGGAGATAGAAATTTCAGAGGTAAACAGCTGGGTGGAAGGTGATACCACATAAGGACCAAGGTTCTTTTGATTCTGACATACTGTATTTAAGGAACCTCTGGAACTTTCAGATGGAAATTTTTATAGGCAGTTAGATAATATGGTTCTAAATTTCAGAAGAGAGGTATCAGCTGGAAATAAAAAATTGAAGTCATTTATATAAGTAGTTGAAACTATAGGTGGAATTAATTGTCTAAGGGAGGGAATATAACTAGAATGGAATCACAGTGGCCCCTGATATAAAAAGTTTGAGGAAGGAATGTAAGCTCCCAAAGAATACTGTGAAGGTCAAAGAAGTATGAGTTGAGTGTGGTATTGTAGAAACCAAAGGAAGAGAGTATTTCAAGGGGAGAGTAATCAGTAGGGTCAAGTGTTGATGAGAGTTGAGTAATGTAAGAGCTTAAGATTTTTCATTGAATTTAACAATATGAAGCTCATTGGCCTTTTTAATAAGCCAGATAGTAAGCTTCTTATTTTCAAACTGATGCTCCTGTGATTGCTTAACTAGATGTAAAAGTACTGATATCAAAGGTTAAGAAATTATTTGCCCACATTACAGAAGATACCTAATGTTTCTCAAATATTTGCTATGTGCCAGTCACTCTGTTTTAGACATTTTACATAAATTTTCGTTTGATCTTTTCAGTAGCCTTGAAGTGTTGGGTGTATTAATCCATTTTACAGAAAGGAGTCTGAAGCTCTAGAGAAGTTTAATGACTTGCTAAGAAATACTCCACTCCATCTGACTCTTGGGCCTTTAGTTACTCATTATATTAGTTGGCCTCTCAAACTCTAGGTCAGTGCTGTCTAGTAGTAGACTTTTCTGTGATGATAGAAATACTGTGTGTCTGCTGCCAATACAGTAGCTAATGTGGCTGTTGAGCATTTGAAATATGGCCAGTGGGACCGAGGAACAAAATAGTGGTTACTGTATTCGACAGTGGGTATATATAGTGGGTCATTGAGAATGCCATAAATAATAAAGCAGTCTTTACTTACAATAAGAAGAGGTGCAAACACATATTCTTCATTTGGAGGGAGTACCATTTTACTTATATGCTAGTTTTAGGTACTATAAATGAATATTGTAGATAATCTTTTTCTTTTTTTTTTTTTTTTAATTTTTTTAACGTTTTTATTTATTTTTGAGACAGAGAGAGACACAGAGCATGAATGGGGGGAGGGGCAGAGAGAGAGAGGGAGACACAGAATCTGAAACAGGCCCCAGGCTCTGAGCTGTCAGCACAGAGCCCGACGCGGGGCTCAAACTCACGGACCGTGAGATCATGACCTGAGCCGAAGTCGGAGGCTTAACCGACCAAGCCACCCAGGCGCCCCTCTTTTTCTTTTTTTAAAACAATTTCAAACTTTCAGAAAAGTTCCAAGTAGAATACAAAGAACTTTCTTCCTCTGAACCATTTGAGAATAAATTGCAGACACCCATCCTGCTTAAGTCCCAAGTACAATACAAAGAAGTTTTTTAAAACCTTTAGCCATTTGAGAGTAAGCTGCAGATGCCTTCTCATCACCCCAAAGATAAAGACTTTATTTTACATAAAATATATCAAAATAAGGAGATTAACATCACTATATTACTACAATCTAACTCTCAGACCTTGCTCAGGTTTTGTCAGTTTCCACAGTAATTTCATTTGTAAACAGGAGGATCCAGTTCAGAATTCTGTATTGCATTTAATTGTAATGTCTTAAATTTTATACTCCTTCAACTTAGAACAGTCCCTCAGATTTTTCTTGATTTTCATGACCTTGACACTTCAAGAGATTACAGGTTAGTTTTGTTGTTAGATGTCCCTCGATTTAGATTTGCCTGATATTTCCTCATGGTTGGATTCAAATTGTGTTTTTTGGCAGGAGTGTCTCAGTAATGATGTTGTGTGTTCTCCTTGCATCCTATCCTATGGCATATGATTTCAGTTTGTGCCATCGCTGATGATGTACACTTTGATCACTTGAATTAGATGAATTCTCCCAAGCTTCTTCACTAAAGCTCCCCCCCCCTTAGTAATTAATAAGTATTTTGTGGAGAAGTATTTTGAAACTTTATAAATCTTTATCACATTTGCTATTTATTCTCAAAATGTCCCAGTTTGGCCACTGAAAGCCCCTTCCAGCTAGTTTCTGTGTTTTGACTTGCTTTGAGCACTTCCTTACCGTTTGATGCAAGAAAATGTCCCAGGTCCACCTTGTACATACTTTCCCTGCTGTAGCCTTAGAATCAGCTGTTTCTCCAAGGAGTGGTTTCTTTCAGTGAAAGGTATTTAGAAAACCTAGATTTGGGTGATGTATATATTTCTGTGTCTATATATAGAAAACCATGAGCTGGTACCAATTTTTCCAATTTCAAAACGTGTTTGTTTTCTAGCGTTTGTTCTCGTTTTCTCCCTTTCCAAATTTATAACTCTCTTCTCTTACAAGGAGAAACCTGATTCCCAATATCCTTGGGATCAGTCACCAAAATGTAGCCAAACTTCTGTTGCCACTGCTGCTTTCTCTCCTGTGAATATCATTTTCACTTTTCTTAGGCTCTGATTTCTTGTGCCAAGATGCATTCCTCACTTTAGGCTCCTCAGATAATTCATGCTGAGGATGTCACCATTCTGCTTGACTTCTATCTAGTACCTCACTCTGGGCTCCCTCACCATCCTACATATGGACACCTTGCTCATTAATGTGGACTCCAACACCTCCAGGGAGAAAACCAACATACAGATATGTTTCTTAAAGATTGTACTTATTGTTTCTATAAAAGATTATCACACCAAAACTTTTAATGAAAATTATGATCAGATATGTTCTCACTTTAAAATTTAAACCCTCTTGAGACTCTCACATCTCTGTTAGCGATAAGACTAACCTTCCTCCTTATTTTCCCTTTTATCCGAGAGTTCTCAGATGTACTTTTAGGGGAGTCTTCTTAACGTAATTTTGACAGTAAAGTGAAAATAGTTCTTTGGAGGGGCGCCTGGGTGTCACAGCTAAGTGTCAAACTTTGGCTCAGATCATGGTCTCATGGTCCGTGAGTTCAAGCCCCGCGTCGGGCTCTGGGCTGATGGCTCAGAGCCTGGAGCCTGCTTCAGATTCTATGTCTTCCTCTCTCTCTGCCCCTCCCCCACTCATGCTCTGTCTCTTTTTCAAAAATAAATAGACATCAGAATAAATATAAACATAAAATAAATAGTCCATTCGACCTAGCTTTGCATTCTAGTTGTCCCATATACTGATTGTCACCTTTTATTGGTGACTTAATAGTGTCCTCACCTATTTTAGTTTTTAAGTAACATTTGCCTAAGTCTAGTGGTAATAGTAGCTATCTCCATCTCTGTTGTTTTATACCCTTAAGTTAACTCCACTTAGTGATTTTCAAACCTTTTTAATGCAGTGTTACTAACGTTCAATGTTGGTGGTGTTTAAAAATTTTAAATGTAGTATGGTATTTTGAGGGTTAAATGTGCAAAGATATATCAGGTGGTTTTAATTTTTAAAATGTACTGAGGTTTGGTATTTGAGTATTAAATGTGCAAAGACATGTCACAGTTTATTGCTGGATGAGCATTTTCCCTACTGATAATCTTGTGATCCAGGTTTGTTGGTATCTATGTGTCTCTTAGGTCTGGGAATGAAACATGGCCTTTGCCCTTGAGGGGCTTATTCCTAATCAGGCCTACTTTATTGCTCCCCAGTATTCTTCCATTTTTTTCCTAAGTACTTTTCCATACATTTCTTTCTTCTTCCACTTCCTGCTGCTGCATTATTTTCAAAACCCCCATTTTAAACATGTCAAAATAGATAAATGGGATAGAGGTGTACTTTTCCTTAGTGATTTTCGCTTTTTACAAAACAAAATTTAAGCCCTGCCTTGGACTTAAACTTTTAAGTCCATTTACATTCTGGCCCATAATTATTCTTTACCCTTATCTCCTATTGCTGTCCTAAATGAGTTCTTTCTAACTAAATGAGTCCTGAAAAATGCCTGTAGCTCACATTTGGCACTTAGCATATGCTATTCTGTTGTTCATCTTTTGTATCCTATTTCTCCAGCTCTACTTTTTGCAGCAGGAAGGGGTATAGTATCTTTATCTGTCTTTGTATTCCAATGCCAGGCTCAATACCCTGGCCAAAGTAGTAGTTCAGCAGCTTGAAGTAAGCAAAAACAAATATAAATAGTAAAGAGAGCAGCCACAGCAACACTGCCTTGAAAATTCTCTGGGATCAGTGAAACAGCTTACAAATGATAAATGATCTGTTAAGGTAAATATACTTGTAACACTATTTTGTATGTTTAGATCACCTATCAAGAAAATTGTTTCTTTAAATTATTGTTCTAATGGGAATAAATATTAATACCTTACAAAATTTGTAAGCTATCATTCACCTGAAAATCTTATCATAGAAGAGCCTTCAGATAGGACAGCTTTAATGCATTAAGGCCATATTTCTTTAGGAACTGTTGTACATGTGCAGTTACTTAGACGTCAACATGAGTAATATGAGGGAGATGCATGAAACAGAAAATAGCTTTATTTTTTCAAAAGTGCTACAGAAGTAGATGAAACTAAAATTGAAGGAAGGAGAAACAAAGCCAATCAAGCCCTTAAGAGAAATTTAAAATATATTTTATATTAGTATAGTCACTCCAACTTTCTTTGACTACTGCTATGGTATATCTTTTTCCATTCTTTCATTTTGACCTATGTCTTTGTATTTAAAGTGAGTTTCTTAAAAAGCAGAATCAGGCCTATAAATATAGAGAACAAACTGATGGTTGCCAGAGGGAAGGGGATTGTGGGAGGATAGGTAAAATGGATAAAGGGGAGTGGGAGATACGGGCTTTCAGTCATGGAATGAGTAAATCACAGGAATAAGAGGCACAGCATAGAGAACGTAGTAATATTCTAATAGCATTGTATGGTGACAGATAGTAACTATACTTGGGGTGAGCATAGCATAACATGTAGAGAAGTTGAATCACTGTTGTACACCTGAAACTAATGTAACATTGTGTGTCAACTATACTCAAATAGAAAATTAAAAAAAAAAAATTGAGTTTCTAGTAGACAGTATGTAATTCAGTGTTTTTGTAAAATCCAATCTGATGATCTTTTATTTAATGTGTTTAGGTTATTTACATGTAATTATTACTATATACTATTTTGTTCCCCATTTCCTGCCCCTTTTTCAATTATGTGAATATATTTAATATTCTACTTTAAATTCATCTATTGACCTTCTGACTGTATCTCTTTAAATTATGTTTTAGTGGTTGCTTTAGGCCTACTCTTGACAACTAGAAATGTGGCCAGTTTGAATGGAGACATAGGCTGTAAATGTAAAATACACACCAGATTTCAAAGACTTATTACCACAAAAAGAATACACAGTGTCTCATTTAATCAGTTTTTTTTTACTGGTTACATGTTGGATGTTAATATTTAAACATATTGGGTTAATAAAATATACTAGATTGATATTTTAACTTTTAAAATATGGCTACTAGAAAATTTAAAATTACATATGTGGCTCACATTGTATTTCTGTTGAACAGTGCTGCTCTAGGGATGATAATATGTATACTGAGACATTCACAATCTATGTGGAGTTAATATTTTTACCACTTAAAATGAATGTAGAAGCCGGACAACTTCCCCAGTGACCTTTATGTTAAAGTTTTTGTATGATTACATGTATATGGAATGAAAATCCACCAGACAGTAATGTAATTTTTGCTTTCAGTAATCATATATTTTTTTAAAGAACTAAAGAGGAGAAAAGTAGTCTCTTATTTTAGCTGTTGACTATTTTCTTGTTCTTTGTTAATGAAATTTCAAGTTTCTCTCATTTCTCCTCAGCTTGAAGAATTTCCTTTAGTATATGTTTTAAAATAGCCTTGCATTTTTTTTTTTTTTTCTTAACTGAAAACTTTCCACTTTCATTTCTGATAGATTTCTTTATTAGTTATAGAATTCTGGGTTGACAATTCTTTAGCACTAAACATGTCTGGCTTCTTGGATCCCATTGTTTCTGATGAGAAGTTTGCAGTAATTTGAATCATCAATTTCCTCTGTATGCTGTTTCTCTATTTTAAATATATTTTTTTCTTTTACCTTTACTTTTTTGCAGTTGATTATGATTTGTCTGAGCATGTTTATCTTTCTTTTGAATTAATCCTATTCGGTATGTCCTAAAATTTGTGAATTTTGAAATTTGGGAAGGTTTTGGAAATTATTTCTGCAAAAACTTGTTTATGTACCGGTTTCTTTCTCTTATTTTTCTAGAACTCAAATGGCAAAAATAGAACTTTGAATGTTGTCCAGAGGACCCCGAGACTCTTCATTTTCTTTCAGTCTTTCACTTCTCTCTTCTTCAGATTAGATCATTTCTTTCTCACATTTACTGACTCATTCCTTTATATTTCCAGTCTGTTGTTGAAATCTTATTTCAGATACTGTATTTTTCATTTCTAAAATTTCCATTTGTTTCTGTATTTTTTTAAGTTTAATTTTTTTTAATGTTTATTTATGTTTGAGAGAGAGACAGAGCTTGAGCAGGAGAGGGGCAGAGGGAGATGGAATCAGAATCCAAAGCAGGCTCCAGTCTCTGAGCCGTCAGCACAGAGATCATGACCTGAGCTGAAGTTGGAGGCTTAACCGACTGAGCCACCCAGGCGCCCCTGTTTCTCTATTTTTTATAGCTACTGTTTCTCTCCTGAGAACCTCTGTCTTCCATTTATTACTGAAGTGTTAATACTTTTAATATCTAGTGACTTGGATTAAGATCTGTTTTCTTTTCCGACAAAGGTTTAGTGAATTCCAATCCTGCTACTTACAACTGACTTTGTGACCTTAGACAAGTTACTGAATTTCATTGTATATAAGATGGAGATGTCTTTGCAAAATATTGTAAAGGCTAAATGAGATAACTTAGGAAATGTCAGAATGTAATAGCTAGAAATAGTATGGAAAACATACCCAGAAGTCCAGCTCCTGGGGCATTTGAAGCATTTATAATAAAATTACATTAGGAAAGAATCCTAATATTTGGCCACGCCTGATGTGAATGTAAAAGAATGTTGTTTCTTTTTTAATTTTTAAAGTAAGTTTTCATTGTAAGTCATGTATTTCCAGATTAGAATAGTAATGTTTTATAGAAGTAGGATTGTGTAATGCCTTGTTATGTGTGAAATACTCATTTGAGAATACATTGATTATATACCTATGTAACATGAAATGGTATTTATCTGAGATAACTACCTAACAAGTTTAAGAAGTTCAGATAATAGGCAGAGCTGGAGTAAAGAGAGAGTGAATGTCTTGCTTACTACACAAACAATTGCTTTTTTTTTCAATACTTGTTTCACTATAGCAATTTGTACCAATTTAGAAAGTATTAGAGAGTGACAATTCTTGAGGAACCAAAGAGTTCCTCAAGACATTTAGCATCTGTACAAATTAGAGACTAATTTCTGGAGTTGAAGCTATAATGTAAGTAAGGTTGGTAAAATTTTGTTCAAACAGAACAGAGGAGTATTTCAGAAGCAGTGTTTTGAACATTGTCCCTTTTTCCCTGTTGTCATAGATGAAATCCCATTTCCATTCTTCTGCAACAGGCATTCGTATGCAGTCACTTATTGTCATTAATTCCTCTTCTTTAATTCTTAGGATTTGTTTCTTTATTTGCAGGTGTTTCCTGTGCTATATATGTTTTTGGGATGTGGGTTGACCAAGATTGCTGTTTCAGGTCGGGAGTCTTTCTAACATAGGACAAAGATTAAGTTAAAAATATAATTGACAGTGTTTCTGTTTTGGATTAGAAAAAAAGATAAAAAGATACCAGTTCTTCCTCTGCTTCCTGTACTTCCATCCAGGATGCCTTTCTTCTCTTGGCTGTTCTGCTTGTGAGAGGGTATGGTGTTGATCCCAAGGGCTCCTCCTGGGATAGTTCTCTTGGGAAGTTTGATTGTGAAATGAATCTCTTCTTCTTTTTTTTTGTCCTTAATAGGCATAATACTTAATCTTCTGAATGTAAACTCTGCTTTTCCACACTTGTTCCTCTTCTCAAGGATCTATAATAGGCATTGAGGAATTACTGATAAAAAGAAACCAAAAATGTAAGAGCTTTAAGTTTGCCTCTATCACTTGAATTAGTTATATTATTGTGTTTTAGTAGATGGGGATGCAAAAATGGAGAGGAGAATCTTGAAGACAAGTGAAGATTGCAGTCAGCTCCCCTTTCTGTTCCCTCCACCATACCTTAAGCAGCGGTGGAGTTATTAAAGAAAAATTGCATAAATATTGAGTAGGTTTTTTTTAAAGTTTATTTATTTATTTTGAGAGAGAGCATGTGCATGCACAAGCAGGGGAGGGGCATGGGAGAGGAAGAGAGAATCCCAAGCAGGCTCCACACTCTCAGCACAGGGCCCAATGTGGGACTTGATCTTAAGAACCGTGACAGAATTGCATGAATATATATTGAAATTATTGGACGACATAAGAGGATACTGCCCTATAATGTTTCTCATTTGAAGAAATAGTGGAAGCCTTTCATATGATTTATCAAACTCTTTATGGTAATGTATCCATGCACATAGAAAGCACTTGTTTTTTGTTTTTTTTTTTTTAATTTTTTTTAACATTTATTATTGAGAGACAGAGAGACATAGAGCATGAGCAGGTGAGGGGCCAAGAGATGGAGAGACACAGAATCTGAAGCAGGCTCCAGGCTCTGAGCTGTCAGCACAGAGCCCGACGCGGGGCTCGAACCCACAAACTGTGAGATCATGACCTGAGCCAAAGTCGGACACTTAACCGACTGAGCCACCCAGGTGCCCCTTGTTTTTCTTTTTAAAATAAAGTATTGTGGGGTGCCTGGGTGGCTCAGTCAGTTAAGTGTCTGACTCTTGATTTCAGCTCAGGGCATGATTTAATGGTTGTGAGAGTGAGCCCCGTGTCAGGCTCTGTGCTGTGTTTGGAGCCTGCTTAAGATGCTCTCTCTCCCTGTCCCTCTGCCCCTACCTCCCATATGTATGCATGCTCTGTCTCTCAAAAGAAATAAAGTATTGCATCATAGATGTATTCTCATAGAGTGGACACCTGTCACATAAGAGTGTAACCCAACTGGGGAGTGAACTGTAGTGCCTTTCTTACCCCAAACAATGAAAAACTGGTCAGCTCCATACCATTAGTAGGGTATTGGAACTGATCTATGTCTACAACACTGCCCTAGAATTTAGTGGGGTTGTGGGGCGCCAGGGTGGCTCCGTTGGTTAAGCCTTTGACTTCGGCTCAGGTCATGATCTTGTGGTTCATGAGTTCAAGCCTTGCATTGGGCTCTGCTGTCAGCACAGAGCCTGCTTCAGATCCTCTGTCCCTCTCTCTCTACCCCTCCCCTGCTTGCTCTCTCTCTCTCAAAAATAAACATAAAAAAAAAATACTGGAAAAAAAAGAATTTAGTGGGGTTGTAAAATTGTGCCTGTTGCTTTTAATCTCTCTGTCTCCATGGGCTATAGAATACACGATCTTTTAGTGTTACAGAAATGTAGGAACTAGAAATAGAAAATTCAAATACCTCCTCTCAAGCTCATCAGTGGTGATATAACCGTGAGTGGCTTCTGTGTTGGTGATAGTATAGAACCATTGGAAAGACAGACTATGAAGGTGTCAGTGAAGCCATACCTTTGTTAAAAATGTTAACAATTTATGTTCTAGCCCAAAATTGTTTTTTCATGTTAGTCTTTACTTTTAAAACATTTTAAATTTTACTAACATATGTTAAAATTGACCTTTTTTAGGTGTGTAGTTCTGTGACTTTTAATACATGTATTTGTATTACTACCATCAGAGTCAGGATTTAGGATGGTTCCATTACCTCCAAAAAGCTCCCTCATGCTATCTTTGTAGTTAAACCTTTCTCAAACCTTTCTCAAATTGTTATCAGGTGACCACTGATAACAATTCTTTATCATTACAGTTTTTACCTTTTGCGAATATCATATAATAATGCAACTGTGTAGTATGTGACCTTTTGGGACTGGCTTCTTTCAGTATATTGTCTTTAAGATTCATTCAAGTTGTTGAGTGAAGCTCTGGTCCATTCCTTTTTTCTGTTTTTGTTTTTGTTTTTATTTTGGTTGAGTAGTATTCCATTGTATGGCTGAATGCACCATAGTTCGTTTATTTAGATTGTATCTAGTTTATCAGTTCTTTCTTATACTATCTTTGGTTTTGGTATCAGGGTAGTTGGGAAGTATTTATCTTCCATTTTCCGGAGGAGATTGTGTTGAACTGGTATTACTTCTTTAAATGTTTAGTAAAATTCACCAGGGAAATTATCTGGGCCTAGGGATTTCCTGTTTTGGGAGGACTAGATTTAATTTCTTTAAACAGTACTAGGGCTATTCAGTGGTATTCTGCTTAGTTTCGCCAGAGGTTTAAATTTCATTGATTTTTTTCCCCTAAAGAATGGGGTTTGGGTTTCATTGATTTTTCTGTTTTTCTGTTTTCAATTTCATTGATTTCTACTCTATTTCCATCCTTCTGCCTGCTTTGTATACATTTTTATTTAATTTTAGTTTAGTTTTTTAACATAGAAATTTAGGTCATTGATTTGAGACCTTTTCTGACCTTTGATGCAGTCATGCTTTCGCTGCATCTCATGTATTTTAACTATTGATATATTTGGATTTAATTCTACCATTTTATTTTTTTGGTTCCCTCTTTTCTTCTGTAACCTCTTTCTTTGGATTATTTGAACATTTTTTAGTATTCCATCTTAATTGTGTTTTTGCCTATGTATCACTTTTTTAATGATTACTCTGAGGATTGTAATATGTCCATTTATTGTTCACAGTTTCCTTAGAATCAGTATTTTATCATTTCAGGTGAAATACAGAAATCTTATCACCCTGTAGGTCCTTTACCCTTTTCTCTGTATGTTGTAATTGTCTTGTGCTACATTTACATGCATTGGAAATTCTATTAGAAAGTGTTGTGATGTTTGCTTTTAATTGCTAAACATTTTAAAGAATTCAAGAGGAGGATAGTTAGTTATATTTATCCAGATATTTATCACTTCTGTTGCTCTTTTGTCATTTCTCATGTTGTATTTAAGGATGATTTCACTAGATTGAGGATTCTAGGTTTACAGCTCTTTTCTATTTTAAGCACTTCAAGAATATTGTTCCACTTCCTCTGGTCTATGTAGTTTCTTTTCTTTTTCTTTTTTTTAAGATTTTATTATTTATTTATTTTTAATTAAATTTTTTTTTCAACGTTTATTTTATTTTTGGGACAGAGAGAGACAGAGCATGAACGGGGGAGGGGCAGAGAGAGAGGGAGACACAGAATCGGAAACAGGCTCCAGGCTCTGAGCCATCAGCCCAGAGCCCGACGCGGGGCTCGAACTCACGGACTGCGAGATCGTGACCTGGCTGAAGTCGGACGCTTAACCGACTGTGCCACCCAGGCGCCCCTAAGATTTTATTTTTAAGTAATCTCTACACTTGATGTTGGGCTCCAACTTAAAACCTCGAGATGAAGAGTCACATACTCTTCCAACTGAGTCAGCCAACTGGCCCTGGATAAATGTAGTTTATGATGAGATGTCACTAGTTATTCAAATCATTAACCCACCTTCCCCTCATAATTAATTCCTTGTTTTTTCAGTCTGCTTGCAAGATTTTTTTCTTTGTAACTTTTAGCAGTTTGACTGTGATATGTCTAGGCATGATCATTATCCTGTTTGGAGTTTGTGAGACTCTTGAATTTAGAGGTTTATATATCTTTCACCAAATTTGGGAGTTTCTGGCCATTATTTCTCTTCGTCTTCCTTTTTTTGTACTGCACTCATTTTCCTCTGCTCAGACTCTTGATGTGAATGTTAGGGTTTTAGTGTTCTCCCACAGGTCCCTGAAGCACTGATATTTTTTTCAATATTTTTTCTGTTGTTCACATTGGGTACCTTCTTTTGATCTGTCTTCAAGTTCACTGACTTTCTGCTATTGAGTCCAGTATATTTTCTATTTTAGTTATTGCATTTTTCAGTTCTAAAATTTCCATTTGATGGTTCTTTAAGTATTCTTCTTTTTTTTTTTGCTGTGACTTTCCAGTTTTCAATTTGTTTCAAGAATATTTGCTCTTGAGCATTTTTATACCTGCTTTCAAGTCTTTGTCAGATAATTCATCCAGTGCTCTAATATTTGTGTTATCTTAGTGTTGTTTCTGTTGATTCTTTTTTCCCACAGGAGTTTTGAGATTTTTCTGTTCTTTCTGCCAAGTAATTTTGGGTTGTGTTTTGGAGATTTTGAACATTATGATATGAATCTTAGTGTCTTATTTATATTTATTTATTATTATTTTTTTTTTAATTTTTTTTTTCAACGTTTTATTTATTTTTGGGACAGAGAGAGACAGAGCATGAACGGGGGAGGGGCAGAGAGAGAGGGAGACACAGAATCGGAAACAGGCTCCAGGCTCTGAGCCATCAGCCCAGAGCCCGACGCGGGGCCGAACTCACGGACCGCGAGATCGTGACCTGGCTGAAGTCGGACGCCTAACCGACTGCGCCACCCAGGCGCCCCGTCTTAGTGTCTTATTTAAATGATATGGAGAATGCTGAGATTTTTGTTTGGACAGGTAGTTGATTCAGTTGGATTTTAGGCCACAAGCTCCAACCAGCTTTCTTTAGGTTGCAGTTTTAATCTGTTTTGTTTTCAAAAGCTTTGCAGTACTATTTGGATTTTTCCCATATGTGTACTACCCAGTAGCCAATCTGACCTGCATGGGGGTTTATCCTGTATTTTAGTCTTCAGAGCCTCCAGTATGCTACTTAGGGTTAAATCCATAGGTGTGCAGCTTAGGGGTGAGCTAGGAGTTCATAAACAACTTATAACTTGCTAAGTGCTTTCCTCTCTGTTATGTCCATGGTATTTTCTAGGTCCCTGGGACCTCCCCCCCATCCCTTTTCTATCCTCTGGCTAGAAACCCCAATCTTCATTTCATTTGTTCCACTGTGGTGCGTATTTTCTACAGTTGTATCTGGAGCCAAGTGCCAGAAGACAGGAGAAAAACTGAAATTATTCCAGTTTCTTCAGTCAGTGAAGATGGTCCCTTTCCTTAAGAGTTTTAGGCTCCTGCTGGCTCTGCTGTTGCCACTGTTGCAGCTGTCACCGTAAGATTGCTTGGGAATTGGGTTGTGGGGAGTGAAGAACAGAAGAAAGAAGAGATTTTTCCCTTACTCTTTCTAAGCAGTTAGGGGACTCCTTTTCTACTCTTTGGATAGAAATAGAGGGCTTTTTCCTAGAGCTTTTGCTTTCTCCATTGTTACCAACAGCCACTTTCTGGGTTTGAGGCTCCGTTAAGCCCAGGCTGGGGCAAAACTGGATGGGAAAAATTAAAAGCCCACTACCAGTTTGATAATATATCAGATTCTGGGCTCTTCCCCAGTCTACCTGCTATTATTTACTTTCTAAATTTCAATTAGCTGCTCCATTTATTCTGTCTGGGTTTTTATAGTTTCAGTCAGTGAGATTAACAAGGTGGAATGTGCTTACTCCATTTTACTCAGAACCAGAACTTCTCAGTTTACTTATCAATTTTGGAATGTAATGGCTACTTGAATCTCCTTATTTCGGTTAAATATGGTTTGTCAGTTACGTTTTTTTATTTATTTATTATTTTTTTTAGTATATGTGTGATCTTGTGTGTAACAGTGTAACCTCTGTTGAGGAGATGTGTTACATTAAATGTAAAAGGAAATAGGAAATTTAATTTCTCTTTTAGAGCATAGCGTTCATGAACTCTAATTTTCCATAATTATTTAACATTTGAAAAACTGTTTTCCTGTTTTCAGTTTAATCTGTATTTTCTGCCTGAGGATTTCCGGCTTGCCTTTCACTTTGGAGATGTTTTATTCTTTATTCATTGTAACCTTTTAAAAATGCTTTGTTTCAATAATTAAGTTATAGGTCACTGTAAAGCTTAGTATGAGGTGGCATACCTCGTATTAGTTGACTCTTTTGGCTCTCACATGTTGCAGACACTGCACAAGAATTTTAGAGACATTCTGAAGCGTATCTTCACTTCCTAGATTGCTATGTGAAGCTGATTTTGTTATAAGACTGGTAAGTGTAGATGACTTCATCCTTTTTATTTTCAGTTTACTTGCTAAGCAACAAGATACGAGATTATTTGTTCATCAGTGAATAGTGCTTGGAAAACAAGCTTTTTTCTGGATAGAGGCCTAGAACCAAGGAATTGAATATGAGGTTCCTAGAAATTCCTGTTGTTGATCAGCTGCTGACAAGCAACCAAGTCACTAATAATCTTCTCAAAAACTGACCCAGAAAGTATTTCTAGGGACCAATGTGCAGTAGTAGTAACTTAAAGCAGAGCTCGTGGCTTATCTGTTCAGGCTGCTGTAATAAAATATCACAAACTGGGTAGCTTATAAGCAATAGAAATTTATTTCTCATAGTTCTGGTGGCAGGAGGGTTGGGTGAGGGCCCTCTTCCATGTCACAGACTTAACCCTTGCATCCTCATGTGGCAGACGGGGCTTCGGATCTCTCTTAGCCTCATTTATAATACAGGCCCTAATCTCATTCATGAGGGTTCTACTTTTTATGACTTAAGCACTTTTGAAAGTCCCCACTTACTAACATCATCACCTTTAGCAGTTAAGATTTCAGCATATGAATATGAATATGAATTTTAGGGGATGCAAACATTCAGACCATAACAGCATGTAAATGAACCCACTAAAACTAAAATTGATTCAAAGTCTTGCATTTCGTATCCATTTCAGTTTTACTCTTGATAGTTATAAAGTTCAGGTGAAATTGAAGCTATTGGTAGAAATGAAAATTAATTTTGTTGCTGTTTTTGTAAATTTAGATATCATAATTTGTTGGTTCTTTATTGTACTTTCTGGTCAAAAATTTTATTTTTAACTGAAAAAAACGTGATGTTGAAAAAATACATAACTGTTGTGATCACGAATAAAGAGAAATTGGTGTGTTAAAGGAATGAACATTTTGTTTATTAAAGACCTGTTATTTTTTTAAATTTATGATGTTCAGTTAGATAATTCATATACTCGGATAATTGCATTGAAATGTATTATTTTATAAAATTTGAAGAAAAAGATACTTCTATCAGTATGTATGTCCCAACCATTAATCTGAAAAACTTTTTTGGAGGATAAGCCTTCATGATGTGGGTTCAGGCACAGTGGTGTCTTTTATGTTTGCCTGATGGTCATTTCTGTATAGGAAGTCTAACATCGTGAGAACTTCAACTTACCTGTGTATCCTTTCTTTGTTTTGAAAATTAAAATTCTGTCATGTTAAAATTGGTAATTCCAGTTCTGAGTCCTTTAAGGGTGGAAATGCCACAGTGGTACAGAATGGTCAGAGGGTTAGAAAAATATACTTTTAAATCTTTTGGTCTCAGTTGGGAAGCCTTTTTTACAAATGCACATATGTTGCAAGGATTTGGTGTTCATTATGTGCTCCTGTTAAATCTTGTGCTTACCCCCATTACAGCACCTGGGTACTGCATTGTAACTGTTGGTTTCTGTTTTTGTTTTTGTCAGGTGTGTCAGTATGGAAGACCTAATGGTACCTAGAAAATAGGGGCACTGACTAAATATTTATTGAATGAAAAAATAAGTTAAAGACAAGCTGTAGGAAAGTGGGGAGTCTGGTGTAGGCCTATTTGAAAAAAGAGGGGAAAAAAGTGATTACTAGTTAAGTGTACTTAAGATCTGGAGTTGAGGAAGTAATTTAAATTCTAGTAGTTGTTAAATTTCTGTATGTTTTCCTAAATTGTCTTCATAGGTGATATGACCAGTCTATTAGTTGGGGTAGATTTTTTCTAATTCTCCGTTACATTGTTTTCAATTGATTTTTTTCCTGTATGCTGAAATGTGACTTCTTGTGCTTCTCTCACTAAACAAAATGTTATTATTATTTTTGCCTCCATTACCTGTTTGTATCTTCATATGTGAAGACATAGGCTTAACTGTGTCATGCATTCTAAATAAATTATCACATTCAGGGCCCTCTGGAATAAATCATTCTTTATATTTTGTTGTTCTCTTTTATTCTAAACCCAAGATAAATATGGGAACAGCTGGGTGAAAGTGAAGTAAAATAGGACTGATTTTCATAATTCCCTCCGCAGAATCATTTGATGGAAAACTGATTGCATAACTGCTTGACCTGAAGAATTATAAAGGTAAGAGAGCTTGTGAATATTTGTATATATATATATAAAAATATACTTGTATTTTTATATACATGGTTTGCTGGAGTTGCTATATTAAAACTGCTTAGTAGTGTTTTATCTCCTGTAATTATATAAAATAGGAAATATGATACAAAAATCCTAGGATTATTTTTTTAGAGTCCTAAACTTTGTCTTGCTTCAACCTTTTTACTTCTAGATAAATAGGAATTTTGATAAATACTATCAGTATAGAATATAGAACGTATTTATCCTTGTATAAGATCTGTTTGAAAAGCTATTTGACAATTTAAATTTTGTGAACTTTTTACTCTTCACATTCGTTCTATATGTGGATATTTGAAATACAGAAGTTTTTTTTAACAATGAAAATCTGTTCTTAGAGCATATAGGTTTACCAATCTTATATCTTACTGTATACCTAAGATTTTTGGGGTAGGGTGGTGTTCATGTTCTTGTGTTTGTGCCTCTGTGCTATTTGTTGAGTTCTTTTTTGTTAGTCTTGCTGCTAGGCACTTTAAAAGGATTATGTGATTATGTAATTTAGTCCTCATAATGACTGGTTACTACTGTTATCTCCATTTGATAGATGAGGAAACAGGCTTAAAGATGTTAAGGTCACTCAGCTAGTAAGTGGCAGACTAGTTGAAATTTGAACCTAGACAGGTTTCTTTGTAAAACCTGTACTTGAAGGGACATTCCTGTCTCTATACTGAACAGTACTGGTGTTAAACCTCCAGCAACCATCATGTAGGTTAGGGATATTTTAAACAAAAACATGTCAGAATAGCCCATTAGAAGCAAAGAAGGGTACTTACAAAGTCTAATAAAATTATACAGTAGAAATCGGGTAGAAAAAACAAAACTTTGGGAACATTTTGTAAGGGACTTAAAAATCAACAGTGACAGTGCAGGACTGAGTTGATTATGTAGCAGAGAGACTGGAAAGGAAATAATTATTAAGCTGAAGGAGTTCATTGCCTTAACCCTACTCTGAAGTGAATTAGTTGGAGGCACTAGAGCAAATATCTGTGATAGTTTAAGCCAGAATGATAAAATTAATGTAGATAAATCAACAAAATCACAGAGCCTTCAGGGGAGTTTTAAAAGGAACTCAAGGACAACATTGCAGAACCATTGACTCAGATGTGTAATAAGTAACTGTTGTGCGAGAGTACGGGTTGAATATGAATGTAGATAGATAGATGCCTATGCTTAAGAAAGCTTGAAGAGTTCTCTGCAATGAGGGACTGAGCCACATCTGTAAACTTTCTATGGGAAGGGCCAAAACGTAGTTACCTTAGGCTTTGCAGAGTGTATGGTTTCTGTCGTAACTATTCATCTCTGCCATTGTAGTGCAAAAGCAGCCTTGGTCAATATATAAAGGAATGAGCATGGCTATGCTTTAACAAAACTTTATTTACGGAAATACTCAACCAGTTTTTTGACCACTGGTCTACCACCATAATGGATACTATCCCTCCCTAGACATCAATAAAAAATAGCCTTCCTGTGGTTTCTTCAGCTGAAAATAACATTATCAAAGGGAAGATCAAATTTTTGAGTAGATGATTGGAAGGCACTTAATGCCTTTATTTAAGACTGGAAATGGGATGGAAGATCCTGCATTTAATAGTAATGGTTCACATTTAAATGCTTATTACTGCCAGACAATGTCATGAGCACAAGTTTGCCTGACACCAGTGCCCAAGTCATTAATCACTGTAATATACCACTCAGAGTACCTTACTAAATACCCACTCTTTTTTAATTGAATTTTTTGGACAGAGGATTGAATTTGGGGACTGGTTTATCTTGGATAGAGGATTGGAAATAAAGGAGAAAGAAAAATAGAGTATCTGAGAGAGGTTCTGGGAGTCACTGGATTCTCTGAATACCTTAGCCATGTGAATCAGCGTAGTATTTATATTTAGCATCTTCATGAAGATGTCCTTGGCATAAGTATACCCAACACAAGGCAGCTCTTACTTTTTCCCAATATCCCTTTCATTCAGACCTGGCTCCCATTTATCATATCCATGCCCTTCATAATGGCAGGATTGGGTTTGGAAGTGGGGTGGGAAATAGAGTTATAGCCTTTCATATGCCTCATAGCCTTTCATATGCCTTCTTTATTTGTACCCAAAGGATCTGATTGTACTTTTTTTTAATAAAACTTTTTTTAATGTTTATTTATTTTTGAGAGAGAGCGTAAGTGGGGGAGGGGCAGAGAGAGAGGGAGATAGAATCTGAAGCAGGCTGCATGCTTTGAGCTCTCAGCACAGAGTCTGACCTGGGGCTTGAACTCAGGAACTGCAAGATCATGACCTGAGCCAAAATCGGACGCTTAACCAACTGAGCCACCTAGGCACCCCGCCTTTTTTTTTTTCCTTTTTTTTTAATTTTTAGAGAGCGTGCAAATGGGAAAGGGGCAAGGGAGACAGAGAATCTCCCGATGTGGGTTTTGATCCCATGACCCTAGGATCATGACCTGAGCAGAAATCTAGAGTTAGATGCTCAACTGACTGAGCCATCCCCTGCCCCTGATTGTACTCTTTTGACAGAATATTAGTAGACTGGATCAATTTAGTTGTTACTCAGAAATGTTATTTTGTATTTTTTCAGTCTTGTGTTTGCCTTTGTCTTTCACTTCTGTCTAGGGAAAACAAAGAAATGGGCAATTGACATTTTTATTACTCTTCCCTATTTTTCTGTTCTTACTAGCACCAATAATAATGATGATAATAATAATAGCCATTTATTGCATGGCAGTGGAGCTGGGATTTGAATCTAGGTCTAAGTCTTAACTAGGATGTTGATATCTTTAGATACCATGGACTTGCTTGAAGGACAGTAGGGAGGAAGCAAGAAGAGCGAGGTTTGAAGTTGAACTGGAGAGGGAAGAAATTCTGTTTTGTAGTAGATGGAAGGAAACAGGTTTTGGAAGAGAAAGAGGAGGAGGAGAAGGGAAGGATAGGAATTTTAAATGAAGCTAGCCACGGCTAAAATGTTTGGTTTCTATTACCAGGAACCTCTGGTCCCTTACCTGATTCCTTGAAACTGAGGTGCTTCAGTGACTACTACAATAGAAAATACACTGTTAGCATCTCACCTGTAACTTGAAACAATTTTCTATTATAGAGGATGGTAGTTATATCCTAGGGCTGTGCTGTACAGCACAGTAGCCAGTAACCACATTGGATTACTTAAACTTAAATTAATTAAAACCTAAATAAAATGAAAATTTTAATTCCTCAGCTGTACTAGACTCATTTCAAGTGCTTGATTGAACAATTCCCCATTGGGCAGTCCTGTTCTAGAGAACTGAACTCTCTTCTGCACTGCTGTTAACTTAAATGCACTGTAATGGCTGGCCTGGGATTCTCACTTCCATGTATTCCAAAGTTTGTGTGGGAGAATGAGTTTTGAGTTCCTGAAAACTTATTTCTATCAGTGCTTTTTTTTTTTTATTCCATGTCTAAGAGTTGATGGCTTTTATGATAAATTTTTTAAATTAAGTCATTCTTCCTAAACTTTTTATGAACATATTTGGAGTAGTATTTCTAATACATACAGAAGCAATATATAATGAAATAAAAAGGGTAACCTGGAAGATATAATTAAGATCATTATGTTAGGGGGACACCGGGGTGGCTCAGTAGGTTGGGTGTCTGACTTCGGCTCAGGTCATGATCTCACGGTTCTCGTGAGTTTGAGCCTGGTTGAGCTGTCCACTGACAGCTCAGAGCCTGGAGCCTGCTTCAGATTCTGTCTCCCTGTCTCTATGCCCCTCCTCCACTCGCATTCTGTCTCTCTCTCCTTCAAAAATAAATAAACATTAAAAAAATTTTTTTAAAAAGATTATGTTACGGATCTTGGAAAGGTGGAACCTGGAAGAGACATTAAAGATTGAAATTTGTAAATTAAAGTCCTCTGAAAAGTAAACAGAATTAACTTAAAGCCAAGAATGAACAACCATTCTTTGAAATTTATTTGAGATAAACCAAAATTAAGAGAAAATTTGGTTTAATTTATAGATAATTAATTTACCAGACTTAGCCAAACTCGTAAGTAGTCTAGGTAGAATGTGACATGATTAAGAGTCATAAATAGTTATTATCATGAAATTGAGTTATATCTAACTTTTTGGGTAACCACAAGGAGGGATAGTCTTCCCGACCTACAGCTTATCTCTTAGGTTTTTTTATTGACCACAGATTTTACTGGCTTAGGACCATGAGTCTGTATTGTATTCCTATGCTCACTTTACTGGAAATTTAAAGCAAAATAGGTGTTAAAAACTATGGATTCTTAGATTAAAAACTGGAATCTAGGCAGATAGAACAAATAAACATGAACAAGTTAAAAGTTTATAAGTTGTTGAACTAAAACTTGTTGACTTTTATCTAGTGAAATTCTAAAACCCTTATCATTTTGAATGAATAAACTGGTAATGTGGCATAATTATTTTAAGTTATGACAGTAGTTATTTCATAATGTATTAAAGAAGAAGCACATAACTTGTAAGAATTTGGAACACAGTTTTTTAAATTTTTTTTTTTTTCAACGTTTATTTATTTTTGGGACAGAGAGAGACAGAGCATGAATGGGGGAGGGGCAGAGAGAGAGGGAGACACAGAATCGGAAACAGGCTCCAGGCCCTGAGCCATCAGCCCAGAGCCTGACGTGGGGCTCGAACTCACGGACGGCGAGATCGTGACCTGGCTGAAGTCGGACGCTTAACCGACTGCGCCACCCAGGCGCCCCTGGAACACAGTTTTTAAAGCAGATTTCTGACTTGAGGAAGGGCAGTCTGTAACTGATAAACTGTTGCTTATGTACTTCTTTGCATGAGTTAAAATAGAGAAGACAGTATTTACTGTAAAATTTTAATTATAATTTATATATTTAAAAATACAAGCTTAATATTATTAAGGATGGAAATGTGAAAACAGCATAGATTAGACTATCCAATAGGACATAAATTATTTAGCTACATAAAGGAATGGTATATTGCATCTTTTGAGAACTGACTAGAACTTTAAAATATTGTTTTAATTTTCAAATTGACATTTTATCACATTTAATTAACTCTCAACTTGAATATTTTTTATTCTTAGATATTTAAGTATGCCAGGGGAGATGGTATGGTATGAATTTCCTCAAATAAAGATTATACTCAAATATAGATCATACCAGGAGCTCAGTATGCCTGTAAAATCAGTTAAGTTGGGACTTTGTCTAGAACAATGTTTCTCAGGCTTTAACATAGATAATGAATCAGGTGTAAATCTTGATAAAATGCAGATTCTTATTCACTAGGTCTGGAGTGGTGCCTGAGGTATCCTGCTTTTGTAACAAGTTGTCAAGTGATAATGAATTGATGAAGTGATTCTGAATGAATATCAAGTAGAGTAACCTATGACTATCTGAATATTTTTAAAGTAATCTTCTGTCAATTCCACTGTTGTGGTTGCTCAGGTCAGAATACTTTAGAATTATCCTATAGTCTCACTCTCTAACACATACTCGCATTCAGTCTGTCTAAAATTCTGATGGCTGTATTTTGAAAATAGCTGGAATTTGATCACTTGTCATCACCATTGCTACTATTCTGATATAGGCCACTGTCCCTCCCTAGATGACTAGTCTCCTTGCTTTTTCCTTGGCCACCACCTCTGCTTAAAACCTGCTACTGGCCCATGTCACTCAGAAGAAGCCAATGTGTTAACCTCAGCCTTTAAGGTGTTGCATGATCTTATTACCTCTCTGTCCTCATCTGCTACTTTCCCCCTTTTTCATTCTGTTCTAACTACACTTGTCTCCTTGTTTTTCCTTGAACATATCAGACCTGTCCCCCTCCTCCTGCCTTTAGACTTTCATATTTGCTATTCTTTTCTGCCTAGAATGCAGGTCCTCTGGGTATTCACATAATTTTCTTTCTTGCTTCTTTCAGATTGCCAGTTAAAATGTCACATTATCAGAAAAGTTTTCCCTAAATACTTTGTATGAAATAACAGCTTCTCCACTCTCTCACTTATTAACCACACTAAGTGTATATTTATTTTATAATTGTATTATTTTATTTTCCCCAGCATCTCAGCATACTAGATATTTTAGTTTGTTTATTGTTTCTCTCCTACTTGAATGTAAAGGCAGGAATTTCTGTCTGTCTTGTTCAGTGCTATACTTAGAACACTGACTAGAGTATACCTATGGCACTCAGTAAATCTTTGAATTAAAAAAAAAAAAAGCCCACAAGAAAGTCTTTGGACGTCTTTCTACCTCGCTTCAGAATAGCCCATTCCATTTGAAGGTAACTGCTGACCTTCTCCTTAAGTTTTCTGTTCTTCCAGGCTGACCATTCTACTACTTTACGTTTTTTGTGTATGACATAGTTTCCAAGGCTGTTAACCAGTTTAGTCCTCTTTCCTGGACATTCATCATTTTGTTGTTTCTAAACAACAGCATCAGAACTAAAACAAACGTTGCAAATGTACGCTGAGGGGCAAGTTTTCTCTTGTTTTTGACTTTCTGCCTTTATTAAGGCAGACTGTTACTAAATTAACTTTTAATTTTTTTTTTAATGTTTGTTCATTTTTGAGAGAGACAGAATGCGAGTGGGTTAGGGGCAGAGAGAGAGGGAGACACAGAATCCGAAGCAGGCTCCCAGACTCCAAGCTGTCAGCACAGAACCCAACGAGGGGCTTGAACTCACGAGCAGTGAGATCATGACCTGAGCCGAGGTCAGACGCTCAACCGACTGAGCCACCCAGGTGCCCCTAAATTAACTTTTTAAAGTAATTCTAATCCTCACCGATTCTGGCTTTTTCATTCTACTAAAACCTCTAAATCATTCTTCTATGTTCTTATCTTCTGCTTTATAGTTGGTTTTTGAACCAAAGTATGGGTCTTTGCTTTTCTGCTTATTTAGCCTAGAAGAGAATTTTCCTGGGCAATACATACGTAATACAAAAATTACTTCATATAAATATGGGAGAATCATAACTGGTGAAATTGGGGATTTCTTGTGCTTAGATATTCCAAAATGTATTTGAACAGCTCATTGTAATAATCATGTGTCTTGCATCGATTCAAGAAAAAATTCTGAGTTGACTTAAAAAATAGTTTAACCTCATAAACTTGTTCCCCTTGACTAACAAATTAATTTCCTTCCCCATGTTTCTCATTTTGCCTCTTGTAATCACCATTTTTTTAGTCTCTAGGCCAGCATAATCTTTGACTCCTTCCCTGTATTTATTTAGTCACCATATCTCAGATTCTTCAGTTTGCTAATTCTTTTCTTTTCCATTCACTTCACAGCCAGTTACTCTAGCTATGCAAATCTCTCTGGTTCTAATCTCTCCCTGCTCTAATCCATTTCTGTGCTTTGCTGGCAGATCATTCTTATAAAATATTTATTTATTTACATCACTTTTCTCATTTTCAGTCTTCTTCAGAGGAATCTATTAAGACTGGATCTAAACTTTTCAGTCATTGGAGATCATCTGTCCCTACTTGATTTACATTGTTCTGCTTATCGCTTTACTTACCCATTACTGTAGTCTTTCAGATGAACTTCTTGGCATATATTGCTCCTTAGTACACATACAGTCTCTCTCTCATACTTTTATGCACTTACTTTTCTTGTTCTTGTCAGATTGGCCTAGTTAAATGCTATTTTATTCCTTTATACTATGTTGTACCTTAAATGCCTTAAGCTCCTCAACACACATAACCTATTACCTTCAATGAAAACTCCAGTTCAAATCGATCTCTTTTCCCTAAGCTCCAATTATATTTATGCCTGTACCACAAAATTTATCATTTAGTCTTTGTTGCTTAATACTTGTATAAGGTTTTTACTTGAAAGACTGTGCTTGATGGCAAAGAATATAAAAGAGTACTGGATTATCCATAAAATTTACTGTCTTGGCTTGTACTGTATTCTTTTATGTGTAAAGTAATTTCTTGCAGTTCTGGGTTTTTGTTTCTGTTTTTCATTGATATTGGGAGAAGGCAAACATAAAAATTCTCTATTTTAATTCATCCTATAGGATACCCTTTTTCAAGGAGAAATGAAGAAGAAAACTGTATATACCCTAAATGTGGGAGATCAGGAGTATGAAGACATGGAAGGTAACCTTTTATTTTTTATAAAGCTTGTGTGTGGAAAGTAAAACTTAGTGTTCTAACCTGTTCATTTGTATGCATTTCAAAATATACAAGGAGTTTTTTGTTTTCACTTATTTTTATCGTTCTTAAATTCTGAAATAATCTCCCTGAATAAGAAGTGCACACATTTTTTACTCCTCTTCCCATGTCTTATTTTTGATTGGCCAAGGTTTTTGGTTTGTTTCAGCTCTTTTTCCTCTTAAATTTTTATACCCTACTGGTCTTACTATATACCTTTTTTGGTTTTTGATGTTGAAATCTTCTTTGTTGGTTTTGATCTTTTCCTCTGCTTCTAAAATTAATATTTGAATATTAACTGTTAATAGGAGAAGAATTAGAACACTTTAACTCTGATCTTTCTACTCTTGATTTATAGGTTATAGTCATCCATTATTGATTTTTTCAAGCACCACAAATTAGTTGATATTTTAATATAGATAGTGTTTGGGGGAATTTCTTCTTCCATGTCTTTTTTTCTTCCTGAGAAGGACTTTTAAGTTCTTTTAGTGAAAGTATGTTGGTGGTAAACTTTAAACTTTTTGTATTTATTTTATTTTCTTCAAAACTGTTCAAAGATAGATATATAATTCTGGATTGATTTGTTTCTCTTAGCACTTTGAAGATATTGTTTAACCATTTCCTGGTTTTCTTTTCTTGCTATCAAGAAATCTCTTTTCAGGCAGACAGCTTCTCCTCTGCTGTCCTGTCTGCTGCTCCCTTGGGGGTGTATTCAGTAAACTTCTATCTCCTTTGTTCTGCCCTCAGCTGAATCCTTTCACTGCCTTTGCCACTGGCTTCTACCCAGTCATTGCCCCAAATTTGAAGGCTCCCATCTGATTGGACAGACACCTCGTTTAGACACCACAGGAACCCTAAAGACATGAGGAAAGAAGCTGGCAGCACACAATTCCTTTTAAAGCTGGCTAGATCCTGTATTTCCCTATAAAACCCCCCAGTCTCTTCCTCAGGGCAGCCTTGAAGGTTTTTTGAAGTCTTAGACTGCCTCCTTTGCCTGCCAAAGTAATAAACTATTTTTTCCTTCTTGATAAAAAAAAAAGAAAAGAGAAATCTCTTTTCAGCCTAATTGTCAGTCCCTTATAGATGATCTGTCCATTCCCCCATTTGACTTTTTAAAGTTTATTTATTTTGAGACTGAGCATGCACATGTGCCCAGGGGAGGGGCAAGAAAGCTGGAGAGAATCCCAAGCAGGCGCACTTGGGGCTCAGTCTCATGAACTGTGAGATTATGACCTGAGCTGAAATCAAGAGTTGGATGCACCTGTGGACCCCACATTTTACTTCTTATATCTTTTTTTTTTAATTTTATTATTTATTTTTTTAAATTTACATCCAAATTAGTTAGCATATAGTGAACAATGATTTCAAGAGTAGATTCCTTAGTGCACCTTACCCATTTAGCCCATCCTCCCTCCCACAACCCTTTTCTTCTTAGATCTTTTTATCTTTGATGTTGTACTGATTTGCTACATTTTTTTCTGGCATGGATTATTTTTATTTTTCTTGTAGCATACCTATATGTCCTTTATCTGTTAGATCTTTTTTGTTTACTTTCTCCTTTCTCAGCCATTACTGCTTTAACTATGCATATTCTTTATTGTCTTCTGGGCTTCAATTAGTGTGTTAGACTTTGTTCTGACCTCATTTCACACTCTCCTTTCTCCTTTTATGTCTCTTACTTTTCTCAAATTTCTTCCAGTTCACAAATATTCTTTCCTTCTGGGTCTAACATGGTGTTTAATTATTCTGTGTGGTATTTGAAAATTCTTATATTTGAAGCCAATGGGTATCTAAGTACATTTATAGTTAATAAGTATAATATATAAAATATTAATATAAAAAATAAATCTAAGTAAATTCTTATTTCTGCTGATTCTTACTCAAGGCAACTTATTTTGTTAGGTTTGGTATTGTTTGATTATGAACTCACATTTGATAAATTTTATCTCTAGAATTCTGAGGGCCTAATAAGGAATGTTTTTCTTCAGAGGATTTGTATTTGCTTTTCTCTGAAGCCATGTTTTACTTTAGTCCCGTTGGGGATCTTAACTTAATATTAAAGTTTCTTGGGGCACCTGGGTGGCTCGTCGGTTGAGCGTCCGGCTTTGGCTCAGGTCACGATCTCACGGTTTGTGAGTTCGAGCCCCGCTAGGGCTCTGTGCTGACAGCTTAGAGCCTGGAGCCTGCTTTGGATTCTGTGTCTCCCTCTCTCTCTCTGCCCCTCCCCCACTCATGCTCTGTCTCTCTCTGTCTCAGAAATAAATAAGCATTAAAAAAAAAAAATTAAAAAAAAAAGTTTCTTAGGATCAGTTCCCCTATCTGGGTTGGTTGTAAGGGTTAGTCTGTAGATATGAACACTAATATGGACACTTGCTCCCAGGATAATCCCCATTTTTCCATATGCTTTGTGTACAGTGTTTGCATTTCAGCTGACCATTTCTTTATTTTTGTTTCATTTTATGTTGAACCTTGGAGTTTCCTTTAGTTTTGAGCCAACAATGGATACTCTTGTAGGTTTAATTGCTGGTGGGCATTTAGATTAGTACAAACTGTAAGGGATGTAATTTGACAGTATCTATTCAAATTACAAATGTACATACATGTTGATGTAGCAATTTATTTTTTAGAAATTTATCTTGTAGATATGCTGTTAAAAATGTGAAATGACAGTTTTTCATCACAGCATTGTTTGTAATAGCCAAAGGTGGAAAACAAAGAGAATGTCCATCAATAATAGGTTAAAACAGAAAAATGCAGACTAGTGTGTACAGTGGTCTAGCATTTGTATGAAGAAGGAGCTTTAAAAGGGCATGTTTTAAGAGTTGCTTGTCTATGCATTAAAAAAGAAAAAGGTCTTTGGAAGAACACGGAAGAACTTAATAGTTGTTACTTGTTGCATTCAGTGGGACTGGATGGATGGAGTAGAGCTTTAAAAGGGCATGTTTTAAGAGTTGCTTGTCTATACATTAAAAAAAAAAGGTCTTTGGAAGAACACGGAAGCATTTAATAGTTGTTACTTGTTGCATTCAGTGGGACTAGACGGATGGAGTAGATTTGAATGGGAGATTTGTCACTGTAACATTTTTTTACTTTAAAGTTTTTGAACCATGTTACTATTACTTATTTTAAAATTAATGAAAAATTCTTTTTACTCCCCTATTAAAAAAGCATAAATAAGTAAATGTTGAAGGTATTATGCTCAAGGAGTATGTTTATCTAATTACTTTGTAGTAAGAGGGCCCCTTAGAATATCTAGTTCTGGTTACTGCCACAAACGTATGTCATTTGGTCTGGAGAACTTGAAAGCATATGTGACTGCTTTACTTTATAGGTGAAGAAAACAAAGATAATACTGCTACCACTGGTCTGTTGTACAGTGAAGCTGACAGATGTCCTATATGTCTTAATTGCCTATTAGAGAAAGAAGTTGGTTTTCCAGAAAGCTGTAATCATGTCTTTTGCATGACCTGTATTCTTAAATGGGCAGAGGTGAGTATGGCAGTAAATTAAATATTACTGTATTTTAGTTCCCTAACATGGTATCATTCCACCTAGAGTTGGTAATGCCTTTTATAAATTATTTCACAGTAACGTATTTTCCCCTTACTGTGGACAAATTTCCTTGTATTATTCAAATTCTGTTAGTATATTTTCTTCATTTTTTTTTACACATATTTTTTGTTCTTTATAATTAGATTTTAAGTGCATATCTTTAAAAAAATCTTATGGGAATAATAGATTAAATTTTTTTTCTTTGGTAGAAATGCAGTAATTCATACATGGTGTACTTGACCCAACTCTTGGGATAATACTGCTTATTACTAATATTACCTTCTATCTGTTTTATGCTTTATATTTTTCAGAGAATTTTGTTGTTGTTTATTTAATTTAGTTAGAGAAAGGGTGGAGGGAAGAGAGGGAGAGAGAATCCCAAGCAGGCTTTGTGCTCTTAGTGCAAAGCCTGATGCAGCTCTCGAACTCACGAATTGTGAGATCATGACCTGAACCGAAACCAAGAGTTGGACGCTTAACCAACTGAGTTATCTAGGTGCCCCTTTGAGAGAATTTTCAAATAGATTATTTGATTTCTTCTTACATCAGCTTTGTGGAATAAGAGCAGATGAAGTAGTGTCCTTAGATTTCACAGATGAGGAACTTGAATTTTGTGTTCCTAGAACTTGACCAAGATTTCATAGCTTAAAGAGGCAGAGGTGAATTTAGAACGGTATTTTCTGATACCATTTTTAATATATTGTGAACTAATTTCAGCGTCTGAGTTAGAGACATTACTGAGATTCTTCATAGATAGTAAGTGATTAAGAAACAATACATTTTAGGCTTACAGTGTATTATGTTGACTTAGTTCAGGCCAAGTAGATTATGGTACTGGTACCTTGAAGATGCATTTTAAACCCCATTGTTATGAATTGTGAAGTAAAAATTTATTGTCATAGGAATCATGCTATATTTTTGAGTTCGTAGTTTTTCAGTGTGTAAAAATGAGATGAATCTCAAAAATATTTTTAGCAGTAGTTGCATTCAAATTGTTTGATGTCCCTATAAGCACATTGGAATTAATTGCTTATTACATAGTTGGGGTTTTCAGAGTTCTGTGTTTTACTTACATTTTCATTAATAGTGTAGAAAGGAGAAGGTAACTGTATACTGACTCTGTGACCTAGTTCTGGAAGGAGGAAAAAAGATTTGTTATACCAGTTGAATTCATAGTATACTTGGCAACAGCTCTAATTAGGTTAAAGCCTAAACTGTTCTTGGCAAGAAGGGACTAAGGAGAGGTACAAATGTATTTTGGGAAAAATAGATTGAGTTTAATTTAATTATTTAATATAATTATAAATCTCCATGTATTTGTAAGGGGCATTGACTAATGAAATAGGAATGCATATTTTTCTCTGCCACCAAATTAAAGATTTAATGTACCTTGGTTTGCTTTGTGATTAAATATTTTAAAACTAGACATTTTGCTTCCAGTAGAGAAGCAACATTATGAGATGGGTAGAAGGTTTCAATTCAGTGCTTTTATTATTTTTTTTTTTTTTTAATTTTTTTTTTTTCAACGTGTATTTATTTTTGGGACAGAGAGAGACAGAGCATGAACGGGGGAGGGGCAGAGAGAGAGGGAGACACAGAATCAGAAACAGGCTCCAGGCTCTGAGCCATCAGCCCAGAGCCTGACGCGGGGCTCGAACTCACGGACGGCGAGATCGTGACCTGGCTGAAGTCGGACGCTTAACCGACTGCGCCACCCAGGTGCCCCAATTCAGTGCTTTTATAAGATTGTATTTAGTGATCACATAATTGTAAGGTTCAGCAGCATAGTCTGAGTATGTGCTTTTCTCTGTGAAATTAGAATGTATCAAATAGACCTGATTCTTTATCCTTATACTCTACATGCATCTTTAACAGTCATGGTGTTTATCATGGTGTAAACGCTCCAGTTTTCTTCAGGGTATATATCTAGAAGTGGAACTACTAGTAGGTTGTGGACTGTACATATATTCAACTCCACTAGACAGTCCTAAACTTATCTATGTTTTTAACTCTTGTTGAATGTTTTTAAGTTGAAAATACTTGATAACATGTAGTGTTGCAATCAACACTTTTCTTACATGTAATATTTTCTTTTTTTTGTGTTACTGCTTTGGATAGAAACATTTTGCTGAAGCCAAATTGCATTTAATTAATTAATTAATTAATTAATTTAAAGTTTGTTTATTTGTGAGAGACAAAGTATGAGTGGGGAAGGGGCAGAGAGAGAGGGAGACATAGAATCCAAAGCAGGCTCCAGGCTCTGAGCTGTCTGCACAGAGCCTGACACAGGGCTTGAACTCACAAACAGTGAGATCATGACCTGAGCCAAAGTCAGACGCTCATCAGACTGAACCACCCAGGCTCCTGGAAATTGCTTTTATTTTACTTTTTTAAAAGTTTATTATTTTGAGAGAAAGAGCATGTGCATGGGGGAGGGGCAGAGAGAGAGGGAGAGAGAATCCAAAGCAGGCTCCAGGCTCAGCGTGGAGCCCAATGTGGGGCTCGAAACCAGCACCATGAGATCATGACCTGAGCTGAAATCAAGAGTTGGTTGCTTAACCGACTGAGCCACTCAGGTGCCCCAAAGCCAATTTGCTTTTAGAAGAAAGTAGGGGGAGGAGTGCCTGGGTGGTTCAGTCAGGTAGGCATATCCGACTCTTGGTTTCAGCTCAGGTCATAATCTTGAGGTTCCTGGGTTGAAGCCCTGAGTCAGGCTCTGTGTTGACAGCGAGGAGCCTGCTTGAATTCTCTGTCTCTCTCTCTCTCTCTGCCCCTGGCCTGTTCAAATGCTCTCTCTCAAAATAAATAAACTTAAAAAAAAAAAGTAGGGAGAGGCGGCAGGGTAATTGTGCTATTGTTTAAACAAAAGTGATTTACCTTGGAGCAGAGAATAACCAGAGAATGTTCTGAATTATTTCATTGTCCCTAATTGGGATAGCAGCCATCATTAAATTGAGCAGTAACAAGAGCACAATCCAATAAATTATTCATTATAAATAATAAATGAATATTGGTTAACAAAATCACTTAGGCTTTGAATTAAATTTTCTGTTTGAATCTTTTACTGGTATGATAAAAATTGGATGTGTTTTGAAGTATATATGTACTTTGACAAATAGAATCAGTTCTCAGATTCACTGGTGTTTTGTTTTGTTTTTTTCATGGCCATTATTTGTTAAGCTCTCGCCTCTCGTTTTCCTTAGCTGCCTTCTGCTTTTAAGGAGATGCATGCAGTTTACTTTGGACTTCATGATTAGGATATGTATATCTGTATTCAGATTCTTGTAACCAGCCAGGCCCTATACAAAGGCTTTTTAAAATACTCTTTCATTAAATTACCATGTCAGTGTTTATTTGATATTCAAGGCAAGGATTCTGAACTCTAATTTTTTGCTAAATACTTCAAGGGATAGCCAGAAATGAAAATAATTTAAAAAATTGATCCGTTGTTTAAAATTTTACCAATGTTCCTTTTTAGTAAAAAGGTAGAAATCAAAGTGAGTTTTATAGTTAAAAATCTACATAATAAGAAAACGGTACAAAACGTATTGAGAATCATCTTCCTAGCTTATGTGTCTTTTAGAAATTGAGCTGAGCTAGCTGAAATTTGTACTTCAGGTTCATTGAGATATGATTCAGAATGGATATCAAGAACCAAAAAGAGGGACTCATTTATTTACTTTCACCTTAATATTTTAGGCATTGAAGAAATTCTCCTCTGTAATTAACTGAAGGTAGTGTAGTGTATTTATTTCAGACACCCTCCTGAAATTTTTCATGCTCCTAAAATACCTATATCCAAAGTCAAATGTAGCTTTAATCTTTTCATGCTCTAAAATTTTGGCCCTGTGGTTATTTAATACAAAAGCCACGTAAGGACTTTAAAGTGATCAAGTAACTGAGCTTAGTCTGTAGGTATTTTACATAATTCACCTTACTCAGGGCAGAAAGATTGAGGATAATGGAACCTGTGGTGGCCTTCATGGCCCATAACGTAGTTTCCTGCCCTTGGGGACACTAGAATAAGTTGAAATTAAGCATGTCCACTATGACCATGTTTAATTTCAAGGAACTCTATTGGTTTGTAAAATAATAATGATAATGATGTAGAAATAGAATATTGAACTAAACAGTAATTGACACTTGAGGGAAGTTGAAATTTTTATTAGTTTAAAGCATTAGTATTAGAGCTGATAAATCTGAAACTAAACAAGACCTTTGAAGTGATAAAATATGTATAGAGCAATACATTAAAGTTAAGCAGCCACTCAAAAAGTTATTTCATCTAAATTATCTACCTATATTTTACTTATTATGTATATATCTTACCTCTGTTATACCAGTACAGTCTAAGCATATTGACAGTTTTTACTTTGCATAAGTTTAACCCTGATCCTCTGAGTTTGTACATTTTAAAGTAGGTAATTAGAAAGGTGAAGGCTAGAGAAGAAGTCTACACACGACTGTAGTAGTGACAGCTGATCATAACTGTGATTTTCTATAGACAGTAAGATACCTTTTCCACACACACCACTGGTTGAGAAAATAGGATTTATTATTTGGTGGATTGCCGAGAAGTTAAAATTTTTGGCCCTAAAACAGTTAAAGTTTAAGGCCTTGGAAGCATTTCATGTTTGAAGTATTTAAGAGTTATTATTAGCCTGTTCAAAGGGACACACGATATATGTGATTAGGAGGTTCTGATTACCCACTGGGTTTTTTTTTTTTTAATCTGTAAAGTAATATAAAATATTTTCCTTATCTTGTAAATATTTTTTTAATGTGATTAACTTTCCTGCTATAAGCAAATTATCCTTGTTCAACTTATTTATCCCAGTCCTGCATTTCATATCAAATGCTGACAGCTTCAGTTTGAGAAAGTAAGGTTAATGAAACCAAAATTGGACAACTGGCAAAGGTAGGTTTTCTTTTGTGAGGCTAGAAATGAAGAGAGTCTTACTGCGATGAGTACAGTTCTTGAAGAAGTCAGACGACAGTATTCAATGCAGTCGGGTGAGGAATATGTTTTTGAATTAATAATACATACCAAAAAATCAGAATATGAACAGTTAGTTGACTTATATCCTGACTACTGATGTGTTTTATATACAGATGTTCTTTTATGCAGTGAGGAGAAATTTACACATTGTGGTAATTAGAATACTTTTAAATAACATAATCAGCAAAGCTTTAATTGTCTGGATTTCTTCAGTTTCTCCTGGAATTTTAATTTTTCTCTATTCCTAAACCTATGTTATGTAGTTCTCTGTGAACAAGAATTTAAACATCTGTGGAAGAATACTCTTAGTCCTTATCTTTTCAAATTTGTAAAGCATTGTCAAATACATTATTTCACTCAATTATTACAACTCGTGCAATTGGTGATTCAGGACTGTCTACCTTCATACTTAAAGTGCTGAGCCCTCCAGAACTTGGATTTGTGACTAATTATTCCAAATCCCCTATGTTTTTCACCTTGTGGATTAATCCTTTGGTAAAAACCTTTGATAAAGCAAAGACTATTTTTTACATTTGAACACATTTTTTAATGTGAACACTCATTATCCAAAGTGAACACTCATTATCTAAAGCATAAATGTAATACATTTTCATTTAATACTGTTTTTACCAGTTGGGTAAATTAATGTGTATTTTTGTATAGTCTAGCTTTAAATGTTAGAATTTGAAAATGATTTATACGGGTAGTTTATGGAATTTTCTGTTTTATTTTTCTAGAAATAAAGTATTAACTATTACATGTAAAAAGAAGAATTAAAAGTTATTCTTACCCAACTGTTGTGTCTTATGAAGGGGTTCCTTTTGAGTAGTTAGATAAAATGCTTTCTTGGTGTTAATTTTGTCACTGACAGTCATTTGTCCTTTAGGAATACATTCCTGAGAGTTGTTAAAAAAAAAACCTACAGTTTTACTAATTATGGATTGACAAGGATGTATTGAAAGAAGTGGCTAATTGTGATAGGGAACATGTAGTCTGACTACAGGTGAGCACTTTCTTTGGAGGTCCAGGCTAGGTATATTGGCACCATCAACAAGAAAAATAAGTTCTTGTAAACAGATTTAAAATAAGCCTCTATTGTTATGCATTCGTAAATCATCTTTATTTGCTTTTGAACTGTAGTTTTATATAACATGCTCTATTTGTTAGAAGGAAAGATAGATTTTCTAGAGATTCCCATGAACAGACAAACCTACTTAATAAGCATAGGTACTGAGATTTAGTCTTTAAGCACTTATCTTTAACACTTGCTTCTCTCTCTCTAGGAGGGGCTATCTGTAGGCAGCCTTTGTGATTGAGGATAGAGCAGCAACAGGAAGCAAGAAATATTAGAAATCAAGAATCCTGAATTCCAAATAAGGAAGGTTTCCTGTTCTTACATTTAAATATGGGTTTGTCTGAGCTGGGAATTTACAACGCTTCAGAATACTAGGGTATGTTTTACTGAAATCATTAGGAAGATTTTTTTTCCTAGCAAAATTGCCTACTTAACTGATACAGCCTTAGTAGAGAGCATTCACAATAAAATGTATGCTCTGTTTTTTAATACACATTACGGTGTAAAGCAGTGATCATATTCTATTAGTTTTGTAGCTGTATCACAAAATTGAATGGTGATTGAATTACTTTATGAAACTAAATTAGATACTTACAAAGTATTGAAATGAGAGTCATATTGGTTTAAATAGGTGATTAATTGAAGACTAATTTTTATTGTATATAAGGAATAAAAATGGCGAACAATCATGGGGCTTTTATTTTGGTTGTATATAAGGAAAACAAAATTTGGGATAATTTTCTTCAAAACTAAAATCACATTTTTTAAGCACAATTAAGTATATTCAAAATTTTCTACTTTAGTTTAAATGTGTATTTTTAAAAACCTACAACTTAAAAACAAAATTAGTTATGTTACTAACAAACTATGAAAACTAAGTAAAATATCTGACATTTTCTGAATGGATATCTGCTGGATTGTAAGCGTGAAATACCCTTGGGACTGCCTTAAAAGTAAGACAGTATAAACCATTTTCAAAAACCTGTTTGTAAATTTTATTTACAAAAATTAACAAAAATATACAAAAATTAATGTGTAATTTTATTAATACCTGCCAATGATGGTGTCTTTGAACTTTGCCATGTTAAGGTAGCCTTGTACTTTTATTATAGTATACATTAACAAAAAAATTAAAGATCCTCTTAATTTTTAAAAATATGTTTTGATTTCTTTTTCATTCTTCTTTAGTCTTTATTGAAGTATTCAATGAAGACTTGAGGATAACTGAATTTCTTTTCTGTTTCCCCTCTGAAATGTTTTGTTAAACTCTTCTAAGGTCCGAAAGGTATACCATCATTTCTCAACAGCCATTGCAAATGTACTTTGTCTACTATAGGTAGCTTGTTTTCTGACATGTGCTTTCCTTAACTGAGGAGGATAACTTGGTTTTCAGCATTTTTTCTGATGGCCGAGCCTGAGCCAAAGAAAACCTACTTACTTATTTTCTAGTAGCAACTAGATTTAGAAACTTTAAGTATATACAGATTGTGGTAATATATATCAGTGGTTTTCCAACTACTTTTTTCTGTTTTCTTTCATTTTGTAATAGCAGTAGAACCCTTTCTTCAGATGAAATCTGAAACAGATCTGTGGCAGTTATGCTTAAGGAAAAAAGAACAAAAACAAAATCTTACTCAGAACCCCATTATTTGAAACAGATCAAAATGGAATGGCTCAGGTTGAAACTGTTAGTTTGAACACTAAAGGCAAGAGTGCCACTTACTGATGTCATCCGAGAAAATTTAATAAGAAAATAAGGTTATGCAATTTCAGAGTTTTTGAACGATTGGGTGCATCTGATATAGAGTAAATTTCTTGAACACAGTGGCTTTCTTTAGATCTTAGTGTTACAAATTGAAATAGATATAGTAAAATGAAACATTTTAATTTCCATGTATGCCATGAACTTTGCAAACCCAACAGAAAATCATTAAGAACTCCTGTCTCTCACATGCATGTATAATAATACATCAGATTATCATTTTTGTTAATAAACCAATCTTTTGTTGTTGTTGTTCAGTGAAGTTAGTTGGTATTTAGAAGACTACCCAATGCTTAATGTATGCCATACACTTCTAAACTAATTCCGTTGATTCCCTTAAGAATTTCAGAGATAAGTTCTGTTATCCCCATTTTCACAAATGAGGTAACCGAGATACATAGAGTCTGTGTAACTTGCTTAAGGTTATACATTAGGGCAAGATTTGAAAGTAGACAGAAATCCAGAGCTTCTGTACATCTTTCTTAATAATTTTTTTTTTTTAAACATTGAAGGAAGCAAAAAAACATGAAGGAAGCATTGTTTTATCTTTTTATGAATGTTTATCTAAATTTACCTTTGAAATAGAAATAAGTATACTCTGAAACTTTGGTTATTTATAAGAAGTATGTGAAAGGTTTTACTTTTAAATATTCTTTTTAATTATAAATATATTAATACAAATTCTAGTTTAAGAAATTTCATACAGTAAATGCTAATGTAAACATTCACATTGTCAAATTCTTTGAACTAGAATTGCTATTTGCAGTGCAGTTTTAAAAAAGATATGGACAGCTTTATGTCACTACTTGCTGCAAAGCTTCTTATGGTTGTTTTCTGTAGGGAAAGTAATAGCATCCTAAATCCATGGTACTTGGAACTAAGCTGAGCTGGCTTCTACCAGTCTGAACCGATTTAATTTAGTAAGGTCACATTTCCTAATTCAGATGTGGTAAAGCATTTTTTCAAGGCCTACTTACTTAACAGGAAAATAAAAATTACTTTTTAGCACAGTAGTAAAGTAACTCAATTTATATTTTGGCTGCTCTCAAAGTGATTCACAGACTTTGTGAAAATGTATTCTATGACTAGAGGCAACATTTGTCTGATCTATCTGAACTTGTATAAGCATATCTTGATATGTTCCAAGGTCCAGAAAGGCAAAAATCACAACATTTTTCACTAGGGAACATAAGATAATTTGTCAAAATTCCATTACTATCTTGTGGTCTTTTAGAGTATTGCTAATTACATTGTTAAAATCCTGTTTTACTTTTGTAATCATGTGTATTAATGTCACCTTTTGGTATTTTCATATCGTAGAGAATCTTCCCTCCTGCCCTAGTGGACAATATACTCCGTTTTAAATTATTTAAATAAGATTTTTTTTTTTTATATTTAAGGTAATCTTTACACCCAACGTGGGGCTCAAACTTATGAGCCTGAGATCAAAAGTTGCATGTTCTACTGACTGAGCCAGCCAGATGGCCCTTAAATTATTTAAATAATATAAACCTATACAAATATTTAAATAGTATTAACAGAGAAACACTTAATAGTTGATACACATTAATTTTGAAAGTACAGGAAAATAGTATTTTTATCAAAATAAAGTTCATTTAGAATCAGAGTGATCAAAAGACAGTTTTCCTTAATCTATAAAGAATGCCTACATTTCTATTTGAAAAAGACCAGCAACCTAATAACAAGGTTAGGCAAAGGGCGTGAATAAACAATTTAAAGAAAAGGAATTTTGAAAAGCCCTTAAAAATAGGAAAATACGCTCAATCTTACTTATAAAAAAGGAAATGTAAATTGAAACTGTTACAGCATATCGTGCTATTAAGAATGGGGCCACTCAGAAATAGTAATATAAACCAATGTAAGGTACATAATTAAGAGAAAAACAAAATTCAGTTTAGCTGTATATTAAGAAGGTACACCGTATATGTATATATGCATTGGATATCTCCTAAAGGATAGTATAAGGAATGACTTGCTGGTGCAACTGTCTATTCAAAATAATTGATTTGGAGAGAAATTAATTAAGTCATAAAAAATTAAAATCTGTAAGGGACCTGCCCAAGGCATTCCTTCTACCTCTGACTTAGAATTGCCCAAGTATTTTCTTTAGATCTTAGAGCTGTTGATTTCAGTCTAGTTCTCCTTTCAAATTGCCAGTAGTTCTCAACTGGGCAAGCAGGTCTTTGTAGGTATTATCTTGATAACAGATTTTATCTCTCTTGTTGGTCTTTGTATTGCGCTTAACCTAGTGTAGGGTAGGAGCACAGTAAACATTTGAATGAATTGTACAAGTTTAAGGTATTTATTACTCTGTGACATGATACAAGTGGAAAGTATTTTATCTTCATCTTTGAAAGAAGAAAAAATTATTTTTCTATTTCCTTTATTCTAGTGGAAAGCTTAATGTGTTATAGTTTAATGTTGATCTAAGAAATGTTTATAAAGTTATAATTTGTTAATCATTTTTCAGATACTGGCTTCATGTCCTGTTGATCGAAAACCATTTCAAGCAGTGTTTAAATTGAGTGCATTGGAAGGTTGTGTTAAGGTAAAGCTTATATTTTACTTTGCAGCATGAACCGTATAAACTTAGTTGAGATGATTTTGCTTTAATAGATTTTCAGTTTGAGTATATTTATGAATTGTTCAACTTTAGGTTTAATCTGTGATTATTATTTCTCTTCAGCATGTAAAGCCTAGGCTTTACTACAAGGACAAAAATTGTGAACCTTTTTTTTCTTTGTCCTCCTTAAAGAGGTCAAATCCATGGTGGTCACCTTATGATTTTCCACAATTTTAGATGGTTTAAAAGAAGTTTCACATTTAGTGTTAATTGCAAGATATTTAAGGACTTTTGTATGTCAGAAATATTTACTGATTAATTGGATTGTGCTTTGAATACTTTTTTCATTGAAAAGGGGTTTGAAATGGAATATTAGATTCAAAAACCAAGCACACAAAAACTTAAATTCAAAATACCCACAAATTGTTTTTCATGAAAAACATCACAGTGTTTGGAAGAGTAAGCCAATAAAACTAAAAATAAAATGGTGTCTTTGCTTTTAAATGCTGCTGCTTGAAGGAAAGTGAGTGATTAGAGAAGGATAAGGGGGTTTGTAGGAATCCTGAGAGACTTCTCATAGTTTCCAGGTTGGCATGGGCAGATGACTTTATTCTTTTATGAAGTACAATTTTATTGTAATGCTTAATCCTAATCACTTTCATGAAATTCACATATACATACCTTGTTGATGTTATTTATGATTATGAACCATGATTATGATTTGTATTTAGATTTATTTTTGGCTTATAAATAAAAGAAGTAAAAAGAAATAGGAACATATTCCTGAGTCAGTGAGTAAAAGGTGAAAAGAAAAGGAGAGTGAGTAAACTGTATGAGAAAAAGATTTCTTGAGGTATCACTAACAAGTCAGGAATGGTGTATAGCTGAAATTACTTTAAGAATTAAGAATTCTTGGGAGTATCTGGCTGGTTCAGTCAGTACAGCATGCGACTCCATCTCTGGGTTGTGAGTTCAGGCCCCACATTGTGGGTACAGTTTATTTAAAAAAAAAAAAAAAAGAAGAAGAAGAAGAATTCTTACTATATATAAATGTGATGTTGTTGATGGGGGAAAAAACTGTTCTCAAATAGCACTATAAGTCCATAATAGCTTGGAAGCAACATACAGCTATTTAAGCATATAAATACCTCAGTGTAGATATTTATAATTTGTTTTGATATATTCTTACCAGATGTGTCTCATTGACATAAGGAACAAATGAGACTGCAATTCAAATAAAACAACATATGTAAAAAATGATTTTGCTTGTTGTAATTCTATTTAATTCTATTAAATTAATTTATATAAATTAGTATGTCTTAGAGAAAAGATACAACATTGTATAAATGTGTAATATTATGATCAAATTTAAGCATGGCTTCTCTGAAAGACAGATTCTCTATTTTTCCAGACTATGTATATTATGTTGCTGAATATGTATTGTCATGAACTAACTTCCAAAGATATTTTCCTATAAAATTTTGTTTTGTTGCTTCATGTGAAATACTGTTTTGTTGCTCGGAATAGAAATTTATGTTTTATTTAATGTGGTTTATATTTTACTTAAATTAAAAGTTTGGTGTAGTGTTAGCCTAATTTGGTTAGACTTAAAAAATATTTCTTATGGCATGATATTACCTACATACTCTTAAATATTTTCCTTTGACCTTTACTTCTGAATCTTCACTTTATTATCTTTATCCCTTTCCAACTAAACTTGAAGGAGATATCTGTACTTGGTTCCCTCTTCACAATTGCTTTTCAACTCCCATTGAACATTCACCCCTATTGTTTTATTTTCCTAAAGCTATCCTCACTAAGGTTCAGAATAATTTTTTGTTTTCTGCATGTGGTGCTCTTGACTGCCCTTTATTTTCTTTGGTCTATTATAGGATATCCTTTTATGAATGTTTGTATGTATGCTTGCTTGTTTTACTTATCTGCCCTTTCACAATCTTCTTTCCTGTCTCTGCCTTTTTAGAAATAATTTCTTAAATTTTAAATGCCTTTCAATTTTCTAGGGATACTTTTTAAGTCTTCTTGAGTACTCCAGTAGCTTTAAACTCTTACCTATGTTTGTATGGCTTCTAAAATTCTATCACTAGCCGAGACCTCTTTCCTTAGAACCAGATTTATGTTTTTAACTACTTGTGGTCATCCCTATTTAGAATCCAGAATTCATCTGGGAGTTTTCCATTTTTTTCTCTCTCCATCATCTTTGCCTAGTCCTCCTGCGTACTATCTTAAATTTGTTTCTTCTTCATTCCTCTTTTGTTACTTCTTTGTAGGCTCTTATGCTGTCATCCATACTGGTTCTGCCAATAGAAATATACTACAAGCCACTCTGTAAAATTTTTAGTAGCCACTTTAATTTAAAAGAGTAAAAAGATAACAGGTAAAAAATAATTTTATGATATATTTTATTTAACATATGTAGTAGGAGTACATATAGTATTTTCAAAGGATTATTATTGAGACATTTTACCTATTTTTGTTGTTGTTCTATGTCTTTGAAATCCAGTGTATATTTTACACTTAAGGTACAATTTCAATTCAAACAAGCCACATTTCAGGGCTCAGTAGCCACATGTGGCTAACAACTATTGTCTCAGACAGTATAGATCTACACAATTATAAGAACTTTCTTCTGGTTTCCTGGCCTTTATTGTCTCTCTTTAACTGGTTCATTCTCCACATCACTGGCAAACCTTATCCTAAAAATCAAGTTTGATCATCTTATTCACTTGCTTTAATAACTCCATTTATTTCCTGGTTCCCATGGAATTGTTTCTTATTTGAGGGTCTTTACAGTGTGGTCCTAATATATTACATCAACTTTATATCCTGCTGATATTTTCTTCCCTGTCTGTATTGGCTTCTCACTGTTCTTCCATTCAGAATATTTTTTCGTTAGATAAATTCCTACTTGTTAAGACCAACTCATAAATTACCTACTCATTTAAGTCTTCTCTGTTATCCTCAAATAGAGTTAATTTCTTAGTCCTACATGTATAAATAGATCTGCGCTCATGAGCACTTTATCTGTTTACATGCCTCTCACTATTTTGTTTCCCCAGAGCTTAGCACACTTACTACTAGCCTTATGGTTTAGCATGTTTGTGAATGAATAAGCATGTGTGTTTGGGCTACCTTTTCATTCAGACAATTTTTGTTTCTTTAATTTTTTTATCCTTTCAAAGGAGAATTGGTATGTGATCATTTGTGATGCTGGATTATCAACTCTAAATACATGATTTTGCTTTTCTTCTAGGTTCAAGTAAAAAGACAGTTGAGAGAAACAAAAGACAAGAAAAATGAAAGCTCTTTTAAGAAACCGCTCTTCTATCGTGAAAATTCTAAAAGCTGTATGAGGTTAGTGATGAACTGTAGAAGTGGAGTCCAAATGTGTAGAACCATAAGATAGCTAATAAGAAAAGTGCTGGGGCGCCTGGGTGGCTCATTTGGTTGAGCGTCCCACTCTTGATTTTGGCTCATGATCCCAGGATCATGGGATTGAGCCCCTCGTCGGGCTCCGTGCTGAGTATGGAGCCTCCTTGAGATCTCTCTCTCTCCCTCTCCCTCTGTCCCTCTCCCCCACTTGCACTTTCTCTCTCTCTAAAAAAATAAAATTAAGAAAAAAAAAGTGCTTTACTTTTTTTTTTTTAACAATGTGGAGTTTAAATGTATTTAATTCTTTTAAAGCACATACTTGGTAATTTTGAAAAAGACTAGTTGAAATCTTGAGAGTAGAATTTGAATTGTATCTTTGATGAATTGTTTTGTTTTAGTTTTTTTCTGTAATCTGTTCAGATATTTTTGTGAAATAAAAATGTTATAGCAGTGTAAATTAAAGCTTACTCATTTTTTGTATATGACAAACCAGGAATGAATAAGCACTGTTGCACTGACCGCACATTTTGAGTAGCACTGCTCTAGTATTTATGGACAAAAAGTAGGAAGTAACTAATAATATAGCACATATTCTTCATGAGACAGTTACAATTGAAGCTGCTTATTATCTTTTTGATTTTACTTCTTTGTATTGTAGCAAGTATAGCAGGCACTTGGTGCCTCCCATAACAACCATTTGTGTTTTAAAAAATGTTTTAACATGTTTGGATTTATTTCTTTAAGTACTGTTTTTAAAACATAATTGCCTAGAAATATAGTGCTTATTAGTACTTGAGTTTAATAGGTATTTAACATATTTTTTGAAGTAAATTGAGTTAATAGTATACTGGAAATTAATTTATTATTAATACTTATATTCTAATACATTTAAAATTTAAGCCCATTTTGATCTGACATATATTCAGAGCTGTCCAAAATTGTATTCTTAAGAAATATATATTGTAAAATACCTAACTAAATCTGATTCATTAGTACATTTAATCAGAATATTAATTTCTTAACAGAGTATATTTATTTAGTTACTAAAACAGTTGACAGTAATTCTTAAGGTTTATTAAATCATGCCACAATTTATAATCCTGCAACTCTTCAGCTCTTTTTGGAAGTTATGGACTTCTTTGAGAATCTAAAGAAGGCTATAGACACCTTCTACCAGAAAAACATGTCATAAAACTTAACGTTTGTATATGATTTTAAGGGATTTATGGGACACCCATTCCGAGAGCCCAACCATAAATCCAAGTTAGTAACTGCATTACAGAAATTTTATTAAGATTTTCTTTTAACTGTATGAGTCAGTTTTTGAGTTTTGCATTTATTTTTAAATAGAAGATAGTAGTACACTTTCCTCAGGCACACTGAAGAACTTCTGCAGCTTCATTCTTGATACATTATCACTAGCTATGACTGTTACGGACATGCATTTTTGTGCTTTCTCTGAATCACCCTACCTGAGAGTATAGTGGTGATCACTGTACATCCTGTAACAGAGTCATATCGTGGGTCTAACACAGCTGAGGTAGTCCGTATGTTTGACTGCTTTTTCTTAGGGATTTGTGGTAGTGGGATGGTATACAGAAATAATAATTTGCTTTTATCCACCAAGTCATCCCCTTCATGATTCCTCCCAAGGTGGAAAGTCTATCAACTGTTGAATATAGTACATTCATTTTGGACTCTGTGGATGTTTTTAGCATCTCATTCAGTCTTATATTTCCTGCATGTAACCTAGTCTTTACAGCACTTAGATATCCATTCATTGTTGCCTCTCCCTTCTAAGGCAGTAAAAAACCCTGGCACCCCCCCCTCCCCCTTTCCCGATACTTATATTAGTTCCAGGGGAAGAGATTGCGATGGTTTTTTGTTTCTTGGTAATGAACCTCCATTGTAAGTCATAGGAGTGGGAGTGGCCGCTAGTCATGCTTTCTTTGCTAGAATTTAAAACCTCATGCATAATTTCATTTTGGTTGACGGTGAATAGTAAATAAATGAGCAGAGTGACAATTTTCTTTTAGTTATTTCACCTCTTTATTGATGTTTGCAGGAAAAAAGTTATAAAAGAAGATCTATTATGTGCAAAACTTTATGATTTGAAGATAACACACAGTAAGTGACTTTTTTTTTTTATTTGTATTTCCTACCTTTTTTTGTTTCTTACTTTACTATTTGTGTTAAAGTTCTTACTTTTGGTTTGGAAAATAGTCATCCCTAGAAGCCACTGAGCTCTGTACATTGTGTCAGTCCTATGTAAACTGTTTTCTTCCTGGAGTGGTTTTTGCTGTTCTCTGTACCTTTTTATGCTCTGCTTGGAGGGAGGGAAGAGATTGTGATTGAGTACATGTGTATACGCATGTGTATGTGTGTTTGTGTTAGAAAAGGAAGAGAAGAGTGTCTTCTAATTAGTTGGTGGTTAGCAGCGTGCACATGGTCTTACCCCAGTCATTAGTGCAGAAGTCCTTAGGGGAGATGAGATAAAATACCTTGCCGGCCAGAAACTGTAAGTAGCAGCCTTACAGTTGCTGGGAGGTCTGTGATAGTGAGTAGTTCACAGTTTCCAGAAGTTGTGGTTTGGCCTCTAGCTACACTTCTAATTTGAAACTTTGTTTGGAAACAAAGCACCTCTTACATATTTATTTACAGGAGCAGTTAAATGTTACTGTCTTTTGTTCTTGTGTAGTACATCGTTCTCTCATACAGGAAAGCTTTGCAATAGGGCCTGAGAAAAATGGTATGGTAGTGCTTTGTGACTCCTCCTCAGTACTGAGGCTGTTCAGAAGAACAATTTACTGAGCTGTTTGTAAACAAGTGGTGAGCATTTATTTTGCAGGTTAGGGTACAGTGAATTTTTATTTATAGATAGAAGTAATGAATTCATTGTTCTTAAATGATAATCAACTCATTTTTTTTATACATTTATGAAGTTTGGATGTTGTTACTTTCTCTGATTGGAATTAACATGACCTCTCAGGTTTATAGATCCTCACATTTCCTGCCTCTGAATTTACTATTAACGTGAATTGCACTACAAGGACTTCCATGGTCAGATAGCTTTTTTCTTTTGTTAAAAACCTTAGATATCAAAACTTTGTTTTTCTGTCATTGCTATATATTAGCATCCTTTTTTTATGGATAGTCTTTGCTCAGTAACTCTAGGAACTGATATAAAATTTACTGCTGAGGAAGATTAAATGATGTTATAGATTTTCTCGCTATAATGTGGCATGCTTTCACTATAGTAATCTTAATTTTAAGACTATTGTAATTTCCTGTAGCATATATCTTCTGCCTGGACCTATTTTTAGGGAGAAGACTATTTCTGCCAGAAGATCTAACACTGTCCAAGGCCTCTAACCTAGTGCTGTGCCTACTTAAGATGCCTGAATTATTTGTTTGATTTAGGATAGTCAGAAATCTTCATTGTAGTTTATGAGTAGGTACTACAGAAGTACTGATACACAGTTAATTATGAGGAAATGTTTTACAGGACTAAGAGATTAAGTTAATGTGAAGGTAGAGTTAATGGCAAGTTATACAAATTAAATACGTCTTTATTTGTTTACCCAGTTACACTGAACAGGAGCCATTGTGTCTTAAGGGTACTTTAAATTTCTTTTTATAAAAAAACTTGAGAAAACCTTGTCCCCTTACCTGGGACTGCTTAATTTTAGAAGCAGGAATGTGAATTTATGCCTGAAGTTATTTATCTTTATCTTATATACTACTCAAACTAATGAATAGAGCATAAGAGGCTATGAAATTTTTTTATCTAGATTATAAATTATTAGTATAACATTAGTAAAAGTCTAGCAGGCCTCGTAGAGAATTTTATTGGAAGTTGGGCCTCTTGGGTTTTGTACTGGTTTTTCCATTAAATCATCTGTGACTCTAGGAAAATTATGTAAACTGTTTAATTTAGTTTCTTCATTTAAGGAAGATAGTGTTGCCTCACTGAAGATACTGAGGAAGGTCAGCTAACCTACCTTTTGGCAGATTTGTTAAGGAAATGTCACTTTTCATTCTTCACTAATGCTAGATAACTGAGTTGTCATATTTTTTTAATTTTGAACTCTTTCATCTACTTTGTTCTTAGAATGAACATTAATATTTGGTTTGGGCTAATATTTTATAATTGATGTAGTTTATAAAAAGTATACCCTTTTCAGGCATTTCTTAATGGAGTACTCCTTTAAGTATATGCTAAATCCATTTAATTATGGCTTTATTAACTTTGGAATCAATTAATCAAATTGTAATTGGGTCCCTGCCAAGTACTGGGCTCTAAGCTAAGAACCTTTTTTATACTAGTTTCTATTGTAGAAAAAGATGTTTTCATGAAACATCTTTTGGGATTAGTATTTCATGAAACATGTTTTAGGATATGCTGAATTCAAACAAGACAAGCTTCCAACTAAGCATACCAGATTGATAAGCATAACACCTGTTTAATTATCTAATCCTTCCCAAAACCCTACCAAATTGAGAACAAAGGAATGAAAAATTTAAAGCCACAAGACAAAGAACTGGAGAGAAGAGACAGCAGATAAAAGATGTTCACAAGTCTTGAAAGTGATTGTGTGAGGTGAATGGTAAATTGTCTTAGCAGATGGGGCTCCTAGCTGGCCTAGTTAGTAGAGTGTGCAACTCTTGAGTTGTGAGTTCAAGCCCCACGTTGTGCGTGGAGTTCACTTAAAATAGTCTTAGCAGAAAGCTGAAATCTAAACTTTTCATGGGGAGAGTGGAGTTTAGAAGAAATCAGTTCACATACCACAGATCCTTAGACTGTCTTGAATCTGAAGGTCTCCATTATCTTTGAAGGCAGAGATATGGGTGGTGTCAAAAAACAGAATTGGTAAAAATGTTTTAAAGGACTTTATCCTGCAGATTCTTGGTTGAACAGGGTAGGGGGAGGAGTCTACACCCAGGCAAAGACTGGAGGCTTACTCTCTAGAAGGAATGATTAAACCAGATTAAACTCTGGCACAAATGAGGATAGAGGAAATAACCCTAAAGAGAGGGAAATTAAGGCAAATGTTAAGGCCTCTAGTTCTCTACCCATGGTCTTTTCCCAAAGCACTAGCAGTCTTGTGTATTTCCAAAGTGGGAGATAGGAGACATCTTCTGGGTTATTGTCTTGCCTAAGAGAAAAGACTTGAAATATTGATATTTGGGAGTCTACAAATGAAAAAGCCAGATCTTTGCTTGATCATCCTACAGTGAAACCCATTAGTTGAAAGGCTCTGACCACCGATGCTCACCATTTTCAATCAGTATTTTAGTGTCCCACAAATTAAGGATCACCAGGTATTTGAGGGAAACCTCCAATATAACAGAGGTCAAAACAGAGATAAAAGGAACCTGATAGAACAAACCAAGTGTTGGGAAATAGGGAACAACTTAAAAATTAATATGCTCAGAGATAAGAGAAGGGATACTTCCTCATTGAAACAGGAAAGACTAAAGAAAGAATACTTTTGGAAATGAAAAATATAGTATAAATTTTAAAAATTCAGGGATAGATGATAAGCTGAGAAATCTCAGAAAGTGGGATGAAAAGTTAACCAGACAACATATTAGTCTGTGAGGTTCAGTACTGAATAATAAAATTTCAAAAAGGAAAAAGTCCAAAAGGCAGAAAGTTATCAAGAAAAGTTACTACAAAGGAAACTTCTCAGAATAGTAGGGTGTGAGTATCCAGATAAAGACTTAACCTAACACCTGGTAAATTAGGAAAGAACTGACATGTTTCATAAAATTCCAGAACACTACAGATCACAATTTCCTAAGAGGTTCTGGAGAGAGAACAGACCATGTATAAAAGAATGTTGTCAACAACGGATGGAGCACTAGAGCAATGCCTTGAAAATTTGGGGGAAAATAATTACTAACCAAGGACATTCTAAACCTTGTTAAACTGACAGTCAAGCGTTAGGGTAGAATAAATACATTCTCAAACATGTAAGAGCTCAAAAATTGATTCTCATACACCCTTTCTCAGATTTCTACTGGAGGGGGTGCATGCTCCACTAAATGAGAAAATAAATGAACAACGTGAGATTCAGAAAATGAGTCCGACCCAGCACAAAGATAAATGGGATTATTAGAATGATAGAAGATAGTTGAGAATGATCTGTTAAACAACTTTTAGAGAGTTACCAGTTCAGACTGGAGCAGGAAAAAGGAATAGTATTTCCAAGAGAGTGGGAAACAGACTAGGTAGATGCATTAATGTGTTTGTATTAAGAGGAAATGTATACTTGTAGTGTTAGTTAAATCAGTGATAGGTAATATAGAGAAAAAAAAGTAGTTATTAACCTTAGGAAAAGCAAGATGTTGTAAAAGAAAAATAATTAAGTTCATGGTTCAGCTGTGAATAATGTTTATATAGTTACAATAATGTAGTACTGCTTATATCAAATGTTGATATATTAAAAGGAACAGTGGGTGGAAGCACCTAAGGACGTGGGTAGGGAAGTGGTAGAAGAATAAAGCCTTTATCTGCTATGGTAAAAAAATAAAAAAAAATAGAAAATACCTGAAACCAAAAAAAATCAAGGTAGAGTAGTATAAGCATGTTATTTAGAAATAAAGAGGCAAATATTAGAAAAAACACTGAAGGGATTTGATGAGTGCTTTTAGGGGATGGGAATTTCTCTTTAAGCCTAGAAGTGCTGTTTGACTTCTTATATACATGTATTACTTGATTGATAAAAAATGAAAAGGGGTGCTTGGAGGGTGAAATGAAAAGGGGTGTCTGGGTGACTCGGTTGAGCGTCCACCTTCGGCTCAGGTCATGATCTTGTGGCCCATGGGTTCAAGCCCCGCGTCGGGCTCTATGCTGACAGCTCAGAGCCTGGAGCTTGCTTCGAATTCTGTCTCTCTCTCTCTGCCTCTCCCCTGCTTGTGTGTGCGCGCGCGCGCTCTCTCTCTCTCTCCCTCTCTCTCTCTCTCAAAAATAAATAAATAAATGAAAAGACCTATCATTGCTGTCCAAAGGTAGATTAGTAGGGTGGATTTGTGAAATGGTCTCTAGGAGACCACAATTTAGATAAATCCACCAGTATTGAATGTTTTTGAGATTATTATTGGAGTTGCTCAGTAATTACCTGAAAATTACCCAGAAATAGGTGAAATACCATTTGGACTAGATACTCATATTTAACATTGGCAGAAAACAAACAGTTCTTCCTGTAGAATTCCTAATGGCTTCCTGAGATAGGTTTGCAAGTGAAGGAATGCTATGTAAATGCAATATACTCAGTAAGTAGTAAATGAATGAAACCTGAATGAAAACAAAACCTTACCTACCCATTAGGGTGTAAAAGACGCTGTATAGCTACAACACAGCAAAACTATGTCTGGCTGAAGGAAATAGTTACTTCTAAGAATGTGGCTGGGTACCTATCACACTTTTTTATTCCTGGCTTCTTTATGCAATTAAAAAAAACCATTATCATCCTTTAAATATGCATTGAAGAATAAGAAAATAAGCTCCTGGAACTCAGCCAGCACCCCTCTTTCCCCATTGTTGAAATTACATTTGTTAGAACACTTCTGGGTGGGAAATGTGTGAAGGATGCAAAAATAGCAGGAAACCAAACAGCTGTTGTGTAGTAACTTAAATGGAAATTAGTATGCTATTAAGTAGAAAGTAGCCTATTACCAACTGGACTGACAGAAGACGCCCCAAATACATATGGTCTTTACATGAGCAGGAAACAGGCCTCCTCACTAGAATGATTTATTTTTAACAAAGTCACTAGGCCCTTTGTGAGGCAAGCAAGGCAGAAGATTGAAAAGACCTATTGTCGTTTCACTGTACACTTTTTCTAGAGTTCTGAGGTGAGAGCAATGACCATAGTATCAGTAGCGGTTTATTGCAGACAACAAGTGTATTGATAGGTAAAGATGACTACTAATATAGGCTTCATGAAGAACAACTAGGAGCCGTAATCTATAAAGATGTTAACACAATTTTTGTGGTTAGCAGAAATTGTCCTTTATTTTTCTTAGTGTGGAAATTTGTATCCATTGAAATAAATTTGCAGATGTGACAGGTAAAACCAGAAATACCCAAATCATAAGCAGTGTAGCCATAAACATTGCTATAACAGAGGGCTATTTTATCAACACTTCTGCACTTCTTAATTTTAATTATAAAGTTTGAGGAAGAAGGAGAGTACTTGATGTTGGTGCCAGGAGCTAAATCATAATTTATGGTTGACAAGGGCTGATGATCCCAGTTCTCTGGTCAGCTCCTACTTGAGGTCAGTTAACTGCCTGATTTTTAGGTTATAGCTGGAAAGAACATATTAAGTGTGTTACTGATATTAAATAATTTCACATCTTGTGTGTGTATGTGCATTTTTTTTTTTTTTTTGTAACAAGATGGTTTAAGTTTGCATAGGCTGCCAGAAAATGTTGACTAGAATTTTCATACTGATGCTCTGAGCATGCTTCACACCAGTTGTTTTGTGTTGTGGCTTTTTCTTTGTACCTGCAGCTTAACAAGATAAAATTAGCATTTGGAAAAATTATATAAATGCAAATACTATTATTTTAAATTTAACTTTTCTACATATTTTAATTTTCTCTTGTCAGTATGCCAGTATATGCCAGTATCAGTACTGGTTTACAACCTTTTGAAATAAAAATTAAGACAAGGTAACGGAGTCTTTTTATGTCTTTGTACAGGAAACCCTACACACAGTGAAATGGAAGGAAAGAAAAATGCAACAATAAAGATAAATAAGGTTTGTAAAAGTAGGGGCACCTGGTGGCTCAGTCTATTTAAGCGTCTGACTTCAGCTCAGGTCATGATCTCATGGTTCATGGGTTCCAGCCCTACGTCAGCACAGAGCCTGCTTGGGATTCTCTGCCTCTCTCTCTCTCTCTCTCTCTCTCTCTCTCTCTCTCTCTCAAAAATAAAATAAACATTAAACAAAATTAATAAGGCTTGTTCAAACAAAGAAAAATCTTTTTCTTATATAATAACACCTTATGGTTGTTTAATCCTTAACTCTGTAACTCAGGTATATCAAAATGTTTAAATTATAACTATTACCAATTATGGAGGTTTTTTGTTTGCTGTTTCACTAACTTCTTTTTACTTTTCTAGCCCCGAAGATCAAATCAATGTACAAGTCAGTGCTTCAGAAATTTTTTCTCCAATATGTTTTCTTCTAGTAATCACATTGGAGAATCTTCTTTTACCTGTAGAACTTACTGGTTAGTATTTATTACTTTTAATGGATGCTTTTATACTTGATGTTTAATTATTATAATTAACTTTCAGTAAAAATTTAAGTTTTGGCTCAATAAACATAAAGGCTCACCTTGTATTTTGTTTTTGTTTCTCCTGGAAAATAAATTAGTTCAAGGAAGGAGATCACCTATTATTTCGTGACCTTCTGTATTATGTGATGACTGCCTATGATCTAGTGGGTTTTGTTTTCATTAATAATGAGTTGTTCTACACAGGCTTTTTATTTGATAGATAAGTAAAGCTACTTGCTAAATTTAATCAAGAAGAACCCTTTTAGAGTAGATCCAGTCGTCTTTGAATCTGTAGTGACTGGCATATGGATACTAAGTAGATGTTTGTGGAATCTGAAGATTAAGTTGGGGTTTTAAAATCACTTAGCTTTGGTTAAATGAAGAAGACAGGTTTAAGATTGTATGATTTAATTTTAGAGCTTGGCTCAAGGTACCAAAGAAAACAGTAACATCTGAGTAGCCTTTTAAAAAGCTGAACTATATCCATTTTGATTATAGTAACTATACCTTCCTCTATTTTTTCCTTTTGTCTTACACTTAGTTTCTGTTGGGAAATTGTTGCAGATACAGTTTCTACTGGGATTGCTTGCTACAGCTTTGGTTCATGGTTGGTTCATGGTTCATAGAAAATAGTGTTGCTTTTTTCTCTCAGTAACATGGATATTATTCTAAATTGACTTTTTAAAAATATCCTGTCACCTAAGATATAAATTCAAGCATTATTTTTATGAATCAAATCAATATAATTTTGATTTGTAATGTAAAACATTTACAGGAATGAATTCATTTTGAAGGTGTTTAGAAAAAGGTACTTCTTTTAAATGTGGTTTATAATGTTAGGTACAAAAATTTTTCCTGTTCATGATATAACCCACTTGTTATGCCGAACTTAAATTTTTGGAGTTCTGATGAAGGTCTAAAATTTATCTTTCAGTACAGAATTTATAGAGGTCAATGAAATGAATACATTGATTAGGCAGAAGAGACAGGAATTGGAATTGTCATGGTTTCCTGATACATCACCTGGGATTGGAAGGTAAAAAAAAAATTGTTTACCAAAGTGTTCGCATGTTAACATGAGCACAGGATACCATTAAAATACTTAAGCACAGAGGTATCTTAATCAATAGTTGTGTTTCTAAGAAAGTTTTGTGCAAATTAAACGTGGTGTTTCAAATACCTAAAGAAGATTGCTATTTAAAGAAATCCTTAAAAAGTACCCCTATTTATCTGTTTAATAAGTATTAAGATATTTGAATCATTTAAAAGAGAGAGCACCAAAATGATAAGATTCATTATTAATAATAGTATTCAGATCTGTCATCCTTCTGTTTCCCCCATTCCAATCTTACCTTTGTGCTGTTAGCTGATGCACTGCTTTTGTCATGACCTTTACATCTCTATAAGAGTCTTCTCAATAACTATTTGATCAACTCTTTATACTTTGGCCTGGCATTCATGACTTTCTATAATGCAGACCTTTCTTAGTTTAAGTCCTGAAGCTACTGTCACATTGCTAGGTGTATTATATATATACTTCAAGTTCCCATGTAAAGATTAAGGTCCTTGCCTGAGTTTTTATATTTATTCCTGTAACGTTATAACTTTACCTTATATAAACTGCAGTATAGTTCTGCATAGGACCTTCACCATCTAGATGATGGTGGAGCATCAATAGAAGTAAAAATAGGAAGTCCAGATATATATAATATAAAATCTCAGAGTTATATATTTTTGTGTGTGTACAAGTTGCACAGTGTTTTTGAAGCTTTTCTCCACCTAGTCCATAATCTCACCTTATACTGGATAAAGTAGTTTTTTGTTAGGAGACCTGAACTGAACAAATAAGAATCAGAAAAAAGCTGAGAGTGGATTGGATTTTGATGCAGAAACTTAGGTCCATAAGAACACTAGGAGCTTAGGTTGAGAAACTTTACAATATAATAAAGCAATAGAAATCAGTTCTTTTCTAAAAAAAATTATTTATTTTGATGTTTTTACTTTTTGATACATGCTATAAAACAAATCTAACAAAAATATGATAACCATGTCTGTATGATATGCTTCAAATTCAAGTGATACCGTTCTGTTTCTAAGTTTTGTTATTTATTCATGGACTGATTTCTCTTTAACCTTGCTAATTTCTTTAAAACCTTGATTTGATTAACTTGGCTAAATTATCTCTTTGGTTGTCCAGAAAGGGAAGGGGGGCGGTGCAAGGGGCATGAAGGTACTTTCTGGTTGGTGGAAATGTTCCGTTTCTTGGTTTGGGGTGGTGGTGGTGCTTACACAGATACATTATATATATATATATATATATATATATATATATATACACATATATATATTAGTCACAGGTCATCAAACTGTTACTTAAAATCTGTGCATTTTATTTATTTATACATTTTATTATCCAAGTTGATTTTTTTTAGAATGGAGAAGAATAAAAGCTAAAACATTTTTTGACAAAATATTACATTCAATTACTTAAAAGAAAAACATGTATTATATATGAAGTTACCGTTCAACCCTCTTGCCATTAATTTATCAGAAAAACATGCTTTTAAAAGGTTTTTCTTTGTAGCCAGTTGGCAGCCATCTTTGAACAATGAGTAACCTTGAATTTATATTTTTACTTATTTTGGCAAAAAATCATTTAAGTACACTGTATTTTAAAGTTGCTAACCTCATTTGGAAAAATGAATAATTTTAAATAGTTGGTATAATTTTTTTAAAACATTTAAACAAAAATGTCTTTGTTTTGTTTTGAATTTTCAGAATTGGTTTTAGACCCTGGAATATTGAAACACAAGTGCTTCCTCTCATCTCTTCTGTGTTGCCAAGAACTATTTTTCCAACAAGTACCATATCTTTAGAAAATTTTGGTAAAGTTTGTGAAATGTTTCTCTAGTTATTAAAAAATTATTAGCTTTTTTCGATATCCTAAAAAGTGTTAATGACTTAGAAAACCTATAAAAATAAAATGTAGATAGTAAGTTCTATGGATTTCTGTAAATATTTGGACAGGCATTGACTTTTAAATTGTTCCAGTTAGAAATTTTTTTTTTTTTTCTTTAAGAAATTACATCTTCAATACTTTGAGGAACTGGTTAGAAGTCTCCTTTCTGTTCAGGGCTTCAGTGTCCAAAATGTAGATCTTTAGAAGTTACATCTCCTATTAATTATGAACAAATAGTTTCAGTCTTTATATATTTGTGGATGACTCTTGTTTCCTCTTACGTTTGCCTACGTAATACCAAGATGGTAGTTGTCAGACCAAACATATTTTCTTTTTTTTTTTTACCCCTTTAAATTGCCCACATGAATTCAAATCTTGTGATAACTCATTTCCATAGCATTAAAAGAACCAGATAAATACCTGCTGTTACTTAGATGTTAGTAGCTATGTGCTTATTCATAATTTGATTCATAAGTATATTTTGTTTCACTCTATTATAGACATGTATTTTATGCTAACATAAGCTAAAGCCAGACTATTATCATTTATTGAAACAAACTTTTTACTTTAAAAAAATATATATCATTAGGTACCTCTTGCAAGGGATATGCATTAGCACATACTCAAGAAGGAGAAGAGAAGAAGCAAACTTCTGGTACATCAAACACCAGAGGATCAAGACGAAAACCTGCAGCAACAACTCCTACAAGGAGATCTACACGTAATACAAGAGCTGAAACAGTCAGTCAGTCCCAGAAATCCCCAGTATCAAATAATTCTGGGTGTGATGCCCCAGATAACAACAATCCATCTGTAAGTGTGTCCTCTTCAGCCATGTCAGAAAAGCAAACAAGACAGGCTCCAAAACGGAAGTCTGTAAGAAGAGGAAGAAAACAACCTTTATTGAAAAAGAAACTTCGGAGCTCTATACCTCCCCCTGAAAAATCATCTTCCAGTGATTCAGTAGATGAAGAAACAGCAGAATCTGACACACCACCTGTGTTAGAGAAAGAGCACCAATCAGATGCAGAAAGTAGTAACAGTTGTACTGTGCCAGCAAGTGTCGAAAATGAGTCTGCTAATGGCTTGAGAAGTTGCAATGAACAGGTAGAAGAAAGTGAGGAACATACTGAGAACCATGATACAGAGGAAGCAGTGGAATCTTCATATTCTGAGTCTCATACCGAAGATCCTTCTGTACTAGTTGGAGAGGAAGAGGATATTCAAAAAGTCGAAAATACAAGTGTAGAGGCTAATGTTTTATGTTTAGAAAGTGAGACTCCTAAAAATATTTCTGGAAAAGGAGGTGATCCATTGGAAAATCAAGACCAAACATCTGGACCTTCAGAATCAGAGGTAAAAGCAGACAGATGTACAGATCATCCTTCAAATTATCTTCCTACATGTTCAGGATCTGAAGTTGAAGTATTCCAACCTGTACCAAGCTTAGATGAGTTACCAGAGAATTCAGAGTCAGTGGTTAATGAAGAAAAAGTTATGGAAAGTCCTATAGTAGAAATTGTTGATCATAAAGATTTAACAGTAAAAACAGAACAGCTTGTAGATGGCCCCAAATTAGAATCTTCTGAGGGAAGAATTATGCAAACAGTGAGCAAAAAATCCATAGAGGGCTCAGAGGCTCAGTTGCTTGAGCATGTTGAAACTGAAGATGTAGAAATAATTGCAACATGTGATACTTCAGAGAAAGAAAGTTTGAATAGTATTCAAGACTCTGAAAATAATTTATTAAAAAATAACACCAAACTAGATAAATCTTTAGAAGAAAAGACTGAATCTCCTGTTGAACATTCCAGATCTACAGAATTGCCTAACACACACATTGAACAAATTCAGAAGCATTTTAATGAGGACAACAATGAAATGATACCTATGGAATGTGATTCATTTTGCAGTGACCAGAATGAATCTGAAATTGAACCTCCTGTAAATGCTGATACCACACAATTGAATGAAAATTCTGTGGAGCACAGTTCTCAAAATAATATGCCATCTTCTGATCCTGCAAATGGAAAGGTTGAAACTGTATCTCAGCCATCTGAAAGCCCAGTAGATGTGATGGAGAAAGCCAAAAAACCTCGTACCCGAAGATCTAGATTTCACTCCCCATCTACAACTTGGTCTCCCAACAGAGACACTGCACGAGAAAAGAAGCGGTCTCAGTCTCCATCTCCCAAAAGAGAAACTGGAAAAGAAAGCAGGAAGTCTCGATCACCATCTCCCAAGAAAGAATCTGCAAGAGGACGTAGAAAATCTCGTTCTCAGTCCCCAAAGCAGGATATCGCAAAAGAAAGGCGACGATCTCAGTCTCGATCTCCAAAAAGAGATAGCACAAAGGAAGGCAAAAGATCTGCATCACTCTCCCCCAAAAGAGACACTTCGAGAGAAAACAGAAGATCTCAGTCAAGAGTGAAAGATTCCTCCCCAAGAGAAAAATCCAGGTCTCGGAGCAGAGAAAGAGAAAGTGATAGAGATGGGTCACGGAGAGATCGAGATCGAGAAAGAAGAACCAGGAGATGGTCTAGGTCCAGATCTCGTTCGAGGTCACCATCAAGATCTAGAACAAAAATTAAGAGTTCATCATTCAGTAGAAATGACAGAGACACTTACTCTCCTCGGTGGAAGGAAAGATGGGCAAATGATGGTTGGAGATGTCCACGAGGAAATGATCGGTACAGAAAGAATGATCCAGAGAAACAGAATGAAAATACAAGAAAAGAAAAAAATGACATCAGTCCAGATGCTGAGGATCCAAATTCTGCTGACAAACATAGAAATGACTGTCCCAGTTGGGTAACAGAAAAAATAAATTCTGGGCCTGATCCAAGGACCAGAAATCCAGAAAAGTTAAAAGATTCTCACTGGGAAGAAAACAGAAATGAAAATTCAGGGAATTCTTGGAATAAAAACTTTGGTTCAGGTTGGATGTCTAACCGTGGTAGAGGTAACCGTGGCAGAGGCACTTACAGAGGTGGTTTTGCCTATACAGATCAGAATGAAAATCGGTGGCAAAACCGAAAACCCCTCTCAGGGAATTCAAATAGTTCAGGGAATGAGTCTTTCAAGTTTGTGGAACAGCAACCCTATAAACGGAAAAATGAGCAAGAGTTCTCATTTGATACACCGGCAGATAGATCTGGGTGGACATCTGCATCTAGTTGGGCTGTGAGAAAGACTCTACCAGCAGATGTACAAAACTATTACTCAAGACGAGGGAGGAATTCTTCAGGTCCACAGTCTGGATGGATGAGACAAGAAGAAGAAGCAACTGAACAAGGTAACATACTGTGTTTATTTAGTAACACTTTTATTTGAGGAAAGGGATTATAAATTTAAAACTTCATATATATGAATTGTAATGATCTGTACTTACAGTTTTATAATGTTAAATCCCATTTAACAAGTCACTTTGCATTATATAAATATATACATATATGTCAGTATTTATTGCCTTTTTTACTGCCCCTCCCTCCAATCTTGTCAAAGGCTTAACTAGTTTAAGTACAGTTGGCTACAATAGAAGAACTTGGGATTTTTTAAAATTTAAGTTCAAGTTAGTTAACATATAGTATTGGTTTTCAGGAATAGAACTTAGTGATTCATCACTTACATACAATATCCAGTGCTCATCACAAGTGCCCTCTTTAATACCCATCACCCATTTAGCCTATACCCCCACCCAACACCCCTCTAGCAACCCTCAGTTTGTTCTCTTTATTTAAGAGTCTCTTATGGGGGCATCTGGGTGGCTCAGTTGGTTAAACGTCTGATGTTGGCTCAGGTCGTGATCTCACAGCTCATGAATTCGAGCCCCACATCAGGCTCTGTGCTGACAATTCAGAGCCTGGAGCCTACTCTGGATTCTGTGTCTCCTTCTCTCTCTGTGCCCCCCCACCCCTGCCTGCCCCGCTCATGCTCTGCCTCTCTCTTTCTTAGAAATGAACATTAAAAAAAATAATGAGTCTCTTGTGGTTTGCCTCCCTTTCTGTTTTTTTTTTTTTTTTTTTTTAATGTTTATTTATTTTTGAGACAATGCAAGAGGCAGAGTGCAAGCAGCAGAGGGGCAGACAGAGGGAGACATAGAATCTGAAGCGGGCTCCAGGCTCTGAGCTGTCAGCCCAGAGCCAGACACGGGGCTTGAACTCGCGAACCATGAGATCATGACCTGAGCCGGTTGGACGCTTAACCGACTGAGCCACTCAGGTGCCCCAAAGCCTCCCTTTCTGTTTTTATCTTATTTTACCTTTCCTTTCCCTGTGTTCATGTTTTCTTTCTTAAATTCCACGTATAAGTGAAATCATATGATATATATCTTTTTCTGATTTCGCTTCACATAATACTCTCCAGTTCCATCCATGTTGTTGCAAAATGGCAAGATTTCATTCTTTTTGATCACTGAGTAATATTTCATTGAGTTTTCCATGAATATTATTCAGTGATCAAACTGAGGGTTGCTGGAGGGGTGTTGGGTGGAGGGATGGGCTAAATGGGTGCTGGGTTAAATTAATGAGGGCACTTATGATGAGCACTAGATATTGTATATAAGTGATGAATCATTAAATTCTATTCCTTCTTTATCCATTCATCAGTAGATGGACTTTGGGCTCTTTCCATGATTTGGCTATTGTTGATAGCACTGTTATAAATATTGGGGTACATGTGCCCCTTCAAATGAGCATTTGTTTCCTAAATACCTAGTAGTGCAGTTGTGGTCATAGGATAGTTGTATTTTTAACTTTTTGAGGAACCTTCATACTGTTTTCCAGAGTGGCTGTACCAGTTTGCATTCCCACCAACAGTTCAAAAGGATTCCCCTTTTCTCCGCATCCTCGCCAACATCTGTTGTTGCCTGAGTTGTTCATGTTAGCCATTCTGACAGATGTGAGTGAGGTTATATCTCGTTGTGGTTTTGATTTGTATTTCCCTGATGATGAATGATATTGAGCATCTATCTTTTCATGTGTCTGTTGACCATCTGGATGTCTTCTTTGGAGTAAAGTCTGTTCATGTCCTCTGCCCATTTCTTCACTGGATTATTTATTTTTTGGGTGTTGAGTTTGATGAGTTCGTTATAGATTTTGGATACTAGCCCTTTATCCGATATGTCATTTGCAAATATCTTCTCCCATTAGTTTTTTTTATTGTTTCCTTCATGGTGCAGGAGACTTTTATCTTGATGAAGTCCCAGGAGTTCAGTTTTGTTTTTGTTTCCCTAGCCTCTGACGACATGTCTAGCAAGAAGTTGCTCCAGCTGTGGTCAAAGAGGTTGCTACCTGTGTTCTCCTGTAGGATTTTGATGGTTTCCCGTCTCACATTTAGGTCTTTCATCTATTTTGAATTTATTTTTATATATAGTGTAAGAATATGGTCCAGTTTCATTCTTTTGTATGTTGCTGTCTAGTTTACCTAACACCGTTTGTTGAAGAGACCATCTTTTTTCCATTAGATGTTCTTTCCTGTTTTGTCTAAGATTTGTTGACCATATAGTTACGAATCCATTTCTAGGTTTTCTGTTCTGTTTCATTGATCTTTGTGTCTGTTTTTGTGCCAGTGATGATTGCAGCTTTGTAATACAGCTTAAAGTCTGGAATTGTGATGCCTCCTGCTTTGCTTTGCTTTTTTTCAAGATTGCTTTGGCTACTGGGGTCTTTTTCTGGTTCCATACAAATTTTAGAATTGTTTGTTCTAGCTCTGTGAGAAATGCTTTGTTTTGATAGGGATTGTATTGAATGTGTAGTGTTTTTTTTGGTAGCATCGATATTTTAACAATATTTATTCTTCCAATCCATGAGCATGGAATGTTTTTCCATTTTGTCTCTTTTCCAGTTTCTTTCATAAGTGTTATATAGTTTTCAGAGTACAGATGTTTTACGTCTTAGGTTAAGTTTATTCATATATATCTTACGGTTTTTGGTGCAATTGTAAATGGGATCAATTCCTTGATTTCTCTTTCTGCTGCTTCATTATTGGTGTGTAGAAATGCAGCAGATTTCTGTACATTGATTTGATATCCTATGACTTTGCTGAATTCGTGTATTGGTTCTGGTAATTATTTGGTGGAGTCTCTTGGGTGTCCTACATAGAGTATCATGTCTCCTGCAAATAGTGAAAGTTTGACTTCTTCCTTGCCAGTATAGATGCCGTTTATTTCTTTTTGTTGTCTGATTGCTGTGGCTAGGACCTCCGGTACTATGTTGAACAGTAGTGGTGAGAATGGACATCTCTGTCATGTTCCTGACCTTAGGGGAAAAGCTCTATTTTTCCCCATTTAGGATGATATTAGCTGTGGTTCTTTCATATATGGCTTTTATGTTCTTAGGTATGTTCCTTCTATCCCTACTACTTTGAGGGTTTTATCAAGAATGGATGCTGTATTTTGTCAAATGGTTTTTCTGCATCTATTGAGAAGATCATATGGTTCTTACCCTTTATTAATGTGGTATATCATTTGATTGATTTTGAACCAAGCCCTGCAGCCCAGTAATAAATCCCACTTGATCGTGGTGAATAATTCTTTAAATATGCTGTTTGGATTCAGTTTGCTAGTATCTTGTTGATATTTTGCATCCATGTTCATCAGGGATATTGGACTGTAATTCTCCTTTTTAGTGAGGTCTTTGGATTTGAAATCAAAGTAATGCTAGCCTCATAGAATGAATTTGGAAGTTTCTTTCAATTTCTTTTTTTTGGAACAGTTTCAGAAAAATAAGTATTAACTCTTCTTTAAATGTTTGGTAGAATTCCCCTGGGAAGCCATCTGGCCTCATACTCTTATTAGATTTTTGATTACTGTTTCCATTTCTTTGCTGGTTATTGGTCTGTTCAAATCTTCTGTTTCTTCTTGTTTCAATTTTGGTAGTTTAGTTTCTAGGAATTTATCCATTTCTTCCAGATTGCCCAGTTTGTTGGCTTATAATTGCTCATAATATTCTCTTATAATTGTTTGTATTTCTGGAGTGTTGGTTGTGATCTCTTCTCTTTCATTCGTGATTTTATTTATTTCAGTCCTTTCTCTTTTCTTTTTGATAAATCTGGGTAGAGGTTATCAATGTTGTTAATTCTTTCAAGGAACCAACTCCTAGTTTCATTGATCTGTTCTGATGTTTTTTGATTTCAACGTTTATTTATTTTTGGGACAGAGAGAGACAAAGCATGAACGGGGGGAGGGGCAGAGAGTGAGGGAGACACAGAATCGGAAACAGGCTCCAGGCTCTGAGCCATCAGCCCAGAGCCTGACTTGGGGCTCGAACTCACAGACCGCGAGATCGTGACCTGGCTGAAGTCGGACGCTTAACCGACTGCGCCACCCAGGCGCCCCTGATGTTTTTTGATTTCTATATCATTTATTTTTGCTCTAATCTTTATTATTTCCCTTAGAAGAATTTGGGAGGATCTTGTGTAAGATTTAACTTTGATATCTTAAAAAAAATTTTTTTTAATGTTTGTTTATTTTGAGAGAGAGGGTGAGCAAGTGGGGAGAGGGGCAGAGAGAGAGAGAGAGAGAGAGCGACAATCCCAAGCGAACAGAGATAGAGGGAGAGAGACAGTCCCAAGCGGGCTCTGTGTTGTGAGTGCAGAGCCCAACACAGGGCTCAGTCCCATGAACCATGAGATCACGACTTGAGTTGAAACCAACAGTCAGATGCTTAACTGACTGGGCCCCCCAGGTGTCCCAACTTTTATTTCTTTTATCTCAGATGTGCACACTTGCATTTTTTTGATCATTGTTCTCATATAAATAAGTTAGTCTTCTAATAATTTATCTTTCCTTGGCTTTTCTTATTAAGAACATTGCAAGAAAAAAGCTTTGTTAAAGATTAAAAAAAAAAAAAGATAAAAAGTTACTCTTGTAATTTAGCAACCTGATTAGATTAAAAAAATTTTTTAAATGTTTATTTTTGAGAGAGACCGAGACAGAATGTGAGTGGGTTAGAGAGAGAGGGAGACACAGAATCTGAAGCAGGCTCCAGGCTCTGAGCTGTCAGCACAGAGCCTGACGCAGGGCTCCAACTGACGAGCTGTGAAATCATGACCTGGGGCGAAGTTAGACACTCAACCAACTGAGCCACCCAGGTGCCCCACCTGATTAGATTTTATATGATTACTTCTTTAGTAAGTTTCTTGAGGTAGTGATTCTTTGGTAATGTTGAACCAACATGAACCTGCTCTTAATAATAATTTTAGTTGAATGCTTTTTTTAACCAGTCCACGTTATTTAGAAAGATAGGATTAGACTAAATGATTGGAGATTGGTGTTCTGAGTCTGTTAATTGCTGTTGACTCTTACTGTAACCAGTGGTTCTTTGCTTCTCTAAAGAAATTTTAACATGATTTTTTATTATAAGCCTTTTTTCTTTTGATAGATTCTAACCTAAAAGACCAAACAAACCAACATGGAGATGGTTCCCAGCTACCTATAAATATGATGCAACCACAAATGAATGTAATGCAGCAACAAATGACTGCACAGCAGCCGCCTATGAATATCTTCCCATATCCAGTGGGTGTTCACGCTCCTTTGATGAACATCCAGCGCAATCCATTTAACATTCATCCTCCGCTACCCTTGCATCTGCACACAGGTGTGCCTCTCATGCAGGTAGCTGCTCCTACAAGTGTATCTCAGGGACTGCCACCGCCACCACCCCCTCCCCCACCGTCCCAGCAAGTCAGCTACATTGCTTCACAGCCAGATGGAAAGCAATTGCAGGTATGTTTTTAGCATCTAAAGTGTAATCAACATAGTCGCTATAAGAATTTAACTGTTAGCAACAGATGTTCAAAAGAGGGTTTCCTGGCATCCCCAAACAATTATTTGATTAGGTTTACAGTAAACTTTCATAGCCCCTCTTCACTGTCCTTCCTCAAACCTCCCACTCTTCAAATAAAATGAATTGGATGCATATTATTGAACCAAAGCTACATATATGCTGTTGTTTATGTCCAAACAGGTTTGTTTTTTCAGGTTAAGACAAAATTTTGAGAATCAAATGATGGGTGTTTTAAAATAATTCTTAATTTATTGGACTTTTTAGGGGGTGGGAACTTGTGGTGATGCTTTTATTGTCTTCTTGGGACAAACGCCAGAGAAAGCTGTTCATTATCCATTACTGTCTAAGTATTTCATGTTCATGAGTTTACCGTGTTCAAAAAAAAGAAGTGCCTCTGAGGCATATAGAAATTTGAATAATACTTTGTAAACACTGTGTTCCTTATAGTTCTGTGCCTGCATTTCACAAATTCTAGAATCCTGATAGTGTATAATTGGAAGATAAGGGGGATAGGGTTCTAGAATTTGGGACCTTATACATTTTTCTGTTGTCAGCTCTCTGCAATCTATTTGACTTCACTGTCTCCTTTTCTTCCGTCTTTAAAGTGGGGGCACACACTTTAGTTAATTTTCAGAAAGAGCCTTTTGGAAAAGATAACTATTTTTTAAGTGCTATTCTTTTCCTTCTTGTTGCTTTTAGTGTTGCTGTCAGAACATCACAAGTCACATGTGTAATTTAAAAGTCACTTGACATATTTACATAGGTCTCTGTTTGAGATGTTACTTATTTTTCTTCAGAGTCCTTTAGATATACATGACCTGAAATACGAATTTTGACTCACTTTGAATTTTTTTTGTTATTTCTAATATATGGCTAAAAGAATACAGTAATTCATTAACTAATGATAACTCTTTAAAACAGGGCGTTCCTAGTGCTTCTCATGTAAGTAATAACATGAGTACACCAGTCTTGCCTGCTCCGACCGCAGCCCCAGGAAATTTGGGAACAGTTCAGGGACCAAGTTCTGGTAATACTTCATCATCAAGTCACAGCAAAGCCTCTAATGCTGCTGTAAAATTGACAGAAAGCAAAGTAAGTGTTACAGTGGAAGCCAGCGCAGATAGCTCGAAGACAGACAAGGCAAGTTCAAGGTTGAGAGCAACCTACATAATTCTGTATATGCTAAAGATGAAAAAATAAATTATATATTGTATAATTGGTAAAGGGAATTTACTGTTGATAGTCTTGAATTCCAATGCTATTTGAAGAGTCCTGTCTAGATATGTTGATGTCCAGTGAGTTACTGGTAATATTTCATAATTATTTTTAGAAATGTTTGGTCTGTGTGTTAATAACTTTTGTATTCATGACATTATTATGTGAAGATTTCCTTGAAATAATATAAAAGTGAGGTGTTTTTAATTTCATATTTTAAAAGAAAATTTTTTAAAGTATGTGGGCAAATAATAATTATACTTTTTCCTCTTACCAGAAATTACAAATCCAAGAAAAAGCAGCACAGGAGGTAAAATTGGCCATTAAGCCATTTTACCAAAATAAAGATATCACCAAGGAAGAATATAAAGAGATTGTACGGAAAGCAGTAGATAAAGTAAGTTCTAGCTTTAGCAGAATTATATATGTAATTGTTTTGAGTCATCTCTATTTTAATAAAGGAATGCTTATGTCTAATTAAAATAATAACCACTAGCTTCTAATTCTGGTCTGCTTTTCTGCCTTTTGAGTAAGATCATATGAAATATGGAACATATAAAAATGTCTGATTATCTCTTTGGGGTTGGTTTTCACAAATCTTTCCATTTTGCTTTAATCCTTATAAAGTATGAGAAAAATATTCCCCTTCCTTTTTTCGTAGGTTTGTCATAGTAAAAGTGGAGAAGTAAATTCTACTAAGGTGGCAAATCTGGTTAAAGCCTATGTAGACAAATACAAATATTCACGGAAGGGAAGCCAAAAGAAAACCCTGGAAGAACCTGTGTCCACCGAAAAAAACATAGGTTGAAATGGGGAGCACTGTAAAGGACACTATCAAGATATCTGCAAAGTGCAATTTCAACTTGTACCTTTAACTGAAAATCATACATAACTGTGATTGAAATTTGGTTTTGATAAAATTATTTTTTTTAATGTAGAATATAAAGTTTTGTTCTAAATAAATATAGTTCTGCACTGCAACTTCTTTATCCTTTCCTCCTCCCGAAAATGAAAGCAATTCAAGGGAAAGTAAAGGGGTTAAAGGAGTGTGCATTTTTACTAGGACTCTTATAGTGTGGATACTGGAAGATGTACAGCTTTTTGATTTGAACAATGGAGTGCATAAATTAGAGTCTTCTAAGTGCACTGGTTTTGGAAAAGATATATATAATACATTTATTCTGTCAGGCTAAAAATAAACTATGAATGATCTTTATGATTTTTCCCTTTATAGAAAGTTAAATAATGTATTACCATGAAGAATATTTCTAATAACAGAATATACCAGTTGCAGGGTTCCTAATGTGTATTTTTAAAACACACGTCTGAATAAATTGCTTAGATAGAAAACAGATTATCACCTGAGTAAAATTCAGTGTTCAAAACTTTGGAACACTGTTACTGTATCACCAAATAAAGGTTATGCTGCTTGTTTTTCTTTTGTGCCTTTTTTCCCCACCAATTGAAATGAAGCAGTTTGATTTGCTAGATTTACAATTTTGGAAGTCTAAAACTCTTTGTGGAATTTAGAAGAACAGTTTGGAAAAAGTGTTGACTTTATAAAAATTATGTACTTCCATGATATCTTCTACCTGTCAGAGAAATGATAAATTATCTGTGCCAACTGGAGAATTGCAGTTGAGTGGTGACCCTGCCTTCCTTGGGATGAAGGTAGAATTATGAGACGCACTTCAGTGGCTTTCATTGGCTCATCTATCTAATCACTAATGAATTTCTTTTTACACTTGAGAAGTATCCAAATGCTTTACAGTGAGTAAAGTGTTAATTAGGTGACCATATGGTGGCCATTAACCATGTTGCAAAATTCTAGACATTAAAACCTGGGTTTTGGAAAGGGAGAGGACTTAATGGAGTCTTGGTTAGGCTTTCAGGGACTAGGGATTTGATTGTCTTTTTTTAAATACTAGAATATGTTAATTTTTACAAAAGGTAAGTTCAGAAGGTTATAGAGCCACTATTTTAATTGGCATCTTAGAAGAAAAAAATGGGTTATCCATGATAAACTGTCTTTCATTCCAGTAATAATTTTCAATAGATACCAAATAACAAAAGCTATTCAGATAAGATGTTAATGGCTCAGAAAGATATATGCATCAGTGAGACAGAATGACCCTTGTATTAGCTAAACTAGAGAGAGCAGTACTCTGTAGGACTGTGCTTTTCTGAAGTAAAGATGATCTGTTTCTCAAGTTTATGTGCATAATACTTTCTTGGTGCTAGCTTTGATAAGGCAAATATTTTGAACTGTTGGCCCCAATAATGATTGTGCTAGTTCATAATCTTTACTAGATTAAGAGTGTAATTCCAAAAAGTGTTAGAAATATTTCCAAGCAGTCTTGATCTTTATTCTGCATTTCTGGGCATTTGTAATATGGTATTCTACTGATTTATATATATATTTTTAATTAAAGTTTGTGTTTAGATATGAAGGGGAAAGAAGTTTAGAAGTATATTTCTTCTAATAAAATATTAAGACTGTTTTAAATATCAACACACACCTCCTCATTTGTTTGTTTTGAACTCTAGAAACAATTGTGTGAATTTTCAATCTGTTTTCAGTTAAAGCTGGGTTCACACTGAAAATTTTGTAGCAAATTGCCTAAGATGATTAATCACACAGTGCATACTTTAACTACATTTTCTTTCAGTGATGTTTGGGAATACAGTTATATTTTAAAATTTGCTTTATACCATTTAAAAGTTTTGAAGAAAAACTAGGTGGTATGATGGTCAAGTCTCACATCTTTGGTTGCAGTGCCATGAATTATTTCCACCTGTCTTGAAAATAACAAGTGTGTATTCCATATCTGCTTGGGGTACTTGGTTAGACTGCATTTAAAATGCTAATGAAGAATGTTACTGGATTAGAATTCAAACTTTTAAAACTTAGAAATACTTAAGAATGTATTAGAAAGTGCATGCTTTATGTTAAAAAAAAAAAAAAAAACGCTTTAACATTCCCCATTCTTGCTTTTCTCAGAAATCTACATTAATTTTGCATGTGCACAAACTGAATCAAAAACATTTTGTGGAATTATAAATTTCTCGTTATTTATTAAGATTCAGTATTAACTTGACCTTTAAAACCTTGGTCCCATTAACTTACTAGTCACATTGACCAATGTTTTAGGCTATAGTGATGCCTAGAATTTTGACTAAAAGTAGTTACTTACTATTTTAACATTCCAAAAGTTTTGTGATTTCTTTTTTTCCTGGTTACCACATTTTCTCCATTATCTTCCATTAAATGGCCACAGTGTGTACTGTTTGAATGTTCCATCCAAAAGATACAGCTTCAGAAGCACAGTGGTTGCCCCATGGTCCATGAGACCTTGTTTGTAGTACAAGGATGGAGTTCTGTCTACTGAAACAATACTCTTAAAACAGAAATGTAGTATGTGATATTTTCTAATAAATTCTTTTGATAAACAAAGAAGTGTCTTTAACATTTTATTGTTATGATTCCTGGGAAATGCTGACTTTTGCCTCATTATAACTGTTTCCAAAGACATGTTGAAGTATTTCTCAGATTTGTACACATAACTAGCATCATAAATTAATGTCCAAGTTGTAAAGCAAGCTTAGAGTTAGCTATCAGCATATATTTTAATAGCATTTTTTCCTAATTACAAAATCGTAGGAAATTAGAAAAGCTTTATTTAAAAAAACTTGTAGAAGAAACGGAAAAATGAGAAAAATCACCTGTAATCCTGCCACTTAAAGGTAACAATGCCAATCAAACTGCCCAGAACTATGTTGTAACTTACCCTTTTCACTTAATGATGTATTTAGAAGTTTACATTTTAATAAAAATTCTACAGCATGATGTTTAACGGCTATATAGTATTCTATTACATATTGTACGTACCGTTACTTAAAAAAAATTTAAGTTTTTAAATTTATTTTTGAGAAAGAGAGCAAGGAAGGTGCAGAGAGAGAGGGAGACACAGAAGCCAAAAAAGGCTCCAGGCTCTGAGCTAACAGTTCAGACCCGACACAGGTCTCGAAACCACGAACTGCAAGGTCATGACCTGAGCCAATGTTGGACCCTTAACTGACTGAGCCGCCCAGGCGCACCTCTTCATTGCCTTTTTAACAGTACTTCATATTTCCTGTCCTGGAGATATTAAGGTTTTAATATTGAAGCCATCTTTCATGCATTTTCCATTCGCATCCCATCTCCATTCTCTCAAAACAATTGCTGTTTTCTCTATATCAAACTGGAATTCCTTTGCAGTGAAATCCAACTCCTTTAGTTCCCAGAGTGTTGCCATTTGACCTCTTTTAATAGTCCCAACTATGACTTAGATTCTATATGCGCCAGTTCATTGTAGACACTAAAGACCAATCTTCTGATAACACAGCATCATTCAACAGAGTGCCCACCTTGTGTGTTACACACTAGGGAAGAGTAAGCAAGACAATACTGTTTCTACTCACAGAGCTACATAATGTGGAAATAACATCTATCTATTTATATAACTGGTAAGGAATGACAGGACTGTAAGGTGATCCAAGGATCTGTGATAGGGTAATTGGACTTAACAGTGATCAGTGAGAATCCCTGGGAGAAATGGCACTTAAGAGCTAAAGATAAGAACTAAGCAAGGAGAAAAGAGCTGGCAGAGGAAAGAGGTGCAAATGGTGTGTGGCCTCAAAGCGTGGCAACCCCAAGCCTAAATTGGCTAGAGTGAAGACTGGTGGAGACTTCTTAGGGCAATACATTTTGTAAAGAAAAACTTGAAATCTTTCAAGCAGGAGGTGTTTGATATGGGCAGATACGCATTTTGAAAGATTACTCCACTCATAATCTTTCAATGGCTTAAAAGTGGTTAATAAACATGAAAAAGTGTTCAACTTCACAGTTAAACAATGTTATAAAATGTTCTTTTATCAAATTCATAAATTTAATTCTGGCAAGAGTGCCACGAGGAAATAGTACTGGTTAGAATTTGTACAATTTTTCTTTCTAAAAGGCAACTTGTAAATAAGTATAAACAGCCTTAAAAGGGCTGCCATATCCCTTTTCCATAATGATGAAAACATACTGGTTCACATAGTCCTTTCTAGTATTTAATAGAGGAAAATTGGAGGGAATGGTTAATCTGTGGTTCATATGAAAGTATTCTACAGCTGTTGTAAATGTTTTCAGGGAAAAAAAAAAACAAAACATTAAATGGAGAAAAAAATAGGTCACAAACTGCGGCTGACCTTTCAACAATGAGGGGGCTAGGACTCTAGCCAACCCCCTGCAGAGTCAAAAATCCCCCATAGAATTTGTGACTCTCCAAATACTTCAGTACTACAGCCTGTTGACTGGAAGTCTTACCAACAACATAGTAAACATTTTGTACATTATATGTGTTATACACCGTATTCTTACAATGATGTACGCTGGAGAAAAAAATGTGACACAATCCTTAGGAAGAGAAAATACATTTATAGTACTGTATCAGATTTATCTTAAAAAATCTGTGTATGAGTAGACCTGTGTAGTCCAAACCTGTGTTACTTAAGGGTCAACTGTATACATAATATTCCAATTTAAAATTAAGGCACAAAAATAAGATTATTATTTCTAAGTAGCAGAGGACCTTTATAAAATGCTTTTCTTTAGCTTCTAAGTTTACTATAGTGAACAATAGTCGTATGATCAGAAAAAACTTGAGAAAATTGCAGTTCTCCTTGTTTGGCACATGACAGTGGGGGAATGGGCAGGAAGCTTTGTTCTAGGCTAGGGAGCTACCAACTTCCCAATTTAGAACTGGCCTAACATCTCAGCTTGAACACTTGAGATAGGTGTCTGATGGCTCTCCATACTGTGCTCCATACTCCCCAGAGGGGAGCACAGCCTCCTGTGGTAGCTGATGGGTGCTAGTCTGTGAGTAGTCAGCACCCACTGGCTTTATGGGCTGAGACACGCCTTAGTCATAAAGAAGTAGACTTCCCAAACCGTAACTAATTTGGGCATATTTCCCAATCCCGCAATCACTAGAGAAGATAATCCACTTATAGTTAGTAGGGGTCTTGGTTTTAAAGCTCACAGAGAACTGAGGCACAGCTTTCTGTGCCTGAGTGATGCTGATTATGTTACTAAACTTCTCTGAGCCAGAGCGGTTTATATGAGGGTTTGCTGCCTACTTACCTAGAGGATTAAGTGAGATTAGAGATGGGAAAGTCATAATTTCCTACATACTTACTTGGGAGAAGTTCTGCTCTATAATTCAGACTGGTTTGCCCACTGTCTCATCTTGGATAATGGTGGAAATACAGTTTACTTGCACAATGGTTTCAATCTAGCTGCACATCCAGGGTCACAGCTTAAAAAAATAAAAAAAAATAAAAACACAAAAATCCCAAAAACAATACACAGAGACTTCTGAGAAGATGGTGGAATAGGAACATCCTAATGTTCCATGGATACAACTAGGTAACACCCACATCAGTGTAAATAACCCAGAAGATGATCCAAGGACTGGCAGAACACACTCTCCACTGCTAAATGCAGCTAAGAGGCCAACATCAAAGAAGGTAGAAAAGGGGAAGACACGGTGGGGAGCCAAACTGATCTCAGAGCAGGTACAGGAGGCACCGGTAACTTTGAGAGACTTCAAGAACAAAAGAACTAGGTATTTATCCAAAGGATACAGGTGTGCTGTTTCGAAGGGATACATGCAACCCAATGTTTGTAGCAGCGCTATCAACAATAGCCAAAGTATGGAAAGAGCCCAGATGTCCATTGATGGATGAATGGATAAAGAAGATGTGGTGTATATATATACAATGGAGTATTACTCAGCAATCAAAAAGAATGAAATCTTGCCATTTGCAATTATGTGGATGGAACTAGAGGGTATTATGCTAAGTGAAATTAGAGAAAGACAAGTATATGACTTCACACATATGAGGACTTTAAGATACAAAACAGGTGAACGTAAGGGAAGGGAAGCAAAAATAAACAGGGAGGGGGACAAAAACATGAGACTCTTAAATATGGAGAACAGAGGGTTACTAGAGGGGTTGTGGGGGGGGGGATGGGCTAACTGGGTAAGGGGCATTAAGGAATCTACTCCTAAAATCACTGTTTCACTATATGCTAACTAACTTGGATGTAAATTAAAAAAGTAAAAATTAAAAAAAAAGAGCTGGCTGGCACCATTTCCCTCCCCTATACCCTGTCCCCATGGATACCTGTGGGAACCAGTGCAGCAGCAACACTCTCCCTAACTTGCTAACAGTGAACTTGCCTCTGCATTCTCCTGCAGACCTGTCCCAGCCAGGCTTCTAGGTCTCCTCCTACAGCAGGCCTATGCAAACCTTACTGACTGCATGGCCCACCCTGGCTCTTCTGTGAATCCGCCCACGCTATCTAACCTCCCCAGGCTTAGTCCTTGGCAGCTCCAGATCTCCTCTAGCAGCAGACCTGCATGGACCTTGCTAACAACCATATGCCCTGTCCCTGTTCTCCTGTGGATCTGCCTCCTCCAATATGCCCTTGGCCAGAGCCCACCTACCCAAAGTGGTGCCACAAGCCTGGCAGTGTGCAAGCAGCCTCCACCAGGGCCAGTACCACTTCCAAAGTGACTCATGCTCTGGGGAGAGGGGAATATAACCACCAGTCTCAGTGCAGCTCCAACAATGGGCTTGGGGCAGACATCTGGTTTGAGTGCAGGCCCTGCCAACCATCGAAAGCTTCCCGGGACAAAACAGAAAGCACCCTGCAGTTTGGTGTTACTGCATCTGGCAAACACCTGGTCTGACTCAAGCATAAGGCACCCCCCGACTAGTCCACTAACAACACAGGGACCAAACTGCCCACACAGGCAGAGAACCATTGCAGACAACTGGATTAAAGGGAAAAGTGGCCCAGCCATATCACTAGGGTGCATGCAACAGACTTAAGAGACACCCCCGAAGTGTCCATTTCTGATGGACAGAGGACATTGCAGAGGACTACAGGACCCCTTCTTCATAAGGCCACTACTTTCAAGAGCAGGAGATGTAGCTGACCTTCCTAATACATAGAAACAGATGTGGAGAGTTAGACAAACTGAGGAAACAGAAGAATATGTCCCAAATGAAAACAGGACAAAATAGCAGCAAGAGAGCTAAATGAAACCAAGATAAGTAATATGCCTGATAGAGAATTTAAAAGATGATCATAAAGGTACTCACTGGACTACAGAAAAGAGTGGAGAACTTGAGTGAGACCCTTAATGAAGAGATAGAAAACAAAAAAGAACCAATCAGAGATGAGGAATTCAATTTTAAAAATTAAAACTACACTAATGGGAATAAATGTAGACTAAAGGAAACAGAAGAATGGATCAGTGACCTGAAGAACAGAGTAGTAGAAAGCAATCAGGCTGAATAGAAGAGAGAAAAAAATAATACTAAAAAATAAAAATAGATTTAGGGAACTCACCTACTCATCATGTGTAGTAACATTCCCATTATAGGGATCCAGAAGGAGAAGAGAGAGAAAAGGGGGCAGAAAATGTAATTTAAGAAATACCTGAAAGTTTCCCTAATCTGGGGAAAGAAACAGAAACCCAGATCCAGAAGGCACAGAGATCCCTCCACCAAAATCAATCTAAAGAGGTCCCCACCAAGACACATAGTAATTAAAATGGCAAAAAGCAGTGATAAAGAATTCAAAAGCAGGAAGAGAAAACAGTTACATACAAGGGAAACTCCATAAGGCTATCAGTGGATTTTTCAGCAGAAACTCTGCAGGACAGAAGAGAGTGGCAAGATATATTCAAAGTGCTGAAAGAAAAAAAAGAAAACAAAACAAAAAACTCTGCAACTAAATATTCTACCTGGCAAGGCTATCCTTCATAGTAGAAGGAGAGATAAAGAGTTTCCTAGACAAATAAAAGTTAAAGCAATTTATCACCACTAAACCACCCCTACAAAAAAATGTTAACAGGGACTTTTTGAATGGAAAGGAAAGACCATAAGTAAGAGTAAAAAAAGTAGGAAGAACAAAAACAGTAAAATTTTATCTATAAAAATCAGTAAAGGGATTCACAAGATGAAAGGATGTAAAGTATGACACCATATACCTAAAATGTGGGGAGGAGGGAGAAGAGTAAAGAATAGATTCAAATTTAAGCTTAATTTCAACCATCAATTTAATATAAATTGCTATGTTCATAAAATGTTACGGGGATTAAAAGTACACTGATACCGATGGGCACTGAGTAATGTATAGAATTGGTGAATCACTATATTGTAGACCTGAAACTAATATAACACTGTATGTGAGCTATACTAGAATTAAAATTATTTAGTTAAAAAGGCAATACACAGGCTCAGCCTAGGCTAATTTAATCAATCTCTGGGTTTGGGATAGTTTAAAATCTCCCCAGGCGGAGGCTAATGTGCAGCCAAGAAGCAAACCACTATGTAACTTTTTAAGATCCCCTGAAGATCACAGCTGTTCTGTCAAAACAACATAACTAATTAGATCACAGCTTGTCTTTAAAACCATTTAGATTCTATCCTCCCTTTCAGAGGCAGCAACAGCACCTGACAGTTTGCCTGCAATCTTTTTTAAACTGTGTTTTCAAATGCCACTTTATCTGGGGTTTAGATCCCACTCCGCAGAGAAAGAAGATCTTGAACATTTCTTGGGTGTTCACATGGTTCCAAGGTGCGATGAGACTCTTGTAAGAACCCAGCTGTTGGTGAGGTCAGGCTGTGTGTGCTTAATTCAACATGTTTTTATTCACACACTTGCCTAAAGGAATTTTAGACATTTCTAAAATTACCATTGTAACACGGCTTTTTCTACATCGTCATTTCTGTAAGTCTTCCTTGTACGCTTTAATAGCTGACTGCATGTCCTCCTTAGCTCTAGCAAGTACAATTATGATTACCAATCACAGCAGCAGTGACTAACGTTGAGTGCTTCTTACTGGCTCTGTGACAATATTTTATTTGCATTATCTCCCTTAAATTTTGTAAGAACTTTTAAAGTAGGTCCTATTATTAACCTCATTTTTCAACTGAAGAAATGAGGATGAGGTTCAGTTACTCAGCCAGGATCACTCAGACCTCAGAGGAGCCTGAGTCCAAAGCCTATCCTTGTAACCCTCTCCCAATGCTGCCTCTTGGCTCATCACAAGATCTACCCAGCCATATGTGCCCCACACTTACTCTTTCTCACCCAACCTACCCAGACAGTTTGGGCACCAAAAATGGCTTGTCTGTATTTCTATTTCCATTCCAAGGTCTATGTCTTGATCTGGGCAGTGGTTACAGAGGGGTTTGCTTTACGATACTAAAGCTCTACTCTTTATTTTATGCATTTTGTTACATGTGCCTGAGGTGGGGGTTTCGCAATAAAACTATTAAAAAAAAAAATCAAGAGGCCAGCAATTAGCTCTGAACCATTGTTTAGATTTGTGACAGGGTCGCCTGGGTGGCTCAGTCGGTTAAGCGCCTGACTGCGGCTTAGGTCATGATCTCATAGTTCCTGAATTCGAGCTCTGCATGGGGCTCTGTGCTGACAGCTCACAGTCTGGAGCCTGCTTCTCATTCTGTGTCTCCATCTCTCTCTGCCCATCCCCCCGCTCATTCTCTTCCCCCGTCCCTCCCTCCCTCTCTCAAAAATAAATAGGCTTTGAACAAAATTTAGATTTGTGATAGTCAAATCTTTCATTCTTCATCTTTTCCCTTCTTTTAATCCAGTCCCAATGGGAAAAATAAATCATAAATTGGGGGAAAAAATTCCTATTGGAAGAATTCTGCATCGCATAAAATGTGCTTCTGTTTGGAACCAGAAAACTTGAACAACAAATGTGCCAGTGCCTACTGTGTGCAAGAGAGTGAAGTCAGTGTGTGTGTACTTAAAATCGTGCTTTCTGTATTAGGTTGTGGCGGCTTTTGCTCCTTTCTTTCAGTTATTATTTTAACAAACTGTGTCAATTTTCAAAGGTTGCACAACTCAGAAATGCCTGTTCCCGGACAACTGCTCAGCAAGAGTGAATTTGTGGAAAGGGTCAGCCCCCAAATTAGTGCTGTCTTTCACATAGTTTATTTATAAACAGGGCATCATATCTGATCATTCAAATCAATAAACCCTCTCTAAAGCAAAGGCTAAATATTTCTCTATCAGTGTAGGGAAACAAAGTACAGTTCAGAGATTCTGGAAACCCAGCCCTGCACCTAACCAAATGTGGTTCAACCTATTTGTTATGATTGATTTCCAGACTACGCTTCATGGAGCTCTTTACTTGGTGGCCAAAGCATGTCCCTGCTTTAGCAACATCTAACTCACACTGCACCATTTAATCTATAACCTCTCTTCTAGAACAAGACCTCTCCAGACTCAAACATTCTCTTACCACTGTTAAGTCTGTCAAATTTCTATCAGCCCTTAAATTCTCCAAAAGACATTTTTACTACTCCACGAAGCCCTTCCCACTTTGCCTTCTCCCACTCATCAATCAAATGAAGCCTTCCATAGGACTGAACTCCCAAAACACTTTATAATTCTCATTTAGCCCATGTTTTACCTTTGTTACTGGTGAGCATTTGGAAGCTTGTCTCAGCCTCAGAGCAGGACTGTCTCCTTAATCTTCCAAATGAGCAGCAGAAGTTCTCCATCAATACTCAAGCTGAATGAGATATAAGGGAGGTATAAACAGAGGAAAAAAATCCTATTAACATCCTAGAAATGTTTTGAGCAATTTTGTTCAGAAGAATCAGCTATCAGTTGTTCAAGTTACACACCAGAGTAGATAGTTGTTGGTTGGAAACTTTGTTTTCAATTTACCATAAACCCTAGTCTTAGAAATGTTCCTTTGTTAAGGGAATTCCCAGAAAGTTTTTCTGGCTCTAAGAAGTTAAGTGATGCCACATTAATGAATGAAATACTTGGGGGAGAAAATCTGAGGAATTAGGGAAAATCTTAAAAAGACAACACAATGCATAGGAAGAAAATACTATAAACAATGCAGCAAATACAAACAAAAGGGTTTGCATAAAAAATAAGTGTCTTATGTCTGACTCCTCCTGGAAAGAATTCTAATTACTCTCTACAATTAGCTTCATGCGTGCTGGTTAAACAGCTCCACTTACTTGCCATGTGACCTTGGTCAAGGTACTTACTCATCCCACCCCCCTAAGTCCCCCCTTGTAACATCAGCTATCACATTGGGTTTTCGTGAAGCCCAAAGACAATACGTGTAAAATGCACAGCACGGTGAATGACAGAGGAATTGTGTTAAGCAAATGTTAGGGACCGGCGTAATTAAAAGTCTGTAAACAAATGTACATCAATAAGGGGTCCAAATAATAAATTATCATACAGCCATACATTGGACTATATACTATATAGCTATAGAAAAGGATGTGAAAGCTCTTGACATACCAATATGGAAAGGTCTTAAGATAGTAAACATTTTTTCAAGAACAGCAGTGTCCAGTATAAAGTAGTTTGCATAAAAATAACATACCCCATTCTCTCTTTTGTAATCAACTCCAGAGGTGTACTTAAGAAACGTGACCAGGGGCCATCTGGCAGTGGGGTCATCCTGTTGCTGTGCTTCTTAGCAGCTTCTGCTTGGGTGGTAAAGAACATCATGTTTTCTTTGTTTGATGTTTAATCACAGTGATTAAGATCAGGACAGAAGTCACTTATCCAAAACAATCTCATTTTAAAAAATCGTTTTTATTGTCATTTTATGGTTAAAAAAAACATACATGGCATGACTATAAAGTAATGAGACGAGTTTTCACGTGTGGCCTGTATTACGGAGTCTCATTAGTATATAGTCACATCCTGTCTAGAGCTTGGAAGAAAAATATGCCTTGGCTATATGATTATCAATTTTGTTACTTAAAATTTATTGAGTGCCAACAGAGCACTAGGCACATATATAACACAGAATTGTACAGTCTCTATGTTGTAGACTATATTATTTACATAGATTTCTCAAAGATAACATTAAAGCATGTATTTACAGAACTTTAGACAAAATAACAATACTGGAAATCAGCAAGTTTCTGTCTAGCGAGGAGCACCTTTTCATGAATGAGAGGGTTATGAAGAACTTCTTGTGCAAGAGCACTTTAATTCCATTACCCAGAAAGTCCACGTTATTTCATTATATAGTTCTAGAAAGCTATACGAGAAAACCTAAGTGGGAAGCCATAATTGGTTTCCTTAGGTCAAATACATTTAGAAAATTCTCTGTTGAGACCAACACTTGGAGGGGCTACAGACATATTTATATTTCCATATCAAAGCACAAAAGCTAGAGCTACAGCACGCATGCAGTTCCAATGAGGTGGAAGAAGAGTGAATACGAAAACCATTTTTCTGAACCTGGAGTTTCTTCTCTTTCCGATCCAATTACCATCGCGGTTCCTTATTTTGCAAAGAAATGTGTCTTTAAAACAAACACTCATTTTACACAAGATTATTTTAGGGAATTTTGAGATTTTTAGGCAAGGACAATGAATGTTGGCCAACGGATACCAACAACTGGGAGCCGTACAAGTGTGGGGGAGACAAGGCTCATTTTAGTGTTACTGCATGATCTCTGTGGCGTCTGCTGGCAGCCCCAATCTCGGGAGGTGGGCCAAGAATAAACCCCACAACCCTAGGAAATGATCGTGGCTAATGTTGGACAAAAAGTCTCTGAAGCATTCATTAGCACATGGCAGAGTGCAGCGCCAAGGTCTCCCTTGCAGGGACAAATTAGAATTTCCGTTGATACTAGTTGTATCAAACTATTAATTTTTTTTTTTTTTTTTGTATATATATCCAAACTAAGATCCTTTTATTCTAAGAATCTACTCCTAAATTCAAGTTGAAGATTTGGGTGCATTGTGGTTCTGAACCAACACTCCAAGAAACACAGTATCAAATAATAATCTGGGTTTGTTTTACATTGTAACAAATGGAAAATACTCTCAATCTCCTATCTCATGCAAATTTGTCACGTAAAGGATCTCTTTTATCTGTTCTCTATTTTGCGAATTAAAAATCGATATATAATTAAATAGGTGACTGGACCCGGCTTTCAGCTAAATTTGGGATTCTCTCTATATTTTTAAAGAATGTTTTAAGCATACTCAGAAATGAAAGACTCAAGAAAATGTTCAGTCTTTTATTTAAAAACTATAAACAGTCACCAAAGTAAATAAAGCCATTCTATAACATAAACTGTTAGGTCTATATTTTTTACTGCACATCCTAAGGACACAGCAGAAATGGTGGTTGGGAGGCCTTCCACATTTTTGGATGCTAATAGAACAGGCAATAGGCAGTTATAAATGGATACATTTCACGCTGGGGGAAAAGACAATTTAAGGAAGTGAGCAGTTTCTGAGCAGGAATGTGGTACAGTATTAAGAATGGAAGAATAATACAATAAAATTCCACACTATATTAAGATAGAAAAAGTAGTGAAGAAAATATCATACCTGCACATAATGCATATATAACACAGGAGAAAACCTGTATAAAATTCCATGTATTTAAACCAATTTACAAATACAAAAAATTCTGTCCAAGCTCTGAGCTTGCACATGACAAACGTTTACAGTGGATACATGTTAGGGAAAACCAAAAAATACCTTCAAATAGTTTTTCTTCTACAAAAATGACATGAGATATATTATTCCATACTCTTTCAGCCAGCAAAATGAGTTCTACAAGGTGTATAATACAAAACAAAACAAAACAAAACAAAAAAAGAAAAAAAAGAAAAAAGAAAAAAAAGAAAAAAAAATCACAGTTCCACAAAACTGTTTTGACTTTACAGCATCAGTACCTTTGCAGAAGTATTTACACAAATTTAAAGAACATTCATCCACTGCGTAGAATATATCACAATTACTTACAATTGACAGGAAAGTCTAGAAAACTTTAGAACCTACCAATAATGCTTCTAGGACACCACAGAATGTATTTCCAGTGGCTGCAGTGGCATGAAAGGTGTTCATTCTATTCACAAATATTTACAAGATCTATTCAGACTGGTAAATTTTTATGATAATAAATAAGTGAAAATATATTGGCTCAAGTAAGAAAACCAAGCTACTGATTTCTAAACAAAACACACAATCCATAGCTAGATATTGGTGGCCCCCTCTGAGATCAGGGGGTATAGGTGTGCTGAAATTTTTTTTTTTTTAATTATTCAAACCAGCTTAAACGGTTTTGTAAATATAAAAATGTGCTCCTTTTTGGATATAGATAAAAATATTTAATGCTTCTATTTCATCTGCTCATGTAGGTTTTACAATATTCCATGTATATTCCAATGTGGATGGTACTGAATTCTGATCATACCAGTTTCCATCAGGATTTATCAGATCTGAGAGACATCCTGCAGATAAGCTGGTTGACAATCCCACAGCAGTTTTTTTCGTTTTCTTTTTAGATTTTTTTTTTTTTTTTTAAACAGAGAACAAAGGGATTCGCTCAGAGATCAGAATACGAAGCTTCCTCTCAGCATCATGGGAGGAGATAAAATAATTCATTCTATGGTCTCTGTTCCATTAAGACTTGGTGCTTTCTTCAGTAACAGTATGTGAAATGTATCTGACTTTGAGTCCCCACTAGAGAAGTGGAATTATTTTTCACTGCAGCATTTCGGAGTCTTTTTCTTGTTCTTTACTCTGAACTGTAAAATTAAGTTCATAAAGGCATTTGGCAAGGGTGGAGGAAGCTTCCATGTTACTAATGGCTAGCACTGATAAGTTGTTTTCATGTCTCTTTAACAATCTGGAAAAAAAACATACAGAAGTTCGTCAGTATCCAAGGTCAGTGATGATTTCTTACGGATTTTATGAGTTTAAAGATTTTAAGTTTTATTTCATTGAAAAAATGTGTTCCCTTTAGTGAATGGAATACATTATGAACTTCCGTGGATAAAAGATGTTTCTAAGCACGACAGATTTCCTTGTATCTATGTAGTGATTTTCAATGAACAAGTGTGTTTACCACATCCATATACTGTTGCTTTTAATACACTTTGAAAAGCCACATGTATAAAAGATGGCTCAAAGAATGCTGGTAGTAATGTGGTCAGCTCTCAGACCAAAATGGAATGAAACCAGAAATAAAAGAAAGGGGACTGGAAAATCCCCAAATACATGATGTAACACTAAGTTATACATGGGTCAAAGAAGAAATCTCAAAAGAATTTTAAAAATATTTAAGATTAAATTAAAATAAAAATACAACTTACTAAAATCTGTTGCGCAATGCTGTGAAAGCAGTGCTTTGAGGGAAATCTATAGCATTGTTTGAATGCATATTATTAGAAAAAAAGATCTAAAATCAATAATCTAAGCTTCCACCTTAGGAAACTAGTAACAGAATAGCAAATTAAATTCAAAGTAAGCAGAAGAAAAAATTCAAGTAGAAATCAATGAAATTGAAAACAGGAAATCAATGAAACCAAAAGCTGATTCTTTGAAAATACCACCAAATCACTGAGTCTCTAAGACATGCTATCTAAGAAAAAAAGAGTGTGTATACAAATTACTAACATTGGAAATGAAAGAGGAAAGGTACCAAGGATCCGTACAGATCCCATGAACATTAAAAGCAACAAAGAATGAATATGGATAACACTATGCCCACAAATTTGAAACTCTAGATGAAACAGACCACTTCCTTGAAAGAAATAGGCTTCCAAATGTCACACAAAGTGAAACAGACTATCTGAATCTATTCAAGATTGAAATTGAATCATAATAAAAAAAGGTAACCTCCCAAACAGAAAGCACCAGGCTCAGTAGTTCTCTGGTGAATTCTACCAAATATGTAAGGTCCCTCAAAAAAATTTCTTAAAAATAGAAATTCATATGATCCAGTAATCCCACTACTATTTACTCAAAGAAAATGAAAAAGCTAATTTCAAAAAATACATGCACTCTTATGTTTACTGAAGCACTATTTATAATAGCCAAGGTATGGGAGCACCTAAGTGTCCATCCACAGATGAATGGATAAACATGTGGTATATACACACAATAGAATACTACTCAATCATTAAAAAAAAAAAAAAAAAAAAAAAGAAAAGAAAAAAAAGAATGAGATCTTGCCATTTGCAACAACATGGATGGACCTAGAGGGTATTTTGCTAAGTACGGTAAGCCAAAGAAAAGCAAATATGATTTCACTAAAATGTGGAATCTATAAAACAAAAACAAAGCCTACAAATCTCTACGTTTTCTTAGTGTTCATTCATTTTTGAGAGAGAGAAAGAGAGAGAGAGAGAGGGGCAGCGTGTAAGCAGGGGAGGGGCAGAGAGAGAGAGAGAGAGAGAGAGAGAGAGAGAGAGAAACACAGAATCTGAAGCAGGCTCTAGGCTCTAAGCTGTCAGCACAGAGCCCAATATGGGGCTTGAATCCACAAAGCATGAGATCATGACCTGAGCTGAAGTCGGAAGCTTAACCGACTGAGCCACCCAGGTGCCCCCAAAACTCTGTATTTTTAAAGAAATAATATATAGTTCTGCACCCAGTAACGTTAATATATTGTAGGAAAAGGAGGAATATGGGAAACGATTAGCTTAACCTGTTCAATTTACAGATGAGTAACTTGAGGACATCTTCAGGCATCCAAAACTGAAATGACTTTCTAGCTAAACAGTAGTGGCAGAATTAGCAAGATCATCGGACTGTTTGACTTTTCTCCGTGGTACCTTTCTAAACATAGGAGACTGCCAGGCATAATTCTGTATCAAGCTTCGTTCATGCTTAGAAAATTCAGATGTTTCTATAGGTGTCAAATTCACAGAATAAAAGACTGAAATGGTGTTTGCCAGGGGTTGGGGGCAAGATGGAAATGAGGATCAATGGGCATAAAGTTTCAGTTAAGCAAGATGAATAAACTTGAGAGATATACTGTACAACATTGTACCTATAGTCAACCATAAGGTATTATACACTTAACAACTTGTTGAGAGGTCAGATCTCATGTTAAGTGTCCTTGACAAAATTAAGATAAAACTAAATAAAAATTCAGATCATGTCAGAAAACAGCTGGAGAGGAATAAGATGGCTGCTTTTTTAAGAGAGGACTTGAAAATTAAAATTATATTCTAGGTATGATTAAAGTTTTTTTAAAAACTTTTTTCTTTAGTGTTTGTTTATTTTTGAGAGGGACAGACAGAATGTGAGTAGGTTAGAGGCAGAGAGAGAGGGAGATGCAGAATCCAAAGCAGGCTCCAGGCTCTGAGCTGTCAGCACAGAGCCCGATGCGGGGCTCAAACTCATGAGCTATGAGATCATGATCTGAGCTGAAGTCAGACGCTCAACCCACTGAGCCATCCAGGCGCCCCTATGCTTAAAGTTTTATTCCCTTCATTAAGTGAAAGCAGGCAATATTTAGCTTATCATCTGAATGTGTCATTACTCCATAAAAGCAGCCATTTCTTTTTAATTATAACTTAAATTTTTTTTCTACACAGTGATGCTGAGTGGAAGGATGGACAGTTATGTGGTAAGAAAAGCATAGTAAAAAGTCAATGGTAAAAGCTAGGTGAGGGGTGCCTGGGTGGTTCTGTCAGTGTCCAACTTTGGCTCAGGTCATGATCTCATGGTTCGTGAGTTTTAGCCCCGCGTCAGGGTCTATGCTGATAGCTCAGAGCCTGGAGCCTGCTTCGGGTTTTTGCGCTTCCCTCCTTCTCTGCCCCTCCCTCACTTTTTGCTCTTTCTCTCTCAAAAACAAATAAACATTTAAAAAAAAAGGCTA